>NC_140998.1:4787504-4919567 GCF_052327205.1 Somniosus microcephalus | reverse complement strand
CCCAGTCTCTCGCTCTCTTCCCCCCAGTCGCTCGCTCTCTTCCCCCCAGTCGCTCGCTCTCTTCCCCCCAGTCGCTCGCTCTCTTCCCCCCAGTCGCTCGCTCTCTTCCCCCCAGTCGCTCGCTCTCTTCCCCCCAGTCGCTCGCTCTCTTCCCCCCAGTCGCTCGCTCTCTTCCCCCCAGTCGCGCGCTCTCTTCCCCCCAGTCGCTCGCTCTCTTCCCCCCAGTCGCTCGCTCTCTTCCCCCCAGTCGCTCGCTCTCTTCCCCCCAGTCGCTCGCTCTCTTCCCCCCAGTCGCTCGCTCTCTTCCCCCCAGTCGCTCTATCTCTTCCCCCCAGTCGCTAGCTCTCTTCCCCCCGTCGCGCGCGCTCTTCCCCCCAGTCGCGCGCGCCCTCTTCCCCCCAGTAGCGCGCCCTCTTCCCCCCCCCGTCGCGCGCCCTCTTCCCCCCCCCGCCGCTCGCCCTCTCTTTCCCCCCCCCCCCCCGTCGCTCGCTCTCTCTCTCTCTCTCTCTCTCTTCCAACAACAACATGCCCTCAAAAAACCCTTGGCACCGCCGGGCTCTCCAGCTAGTTCTATATATAAACCCCCCAAACCCCTCGATTAGATTCCACCCTGTAACTCACTCCCGGGTAGCTGTTATTCTATATAAAAACCCCCCGAACCCCGCGATTAGATTCCAGCCTGTAACTCACTCCCGGGTATCTGTTATTCTATATATAAACCCCCTGAACCCCTCGATTAGATTCCAGCCTGTAACTCACTCCCGGGTATCTGTTCTATATATAAAACCCCCGAACCCCTGGATTAGATTCCAGTCTGTAACTCACTCCCGGGTATCTGTTATTCTATATATAAACCCCCTGAACCCCTCGATTAGATTCCAGCCTGTAACTCACTCCCGGGTATCTGTTATTCTATATATAAACCCCCCGAACCCCTCGATTAGATTCCAGTCTGTAACTCACTCCCGAGTATCTGTTATTCTCTATATAAACCCCCTGAACCCCTCGATTAGATTCCAGCCTGTAACTCACTCCCGAGTATCTGTTATTCTGTATATAAACCCCCGAACCCCTCGATTAGATTCCAGCCTGTAACTCACTCCCGAGTATCTGTTATTCTATATATAAACCCCCCGAACCCCTGGATTAGATTCCAGTCTGTAACTCACTCCCGGGTATCTGTTATTCTATATATAAACCCCCCGAACCCCTCGATTAGATTTCAGCCTGTAACTCACTCCCGGGTATCTGTTATTCTATATATAAACCCCCCGAACCCCTCGATTAGATTCCAGCCTGTAACTCACTCCCGGGTATCTGTTATTCTATATATAAACCCCCCCGAACCCCTCGATTAGATTCCAGTCTGTAACTCACTCCCGGGTATCTGTTATTCTATATATAAACCCCCCCGAACCCCTCGATTAGATTCCAGCCTGTAACTCACTCCCGGGTATCTGTTATTCTATATATAAACCCCCCCGAACCCCTCGATTAGATTCCAGCCTGTAACTCAGTCCCGGGTATCTGTTATTCTATATATAAACCCCCCGAACCCCTCGATTAGATTCCAGCCTGTAACTCACTCCCGAGTATCTGTTATTCTGTATATAAACCCCCGAACCCCTCGATTAGATTCCAGTCTGTAACTCACTCCCGGGTATCTGTTATTCTATATATAAACCCCCCGAACCCCTCGATTAGATTCCAGTCTGTAACTCAGTCCCGGGTATCTGTTATTCTATATATAAACCCCCCGAACCCGTCGATTAGATTCCAGCCTGTAACTCACTCCCGGGTATCTGTTATTCTATATATAAACCCCCCCGAACCCCTCGATTAGATTCCAGCCTGTAACTCAGTCCCGGGTATCTGTTATTCTATATATAAACCCCCCGAACCCGTCGATTAGATTCCAGCCTGTAACTCACTCCCGGGTATCTGTTATTCTATATATAAACCCCCTGAACCCCTCGATTAGATTCCAGTCTGTAACTCAGTCCCGGGTATCTGTTATTCTATATATAAACCCCCCGAACCCGTTGATTAGATTCCAGCCTGTAACTCACTCCCGGGTATCTGTTATTCTATATATAAACCCCCCGAACCCCTCGATTAGATTCCAGCCTGTAACTCAGTCCCGGGTATCTGTTATTCTATATATAAACCCCCCGAACACCTCGATTAGATTCCAGCCTGTAACTCACTCCCGAGTATCTGTTATTCTATATAAAAAAAACCCCGAACCCCGCGATTAGATTCCAGTCTGTAACTCACTCCCGGGTATCTGTTATTCTATATATAAACCCCCCCGAACCCCTCGATTAGATTCCAGCCTGTAACTCAGTCCCGGGTATCTGTTATTCTATATATAAACCCCCCCGAACCCCTCGATTAGATTCCAGCCTGTAACTCAGTCCCGGGTATCTGTTATTCTATATATAAACCCCCCGAACCCGTCGATTAGATTCCAGTCTGTAACTCACTCCCGGGTATCTGTTATTCTATATATAAACCCCCCCGAACCCCTCGATTAGATTCCAGCCTGTAACTCAGTCCCGGGTATCTGTTATTCTATATATAAACCCCCCGAACCCCTCGATTAGATTCCAGCCTGTAACTCACTCCCGAGTATCTGTTATTCTATATAAAAAACCCCCGAACCCCGCGATTAGATTCCAGCCTGTAACTCACTCCCGGGTATCTGTTATTCTATATATAAACCCCCCGAACCCCACGATTAGATTCCAGCCTGTAACTCACTCCCGGGTATCTGTTATTCTATATATAAACTCCCCGAACCCCTCGATTAGATTCCAGTCTGTAACTCACTCCCGGGTATCTGTTATTCTATATATAAACTCCCCGAACCCCTGGATTAGATTCCAGCCTGTAACTCACTCCCGGGTATCTGTTATCCTATATATAAACTCCCCGAACCCCTGGATTAGATTCCAGTCTGTAACTCACTCCCGGGTATCTGATATTCTATATATAAACCCCCCGAACCCCTCGATTAGATTCCAGCCTGTAACTCACTCCCGAGTATCTGTTATTCTATATATAAACCCCCCGAACCCCTCGATTAGATTCCAGCCTGTAACTCACTCCCGAGTATCTGTTATTCTATAAATAAACCCCCGAACCCCTGGATTAGATTCCAGCCTGTAACTCACTCCCGAGTATCTGTTATTCTATAAATAAACCCCCGAACCCCTGGATTAGATTCCAGCCTGTATCTCGGCGAGTATCTGATCTGATTGCTGTGCCCCTAGGTTCCTCACTCCCCTTGGTGAGGGTGGGAGGTTTTGCTAGTGTTCAGACTGCTCTCTCTGGCCGACTTTCCCTGTTTCATTCGGGGAGAGAGCCTGGTCCCAGGTGAGGTGGTGGAGGTTGCGAGCTGTGTCTGTCGCACTGAGTGCTGCAAGTATGGGGCTGTGTTTAGATGATTCTTTTCCTTGTTGCAGGTTACGGAGGAACTTTTGTGTGCGTGGTCAGTACCGAGAGTGGAGCGTGCTGACCCGACTGCAGCCCTTGCGTGTTGGGGTAAGTTCAACATTGTGTTCTCTCTCCAGATCGCCAGCCAGTCATTCCACCTTCTTACCCCGACACTGGACTTACTCCTTAATTAACGCAAGTTCTGCTTTGGATTCTTGGCTGTTGTAAGTTTGATGAGGAAACGTCCTTTAGAAAGAGCTCGCAGCAGAAGTAGTGTTGGATAGAGAGGTCATTATCTTCCCATCTGTGAGGTGTAGGAGCACAGGAACGGGGGAGGCCATTCAGCCCCTCGAGCCTGTTCTACAGGAACAGGAGGAGGCCATTCAGCCCCTTGAGCCTGTTCTACAGGAACAGGAGGAGGCCATTCAGCCCCTTGAGCCTGTTCTACAGGAACAGGAGGAGGCCATTCAGCCCCTTGAGCCTGTTCAACAGGAACAGGAGGAGGCCATTCAGCCCCTCGAGCCTGTTACACAGGAACAGGAGGCCATTCAGTCCCTCGAGTATATTGCACAGGACCAGGAGGCCATTCAGCCCCTCGAGTATATTGCACAGGACCAGGAGGCCATTCAGTCCCTCGAGTATATTGCACAGGGCCAGGAGGCCATTCAGTCCCTCGAGTATATTGCACAGGAACAGGAGGCCATTCAGTCCCTCGAGTATATTGCACAGGACCAGGAGGCCATTCAGTCCCTCGAGTATATTACACAGGAACAGGAGGAGGCCATTCAGTCCCTCGAGTATATTGCACAGGACCAGGAGGCCATTCAGTCCCTCGAGTATATTACACAGGAACAGGAGGAGGCCATTCAGCCTCTCGAGTATATTGCACAGGAACAGAAGGCCATTCAGTCCCTCGAGTATATTGCACAGGACCAGGAGGCCATTCAGCCCCTCGAGCCTGCTCTGCCATTCAAACAGATCACGGCCGATTGGTATCTTAACTCCATCTACCCACCTTGGTTCCGTAACCCTTAATCTCCTTCCCTAACAAAAATCTATCAGATTTCCAGAACCCGTTGTGTGAAGAAGTGCTTCCTGACATCACCCCTGAACGGCCTGGCTCTAATTTAAGTTTCTGCCCCCTTGTTCTGGACTCCCCCACCAGAGGAAATAGATTCTCTATCTACCCTATCAAATCCTTTAATCAGCTTCAACACCTCGATTAGCTCAACCCTTAATCTTCTACACTTGGGAATATTGTCAAGTTACAGAATATTCCAGTATGAGAGAGAGAGAGCGAACGATCTTGGTTCCCATTGTAACTGGAAGGACTGATATTAACACACTGCAGTACCTGGCCCTGTATAGAGAGACGGAGAGAGGAATCTTGGTGCAGTTGCTGGGTTGGATATTCCCTGACCCCAGCCTGGTGTGGAGGAGACCCTCATTCCCCAGTCAGTGACCAGGCACACTGTGCAGCTGCTGGGTGTCGTGCGGTTTTATGGCGGCTTGGTGAAACCCCAGGAGAAAGTGGTATTGGAGCGGGGAGGTGTATGGCGGGGGGCCGTATTGCCGCTGGGGATATTGGGGGCTGGGGCGGGGTGGGTGTTCGGGTGCAGTACCATGTTGGGTCACCCGTGCGACTCCAAGCCCCCAGAGGTATCAGTTGTTCCCTGTCCCGCCTTGGGGCGAAGGCCAGGGGCCTCGCTCCCTCGGAGAATGCAGGCTTCCCGCGGGCCTGTCATGTTGTAGCTGACGCTTTGCCATCATTTGCTTTGCAGTTTAACCCTTTGGTGCCCTTGTACCCCCTGGAGGTTCTGACTGACAGCTCGCACAGGAAGTGCTCCACCCTTCAGAACAAATCGCGGTGAGTCTTGCCCCACGAGTGCAGCAAATTCCCAGAGCACCGCACTTGTAATCAGACCGAGCCTCATCGCAGCTCAGGGCAAGGAGCAAAAGGCCAGGGTCCCGGCTACTGATCACTGCCAAGTGACTCCTGGGTTAAAGGACAGGGGAAATGAGTCAGGTCCCTGCGCCTGATCACTGTCCAGTGACCCTGGGTTAAAGAGAGGGGAAATCGGTCAGGGTACCTGCTCCTGATCACTGCCCGGTGACCCCTGGGTTAAAGAGAGGGGAAATCGGTCAGGGTTCCTGCTCCTGATCACTGCCCAGTGACCCCTGGGTTAAAGAGAGGGGAAATCAGTCAGGGTTCCTGCTCCTGATCACTGCCCAGTGACCCCTGGGTTAAAGAGAGGGGAAATCAGCCAGGGTTCCTGCTCCTGATCACTGTCCAGTGACCCTTGGGTTAGAGAGAGGGGAAATCAGCCAGGGTTCCTGCTCCTGATCACTGCCCAGTGACCCCTGGGTTAAAGAGAGGGGAAATCAGTCAGGGTTCCTGCTCCTGATCACTGTCCAGTGACCCCTGGGTTAGAGAGAGGGGAAATCAGCCAGGGTTTCCTGCTCCTGATCACTGCCCAGTGACCCCTGGGTTAGAGAGAGGGGAAATCAGCCAGGGTTCCTGCTCCTGATCACTGCCCAGTGACCCCTGGGTTAGAGAGAGGGGAAATCTGCCAGGGTTCGTGCTCCTGATCACTGCCCAGTGACCCCTGGGTGAGAGAGAGGGGAAATCAGCCAGGGTTCCTGCTCCTGATCACTGTCCAGTGACCCTTGGGTTAGAGAGAGGGGAAATCAGCCAGGGTTCCTGCTCCTGATCACTGTCCAGTGACCCCTGGGTTAGAGAGAGAGGGGAAATCAGCCAGGGTTCCTGCTCCTCATCACTG
The DNA here is from genome assembly GCF_052327205.1 of Somniosus microcephalus. Taxonomy (NCBI): domain Eukaryota; kingdom Metazoa; phylum Chordata; class Chondrichthyes; order Squaliformes; family Somniosidae; genus Somniosus; species Somniosus microcephalus. Next base: position 4,913,349 of record NC_140998.1, on the reverse strand, counting down.
TCCAGTGACCCCTGGGTTAGAGAGAGGGGAAATCAGCCAGGGTTCCTGCTCCTGATCACTGTCCAGTGACCCCGGGTTAGAGAGGGGAAATCAGCCAGGGTTCCTGCTCCTGATCGCTGTCCAGTGACCCCTGGGTTAGAGAGAGGGGAAATCAGCCAGGGTTCCTGCTCCTGATCACTGTCCAGTGACCCCTGGGTTAGAGAGAGAGGAAATCAGCCAGGGTTCCCGCTCCTGATCACTGTCCAGTGACCCCTGGGTTAGAGAGAGGGGAAATCAGCCAGGGTTCCTGCTCCTGATCACTGCCCAGTGACCCCTGGGTTAGAGAGAGGGGAAATCAGCCAGGGTTCCTGCTCCTGATCACTGTCCAGTGACGCCTGGGTTAGAGAGTGGGAAATCAGCCAGGGTTCCTGCTCCTGCTCACTGTCCAATGACCCCTGGGTTAGAGAGAGGGGAAATCAGCCAGGGTTCATGCTCCTGATCACTGTCCAGTGACCCCTGGGTTAGAGAGAGGGGAAATCAGCCAGGGTTCCTGCTCCTGATCGCTGTCCAGTGACCCCTGGGTTCGAGAGAGGGGAAATCAGCCAGGGTTCCTGCTTCTGATAGCTGTCCAGTGACCCCTGGGTTAGAGAGAGGGGAAATCAGCCAGGGTTCCTGCTTCTGATCGCTGTCCAGTGACCCCTGGGTTAGAGAGAGGGGAAATCAACCAGGGTTCCTGCTCCTGATCGCTGTCCAGTGACCCCTGGGTTAGAGAGAGGGGAAATCAGCCAGGGTTCCTGCTCCTGATCACTGTCCAGTGACCCCTGGGTTAGAGAGAGAGGGGAAATCAGCCAGCGTTCCTGCTCCTGATCACTGTCCAGTGACCCCTGGGTTAGAGAGAGGGGAAATCAGCCAGGGTTCCTGCTCCTGGTCACTGTCCAGTGACCCCTGGGTTAGAGAGAGGGGAAATCAGCCAGGGTTCCTGCTCCTGATCACTGTCCAGTGACCCCTGGGTTAGAGAGAAGGGAAATCAGCCAGGGTTCATGCTCCTGATCACTGTCCAGTGACCCCTGGGTTAGAGAGAAGGGAAATCAGTCAGGGTTCCTGCTCCTGATCACTGCCCAGTGACGCCTGGGTTAGAGAGAGGGGAAATCAGCCAGGGTTCGTGCTCATGATCACTGTCCAGTGAGCCCTGGGTTAGAGAGAAGGGAAATCAGCCAGGGTTCCTGCTCCTGATCACTGTCCAGTGAGCCCTGGGTTAGAGAGGGGAAATCAGCCAGGGTTCCTGCTCCTGATCACTGTCCAGTGACCCCGGGTTAGAGAGGGGAAATCAGCCAGGGTTCCTGCTCCTGATCACTGTCCAGTGACCCCTGGGTTAGAGAGAGGGGAAATCAGCCAGGGTTCCTGCTCCTGATCGCTGTCCAGTGACCCCTGGGTTAGAGAGAGGGGAAATCAGCCAGGGTTCCTGCTCCTGATCACTGTCCAGTGACCCCTGGGTTAGAGAGAGGGGAAATCAACCAGAGTTCCTGCTCCTGATCACTGTCCAGTGACCCCTGGGTTAGAGAGAGGGGAAATCAGCCAGGGTTCCTGCTCCTGATCACTGTCCAGTGACCCCTGGGTTGGAGAGAGAGGGGAAATCAGCCAGGGTTCCTGCAACCGGTTTCACTGTCCAGTGACCCCTGGGTTAGAGAGAGGGGAAATCAGCCAGGGTTCCTGCTCCTGATCACTGTCCAGTGACCCCTGGGTTAGAGAGAGGGGAAATCAGCCAGGGTTCCTGCTCCTGATCACTGTCCAGTGACCCCTGGGTTAGAGAGAGGGGAAATCAGCCAGGGTTCCTGCTCCTGATCACTGTCCCGTGACCCCTGGGTTAGAGAGAAGGGAAATCAGCCAGGGTTCGTGCTCCTGATCACTGCCCAGTGACCCCTGGGTTAGAGAGAGGGGAAATCAGCCAGGGTTCCTGCTCCTGATCACTGCCCAGTGACCCCTGGGTTAGAGAGAGGGGAAATCAGCCAGGGTTCCTGCTCCTGATCACTGTCCAGTGACCCCTGGGTTAGAGAGAGGGGAAATCAACCAGGGTTCCTGCTCCTGATCACTGTCCAGTGACCCCTGGGTTAGAGAGAGGGGAAATCAGCCAGGGTTCCTGCTCCTGATCACTGTCCAGTGACCCCTGGGTTAGAGAGAGAGGGGAAATCAGCCAGGGTTCCTGCTCCTGATCACTGTCCCGTGACCCCTGGGTTAGAGAGAAGGGAAATCAGCCAGAGTTCGTGCTCCTGATCACTGCCCAGTGGCCCCTGGGTTAGAGAGAGGGGGAATCAGCCAGGGTTACTGCTCCTGATCACTGCCCAGTGACTCCTGGGTTAGAGAGAGGGGAAATCAGCCAGGGTTCCTGCTCCTGATCACTGCCCAGTGACCCCTGGGTTAGAGAGAGGGGAAATCAGCCAGGGTTCCTGCTCCTGATCACTGCCCAGTGACCCCTGGGTTAGAGAGAGGGGAAATCAGCCAGGGTTCCTGCTCCTGATCACTGCCCAGTGACCCCTGGGTTAGAGAGAGGGGAAATCAGCCAGGGTTCGTGCTCCTGATCACTGTCCAGTGACCCCGGATTAGAGAGAGGGGAAATCAGCCAGGGTTCCTGCTCCTGATCACTGCCCAGTGACCCCTGGGTTAGAGAGAGGGGAAATCAGCCAGGGTTCCTGCTCCTGATCACTGCCCAGTGACCCCTGGGTTAGAGAGAGAGGAAATCAGCCAGGTTCCCTGCTCCTGATCACTGCCCAGTGACCCCTGGGTTAGAGAGAGAGGAAATCAGCCAGGTTTCCTGCTCCTGATCACTGCCCAGTGACCCCTGGGTTAGAGAGAAGGGAAATCAGTCAGGGTTCCTGCTACTGATCACTGCCCAGTGACCCCTGGGTTAGAGAGAAGGGAAATCAGCCAGGGTTCCTGCTCCTGATCACTGCCCAGTGACCCCTGGGTTAGAGAGAGGGGAAATCAGCCAGGGTTCGTGCTCCTGATCACTGCCCAGTGACCCCTGGGTTAGAGAGAAGGGAAATCAGCCAGGGTTCCTGCTCCTGATCACTGTCCAGTGACCCCTGGGTTAGAGAGAGGGGAAATCAGCCAGGGTTCCTGCTCCTGATCACTGTCCAGTGACCCCGGGTTAGAGAGAGAGGGGAGATCAGCCAGGGCTCCTGCTCCTGATCACTGCCCAGTGACCCCAGGTTAGAGAGAGGGGAAATCAGCCAGGGTTCCTGCTCCTGATCACTGTCCAGTGACCCCTGGGTTAGAGAGAGGGGAAATCAGCCAGGGTTCCTGCTCCTGATCACTGTCCAGTGACCCCTGGGTTAGAGAGAGAGGGGAAATCAGCCAGCGTTACTGCTCCTGATCACTGTCCAGTGACCCCTGGGTTAGAGAGAGAGGGGAAATCAGCCAGGGTTCCTGCTCCTGATCACTGTCCAGTGAGCCCTGGGTGAGAGAGAAGGGAAATCAGCCAGGGTTCCTGCTCCTGATCACTGTCCAGTGAGTCCTGGGTTAGAGAGGGGAAATCAGCCAGGGTTCCTGCTCCTGATCACTGTCCAGTGACCCCGGGTTAGAGAGGGGAAACCAGCCAGGGTTCCTGCTCCTGATCGCTGTCCAGTGACCCCTGGGTTAGAGAGAGGGGAAATCAGCCAGGGTTCCTGCTCCTGATCACTGTCCAGTGACCCCTGGGTTAGAGAGAGAGGAAATCAGCCAGGGTTCCCGCTCCTGATCACTGTCCAGTGACCCCTGGGTTAGAGAGAGGGGAAATCAGCCAGGGTTCCTGCTCCTGATCACTGCCCAGTGACCCCTGGGTTAGAGAGAGGGGAAATCAGCCAGCGTTCCTGCTCCTGATCACTGTCCAGTGACGCCTGGGTTAGAGAGTGGGGAAATCAGCCAGGGTTCCTGCTCCTGCTCACTGTCCAATGACCCCTGGGTTAGAGAGAGGGGAAATCAGCCAGGGTTCATGCTCCTGATCACTGTCCAGTGACCCCTGGGTTAGAGAGAGGGGAAATCAGCCAGGGTTCCTGCTCCTGATCGCTGTCCAGTGACCCCTGGGTTCGAGAGAGGGGAAATCAGCCAGGGTTCCTGCTCCTGGTTACTGTCCAGTGACCCCTGGGTTAGAGAGAGGGGAAATCAGCCAGGGTTCCTGCTTCTGATCACTGTCCCGTGACCCCTGGGTTAGAGAGAAGGGAAATCAGCCAGGGTTCGTGCTCCTGATCACTGCCCAGTGACCCCTGGGTTAGAGAGAGGGGAAATCAGCCAGGGTTCCTGCTCCTGATCACTGCCCAGTGACCCCTGGGTTAGAGAGAGGGGAAATCAGCCAGGGTTCCTGCTCCTGATCACTGTCCAGTGACCCCTGGGTTAGAGAGAGGGGAAATCAACCAGGGTTCCTGCTCCTGATCACTGTCCAGTGACCCCTGGGTTAGAGAGAGGGGAAATCAGCCAGGGTTCCTGCTCCTGATCACTGTCCAGTGACCCCTGGGTTAGAGAGAGAGGGGAAATCAGCCAGGGTTCCTGCTCCTGATCACTGTCCCGTGACCCCTGGGTTAGAGAGAAGGGAAATCAGCCAGAGTTCGTGCTCCTGATCACTGCCCAGTGGCCCCTGGGTTAGAGAGAGGGGGAATCAGCCAGGGTTACTGCTCCTGATCACTGCCCAGTGACTCCTGGGTTAGAGAGAGGGGAAATCAGCCAGGGTTCCTGCTCCTGATCACTGCCCAGTGACCCCTGGGTTAGAGAGAGGGGAAATCAGCCAGGGTTCCTGCTCCTGATCACTGCCCAGTGACCCCTGGGTTAGAGAGAGGGGAAATCAGCCAGGGTTCCTGCTCCTGATCACTGCCCAGTGACCCCTGGGTTAGAGAGAGGGGAAATCAGTCAGGGTTCCTGCTCCTGATCACTGCCCAGTGACGCCTGGGTTAGAGAGAGGGGAAATCAGCCAGGGTTCGTGCTCATGATCACTGTCCAGTGACCCCTGGGTTAGAGAGAAGGGAAATCAGTCAGGGTTCCTGCTCCTGATCACTGCCCAGTGACGCCTGGGTTAGAGAGAGGGGAAATCAGCCAGGGTTCGTGCTCATGATCACTGTCCAGTGAGCCCTGGGTTAGAGAGAAGGGAAATCAGCCAGGGTTCCTGCTCCTGATCACTGTCCAGTGAGCCCTGGGTTAGAGAGGGGAAATCAGCCAGGGTTCCTGCTCCTGATCACTGTCCAGTGACCCCGGGTTAGAGAGGGGAAATCAGCCAGGGTTCCTGCTCCTGATCACTGTCCAGTGACCCCTGGGTTAGAGAGAGGGGAAATCAGCCAGGGTTCCTGCTCCTGATCGCTGTCCAGTGACCCCTGGGTTAGAGAGAGGGGAAATCAGCCAGGGTTCCTGCTCCTGATCACTGTCCAGTGACCCCTGGGTTAGAGAGAGGGGAAATCAACCAGAGTTCCTGCTCCTGATCACTGTCCAGTGACCCCTGGGTTAGAGAGAGGGGAAATCAGCCAGGGTTCCTGCTCCTGATCACTGTCCAGTGACCCCTGGGTTGGAGAGAGAGGGGAAATCAGCCAGGGTTCCTGCAACCGGTTTCACTGTCCAGTGACCCCTGGGTTAGAGAGAGGGGAAATCAGCCAGGGTTCCTGCTCCTGATCACTGTCCAGTGACCCCTGGGTTAGAGAGAGGGGAAATCAGCCAGGGTTCCTGCTCCTGATCACTGTCCAGTGACCCCTGGGTTAGAGAGAGGGGAAATCAGCCAGGGTTCCTGCTCCTGATCACTGTCCCGTGACCCCTGGGTTAGAGAGAAGGGAAATCAGCCAGGGTTCGTGCTCCTGATCACTGCCCAGTGACCCCTGGGTTAGAGAGAGGGGAAATCAGCCAGGGTTCCTGCTCCTGATCACTGCCCAGTGACCCCTGGGTTAGAGAGAGGGGAAATCAGCCAGGGTTCCTGCTCCTGATCACTGTCCAGTGACCCCTGGGTTAGAGAGAGGGGAAATCAACCAGGGTTCCTGCTCCTGATCACTGTCCAGTGACCCCTGGGTTAGAGAGAGGGGAAATCAGCCAGGGTTCCTGCTCCTGATCACTGTCCAGTGACCCCTGGGTTAGAGAGAGAGGGGAAATCAGCCAGGGTTCCTGCTCCTGATCACTGTCCCGTGACCCCTGGGTTAGAGAGAAGGGAAATCAGCCAGAGTTCGTGCTCCTGATCACTGCCCAGTGGCCCCTGGGTTAGAGAGAGGGGGAATCAGCCAGGGTTACTGCTCCTGATCACTGCCCAGTGACTCCTGGGTTAGAGAGAGGGGAAATCAGCCAGGGTTCCTGCTCCTGATCACTGCCCAGTGACCCCTGGGTTAGAGAGAGGGGAAATCAGCCAGGGTTCCTGCTCCTGATCACTGCCCAGTGACCCCTGGGTTAGAGAGAGGGGAAATCAGCCAGGGTTCCTGCTCCTGATCACTGCCCAGTGACCCCTGGGTTAGAGAGAGGGGAAATCAGCCAGGGTTCGTGCTCCTGATCACTGTCCAGTGACCCCGGATTAGAGAGAGGGGAAATCAGCCAGGGTTCCTGCTCCTGATCACTGCCCAGTGACCCCTGGGTTAGAGAGAGGGGAAATCAGCCAGGGTTCCTGCTCCTGATCACTGCCCAGTGACCCCTGGGTTAGAGAGAGAGGAAATCAGCCAGGTTCCCTGCTCCTGATCACTGCCCAGTGACCCCTGGGTTAGAGAGAGAGGAAATCAGCCAGGTTTCCTGCTCCTGATCACTGCCCAGTGACCCCTGGGTTAGAGAGAAGGGAAATCAGTCAGGGTTCCTGCTACTGATCACTGCCCAGTGACCCCTGGGTTAGAGAGAAGGGAAATCAGTCAGGGTTCCTGCTCCTGATCACTGCCCAGTGACCCCTGGGTTAGAGAGAGGGGCAATCAGCCAGGGTTCCTGCTCCTGATCACTGCCCAGTGACCCCTGGGTTAGAGAGAGGGGAAATCAGCCAGGGTTCGTGCTCCTGATCACTGCCCAGTGACCCCTGGGTTAGAGAGAAGGGAAATCAGCCAGGGTTCCTGCTCCTGATCACTGTCCAGTGACCCCTGGGTTAGAGAGAGGGGAAATCAGCCAGGGTTCCTGCTCCTGATCACTGTCCAGTGACCCCGGGTTAGAGAGAGAGGGGAGATCAGCCAGGGCTCCTGCTCCTGATCACTGCCCAGTGACCCCAGGTTAGAGAGAGGGGAAATCAGCCAGGGTTCCTGCTCCTGATCACTGTCCAGTGACCCCTGGGTTAGAGAGAGGGGAAATCAGCCAGGGTTCCTGCTCCTGATCACTGTCCAGTGACCCCTGGGTTAGAGAGAGAGGGGAAATCAGCCAGCGTTACTGCTCCTGATCACTGTCCAGTGACCCCTGGGTTAGAGAGAGAGGGGAAATCAGCCAGGGTTCCTGCTCCTGATCACTGTCCAGTGAGCCCTGGGTGAGAGAGAAGGGAAATCAGCCAGGGTTCCTGCTCCTGATCACTGTCCAGTGAGTCCTGGGTTAGAGAGGGGAAATCAGCCAGGGTTCCTGCTCCTGATCACTGTCCAGTGACCCCGGGTAAGAGAGGGGAAACCAGCCAGGGTTCCTGCTCCTGATCGCTGTCCAGTGACCCCTGGGTTAGAGAGAGGGGAAATCAGCCAGGGTTCCTGCTCCTGATCACTGTCCAGTGACCCCTGGGTTAGAGAGAGAGGAAATCAGCCAGGGTTCCCGCTCCTGATCACTGTCCAGTGACCCCTGGGTTAGAGAGAGGGGAAATCAGCCAGGGTTCCTGCTCCTGATCACTGCCCAGTGACCCCTGGGTTAGAGAGAGGGGAAATCAGCCAGCGTTCCTGCTCCTGATCACTGTCCAGTGACGCCTGGGTTAGAGAGTGGGGAAATCAGCCAGGGTTCCTGCTCCTGCTCACTGTCCAATGACCCCTGGGTTAGAGAGAGGGGAAATCAGCCAGGGTTCCTGCTCCTGATCACTGTCCAGTGACCCCTGGGTTAGAGAGAGGGGAAATCAACCAGGGTTCCTGCTCCTGATCACTGTCCAGTGACCCCTGGGTTAGAGAGAGGGGAAATCAGCCAGGGTTCCTGCTCCTGATCACTGTCCAGTGACCCCTGGGTTAGAGAGAGAGGGGAAATCAGCCAGGGTTCCTGCTCCTGATCACTGTCCCGTGACCCCTGGGTTAGAGAGAAGGGAAATCAGCCAGAGTTCGTGCTCCTGATCACTGCCCAGTGGCCCCTGGGTTAGAGAGAGGGGGAATCAGCCAGGGTTACTGCTCCTGATCACTGCCCAGTGACTCCTGGGTTAGAGAGAGGGGAAATCAGCCAGGGTTCCTGCTCCTGATCACTGCCCAGTGACCCCTGGGTTAGAGAGAGGGGAAATCAGCCAGGGTTCCTGCTCCTGATCACTGCCCAGTGACCCCTGGGTTAGAGAGAGGGGAAATCAGCCAGGGTTCCTGCTCCTGATCACTGCCCAGTGACCCCTGGGTTAGAGAGAGGGGAAATCAGCCAGGGTTCGTGCTCCTGATCACTGTCCAGTGACCCCGGATTAGAGAGAGGGGAAATCAGCCAGGGTTCCTGCTCCTGATCACTGCCCAGTGACCCCTGGGTTAGAGAGAGGGGAAATCAGCCAGGGTTCCTGCTCCTGATCACTGCCCAGTGACCCCTGGGTTAGAGAGAGAGGAAATCAGCCAGGTTCCCTGCTCCTGATCACTGCCCAGTGACCCCTGGGTTAGAGAGAGAGGAAATCAGCCAGGTTTCCTGCTCCTGATCACTGCCCAGTGACCCCTGGGTTAGAGAGAAGGGAAATCAGTCAGGGTTCCTGCTACTGATCACTGCCCAGTGACCCCTGGGTTAGAGAGAAGGGAAATCAGTCAGGGTTCCTGCTCCTGATCACTGCCCAGTGACCCCTGGGTTAGAGAGAGGGGCAATCAGCCAGGGTTCCTGCTCCTGATCACTGCCCAGTGACCCCTGGGTTAGAGAGAGGGGAAATCAGCCAGGGTTCGTGCTCCTGATCACTGCCCAGTGACCCCTGGGTTAGAGAGAAGGGAAATCAGCCAGGGTTCCTGCTCCTGATCACTGTCCAGTGACCCCTGGGTTAGAGAGAGGGGAAATCAGCCAGGGTTCCTGCTCCTGATCACTGTCCAGTGACCCCGGGTTAGAGAGAGAGGGGAGATCAGCCAGGGCTCCTGCTCCTGATCACTGCCCAGTGACCCCAGGTTAGAGAGAGGGGAAATCAGCCAGGGTTCCTGCTCCTGATCACTGTCCAGTGATCCCTGGGTTAGAGAGAGGGGAAATCAGCCAGGGTTCCTGCTCCTGATCACTGTCCAGTGACCCCTGGGTTAGAGAGAGAGGGGAAATCAGCCAGCGTTACTGCTCCTGATCACTGTCCAGTGACCCCTGGGTTAGAGAGAGAGGGGAAATCAGCCAGGGTTCCTGCTCCTGATCACTGTCCAGTGAGCCCTGGGTGAGAGAGAAGGGAAATCAGCCAGGGTTCCTGCTCCTGATCACTGTCCAGTGAGTCCTGGGTTAGAGAGGGGAAATCAGCCAGGGTTCCTGCTCCTGATCACTGTCCAGTGACCCCGGGTTAGAGAGGGGAAACCAGCCAGGGTTCCTGCTCCTGATCGCTGTCCAGTGACCCCTGGGTTAGAGAGAGGGGAAATCAGCCAGGGTTCCTGCTCCTGATCACTGTCCAGTGACCCCTGGGTTAGAGAGAGAGGAAATCAGCCAGGGTTCCCGCTCCTGATCACTGTCCAGTGACCCCTGGGTTAGAGAGAGGGGAAATCAGCCAGGGTTCCTGCTCCTGATCACTGCCCAGTGACCCCTGGGTTAGAGAGAGGGGAAATCAGCCAGCGTTCCTGCTCCTGATCACTGTCCAGTGACGCCTGGGTTAGAGAGTGGGGAAATCAGCCAGGGTTCCTGCTCCTGCTCACTGTCCAATGACCCCTGGGTTAGAGAGAGGGGAAATCAGCCAGGGTTCATGCTCCTGATCACTGTCCAGTGACCCCTGGGTTAGAGAGAGGGGAAATCAGCCAGGGTTCCTGCTCCTGATCGCTGTCCAGTGACCCCTGGGTTCGAGAGAGGGGAAATCAGCCAGGGTTCCTGCTCCTGGTTACTGTCCAGTGACCCCTGGGTTAGAGAGAGGGGAAATCAGCCAGGGTTCCTGCTTCTGATCACTGTCCCGTGACCCCTGGGTTAGAGAGAAGGGAAATCAGCCAGGGTTCGTGCTCCTGATCACTGCCCAGTGACCCCTGGGTTAGAGAGAGGGGAAATCAGCCAGGGTTCCTGCTCCTGATCACTGCCCAGTGACCCCTGGGTTAGAGAGAGGGGAAATCAGCCAGGGTTCCTGCTCCTGATCACTGTCCAGTGACCCCTGGGTTAGAGAGAGGGGAAATCAACCAGGGTTCCTGCTCCTGATCACTGTCCAGTGACCCCTGGGTTAGAGAGAGGGGAAATCAGCCAGGGTTCCTGCTCCTGATCACTGTCCAGTGACCCCTGGGTTAGAGAGAGAGGGGAAATCAGCCAGGGTTCCTGCTCCTGATCACTGTCCCGTGACCCCTGGGTTAGAGAGAAGGGAAATCAGCCAGAGTTCGTGCTCCTGATCACTGCCCAGTGGCCCCTGGGTTAGAGAGAGGGGGAATCAGCCAGGGTTACTGCTCCTGATCACTGCCCAGTGACTCCTGGGTTAGAGAGAGGGGAAATCAGCCAGGGTTCCTGCTCCTGATCACTGCCCAGTGACCCCTGGGTTAGAGAGAGGGGAAATCAGCCAGGGTTCCTGCTCCTGATCACTGCCCAGTGACCCCTGGGTTAGAGAGAGGGGAAATCAGCCAGGGTTCCTGCTCCTGATCACTGCCCAGTGACCCCTGGGTTAGAGAGAGGGGAAATCAGTCAGGGTTCCTGCTCCTGATCACTGCCCAGTGACGCCTGGGTTAGAGAGAGGGGAAATCAGCCAGGGTTCGTGCTCATGATCACTGTCCAGTGACCCCTGGGTTAGAGAGAAGGGAAATCAGTCAGGGTTCCTGCTCCTGATCACTGCCCAGTGACGCCTGGGTTAGAGAGAGGGGAAATCAGCCAGGGTTCGTGCTCATGATCACTGTCCAGTGAGCCCTGGGTTAGAGAGAAGGGAAATCAGCCAGGGTTCCTGCTCCTGATCACTGTCCAGTGAGCCCTGGGTTAGAGAGGGGAAATCAGCCAGGGTTCCTGCTCCTGATCACTGTCCAGTGACCCCGGGTTAGAGAGGGAGGGGAAATCAGCCAGGGTTCCTGCTCCTGATCGCTGTCCAGTGACCCCTGGGTTAGAGAGAGGGGAAATCAGCCAGGGTTCCTGCTCCTGATCACTGTCCAGTGACCCCTGGGTTAGAGAGAGAGGATATCAGCCAGGGTTCCCGCTCCTGATCACTGTCCAGTGACCCCTGGGTTAGAGAGAGGGGAAATCAGCCAGGGTTCCTGCTCCTGATCACTGCCCAGTGACCCCTGGGTTAGAGAGAGGGGAAATCAGCCAGGGTTCCTGCTCCTGATCACTGTCCAGTGACGCCTGGGTTAGAGAGTGGGGAAATCAGCCAGGGTTCCTGCTCCTGCTCACTGTCCAATGACCCCTGGGTTAGAGAGAGGGGAAATCAGCCAGGGTTCATGCTCCTGATCACTGTCCAGTGACCCCTGGGTTAGAGAGAGGGGAAATCAGCCAGGGTTCCTGCTCCTGATCGCTGTCCAGTGACCCCTGGGTTCGAGAGAGGGGAAATCAGCCAGGGTTCCTGCTTCTGATCGCTGTCCAGTGACCCCTGGGTTAGAGAGAGGGGAAATCAGCCAGGGTTCCTGCTTCTGATCGCTGTCCAGTGACCCCTGGGTTCGAGAGAGGGGAAATCAACCAGGGTTCCTGCTCCTGATCGCTGTCCAGTGACCCCTGGGTTAGAGAGAGGGGAAATCAGCCAGGGTTCCTGCTCCTGATCACTGTCCAGTGACCCCTGGGTTAGAGAGAGAGGGGAAATCAGCCAGCGTTCCTGCTCCTGATCACTGTCCAGTGACCCCTGGGTTAGAGAGAGGGGAAATCAGCCAGGGTTCCTGCTCCTGGTCACTGTCCAGTGACCCCTGGGTTAGAGAGAGGGGAAATCAGCCAGGGTTCCTGCTCCTGATCACTGTCCAGTGACCCCTGGGTTAGAGAGAAGGGAAATCAGCCAGGGTTCATGCTCCTGATCACTGTCCAGTGACCCCTGGGTTAGAGAGAAGGGAAATCAGTCAGGGTTCCTGCTCCTGATCACTGCCCAGTGACGCCTGGGTTAGAGAGAGGGGAAATCAGCCAGGGTTCGTGCTCATGATCACTGTCCAGTGAGCCCTGGGTTAGAGAGAAGGGAAATCAGCCAGGGTTCCTGCTCCTGATCACTGTCCAGTGAGCCCTGGGTTAGAGAGGGGAAATCAGCCAGGGTTCCTGCTCCTGATCACTGTCCAGTGACCCCGGGTTAGAGAGGGGAAATCAGCCAGGGTTCCTGCTCCTGATCACTGTCCAGTGACCCCTGGGTTAGAGAGAGGGGAAATCAGCCAGGGTTCCTGCTCCTGATCGCTGTCCAGTGACCCCTGGGTTAGAGAGAGAGGAAATCAGCCAGGGTTCCCGCTCCTGATCACTGTCCAGTGACCCCTGGGTTAGAGAGAGGGGAAATCAGCCAGGGTTCCTGCTCTTGATCACTGCCCAGTGACCCCTGGGTTAGAGAGAGGGGAAATCAGCCAGGGTTCCTGCTCCTGATCACTGTCCAGTGAGCCCTGGGTTAGAGAGGGGAAATCAGCCAGGGTTCCTGCTCCTGATCACTGTCCAGTGACCCCTGGGTTAGAGAGAGGGGAAATCAGCCAGGGTTCCTGCTTCTGATCGCTGTCCAGTGACCCCTGGGTTAGAGAGAGGGGAAATCAACCAGGGTTCCTGCTCCTGATCACTGTCCAGTGACCCCTGGGTTAGAGAGTGGGGAAATCAGCCAGGGTTCCTGCTCCTGCTCACTGTCCAGTGACCCCTGGGTTAGAGAGAGGGGAAATCAGCCAGGGTTCCTGCTCCTGATCGCTGTCCAGTGACCCCTGGGTCAGAGAGAGGGGAAATCAGCCAGGGTTCCTGCTTCTGATCACTGTCCAGTGACCCCTGGGTTAGAGAGAGGGGAAATCAGCCAGGGTTCCTGCTCCTGATCACTGTCCAGTGACCCCTGGGTTAGAGAGAGAGGGGAAATCAGCCAGGGTTCCTGCTCCTGATCACTGTCCAGTGACCCCTGGGTTAGAGAGATGGGAAATCAGCCAGGGTTCCTGCTCCTGATCACTGCCCAGTGACCCCTGGGTTAGAGAGAAGGGAAATCAGCCAGGGTTCGTGCTCCTGATCACTGCCCAGTGACCCGTGGGTTAGAGAGAGGGGAAATCAGCCAGGGTTCCTGCTCCTGATCACTGCCCAGTGACTCCTGGGTTAGAGAGAGGGGAAATCAGCCAGGGTTCCTGCTCCTGATCACTGCCCAGTGACCCCTGGGTTAGAGAGAGGGGAAATCAGCCAGGGTTCCTGCTCCTGATCACTGCCCAGTGACCCCTGGGTTAGAGAGAGGGGAAATCAGCCAGGGTTCCTGCTCCTGATCACTGCCCAGAGACCCCTGGGTTAGAGAGAGGGGAAATCAGCCAGGGTTCCTGCTCCTGATCACTGTCCAGTGACCCCGGGTTAGAGAGAGGGGAAATCAGCCAGGGTTCCTGCTCCTGATCACTGCCCAGTGACCCCTGGGTTAGAGAGAGGGGAAATCAGCCAGGGTTCCTGCTCCTGATCACTGCCCAGTGACCCCTGGGTTAGAGAGAGAGGAAATCAGCCAGGTTTCCTGCTCCTGATCACTGCCCAGTGACCCCTGGGTTAGAGAGAGGGGAAATCAGCCAGGGTTCCTGCTCCTGATCACTGTCCAGTGACCCCTGGGTTAGAGAGAAGGGAAATCAGTCACGGTTCCTGCTCCTGATCACTGCCCAGTGACCCCGGTTTAGAGAGGGGAAATCAGCCAGGGTTCCTGCTCCTGATCACTGTCCAGTGACCCCTGGGTTAGAGAGAGGGGAAATCAGCCAGGCTTCCTGCTCCTGATCACTGTCCAGTGAGCCCTGGGTTAGAGAGGGGAAATCAGCCAGGGTTCCTGCTCCTGATCACTGTCCAGTGACCCCTGGGTTAGAGAGAGAGGGGAAATCAGCCAGCGTTCGTGCTCCTGATCACTGTCCAGTGACCCCTGGGTTAGAGAGAGGGGAAATCAGCCAGGCTTCCTGCTCCTGATCACTGTCCAGTGAGCCCTGGGTTAGAGAGGGGAAATCAGCCAGGGTTCCTGCTCCTGATCACTGTCCAGTGACCCCGGGTTAGAGAGAGAGGGGAAATCAGCCAGGGCTCCTGCTCCTGATCACTGCCCAGTGACCCCAGGTTAGAGAGAGGGGAAATCAGCCAGGTTTCCTGCTCCTGATCACTGTCCAGTGACGCCTGGGTTAGAGAGTGGGGAAATCAGCCAGGGTTCCTGCTCCTGCTCACTGTCCAGTGACCCCTGGGTTAGAGAGAGGGGAAATCAGCCAGGGTTCCTGCTCCTGATCGCTGTCCAGTGACCCCTGGGTCAGAGAGAGGGGAAATCAGCCAGGGTTCCTGCTTCTGATCACTGTCCAGTGACCCCTGGGTTAGAGAGAGGGGAAATCAGCCAGGGTTCCTGCTCCTGATCACTGTCCAGTGACCCCTGGGTTAGAGAGAGAGGGGAAATCAGCCAGGGTTCCTGCTCCTGATCACTGTCCAGTGACCCCTGGGTTAGAGAGATGGGAAATCAGCCAGGGTTCCTGCTCCTGATCACTGCCCAGTGACCCCTGGGTTAGAGAGAAGGGAAATCAGCCAGGGTTCGTGCTCCTGATCACTGCCCAGTGACCCGTGGGTTAGAGAGAGGGGAAATCAGCCAGGGTTCCTGCTCCTGATCACTGCCCAGTGACTCCTGGGTTAGAGAGAGGGGAAATCAGCCAGGGTTCCTGCTCCTGATCACTGCCCAGTGACCCCTGGGTTAGAGAGAGGGGAAATCAGCCAGGGTTCCTGCTCCTGATCACTGCCCAGTGACCCCTGGGTTAGAGAGAGGGGAAATCAGCCAGGGTTCCTGCTCCTGATCACTGCCCAGTGACCCCTGGGTTAGAGAGAGGGGAAATCAGCCAGGGTTCCTGCTCCTGATCACTGTCCAGTGACCCCGGGTTAGAGAGAGGGGAAATCAGCCAGGGTTCCTGCTCCTGATCACTGTCCAGTGACCCCTGGGTTAGAGAGAGAGGAAATCAGCCAGGTTTCCTGCTCCTGATCACTGCCCAGTGACCCCTGGGTTAGAGAGAGGGGAAATCAGCCAGGGTTCCTGCTCCTGATCACTGTCCAGTGACCCCTGGGTTAGAGAGAAGGGAAATCAGTCAGGGTTCCTGCTCCTGATCACTGCCCAGTGACCCCGGGTTAGAGAGGGGAAATCAGCCAGGGTTCCTGCTCCTGATCGCTGTCCAGTGACCCCTGGGTTAGAGAGAGGGGAAATCAGCCAGGGTTCCTGCTCCTGATCACTGTCCAGTGACCCCTGGGTTAGAGAGAGGGGAAATCAGCCAGGGTTCCTGCTCCTGATCACTGCCCAGTGACCCCTGGGTTAGAGAGAGGGGAAATCAGCCAGGGTTCCTGCTCCTGATCACTGTCCAGTGACCCCGGGTTAGAGAGAGGGGAAATCAGTCAGGGTTCATGCTCCTGATCACTGTCCAGTGACCCCTGGGTTAGAGAGAGAGGGGAAATCAGCCAGGGTTCCTGCTCCTGATCACTGTCCAGTGACCCCTGGGTTAGAGAGAGGAAATCAGCCAGGGTTCCCGCTCCTGATCACTGTCCAGTGACCCTTGGGTCCAAGGGATGGGGGTGAATCTGCCAGCGTCCTCACTCCTCCCAATCCTTGTTTGGTGTCTGAATTTCCCCCAAACCCGCACCATGTGATGTTCTGGCGTGTTGCATGCTGTTGACAGTGCTGCGTCGATATGTTGAACGGTTTTACAGCGGGGTGCTGAGAGACCTGTTAATTCAGGCTGTCTGTTCTCCTCCTCTCCAGACAGACGAGTGTCCACCTTGGCTCGCTGTGTACAGGGGACGTGAAGCGAAGGCGAAAGACAGCGACCGTCTCCAGCCCCTCTGCAGGTAATGAGCTAGCGGGGTCCCCACGCTTCATAGAATCACAGAAATTTACAGCACAGAAGGAGGCCATTCAGCCCATCCTGTATGTGCTGGCCGACAAAGAGCTCTCCAGCCTAATCCCACTTTCCAGCTCTTGCTCCGTAGCCCTGTAGGTTACGGCACTTCAAGCGCATATCCAAGTACTTTTTAAATGTGATGAGTGTTTCTGCCTCTCCCACCCTTTCAGACAGAGAGTTCCAGACCCCCAGAAAAAATTTCTCGTCACATCCCATCTAAACCACCTACAAATTACTTTAAATCTGTGTCCCCTGGTTATTGACTTCTGCTAAGGGAAATAGATCCTCCCTATCCACTATCTAGACCCCTCATATCATTTTATCCACCTCAATTAAATCTCCCCTCAGCCTCCTCTGTTCCAGAGAAAACAACCCCAGCCTCTCCAATCTTTCCTCACAGCTAAAATTCCTCAGCCCTGGCAACATCCTCGGAAATCTCCTCTAACTGACTAGTGTTTTCTACAGTTCTAGCATAACCTCCCTGCTCTTGTATTCTATGCCTTGGCTAATAAAGGCAAGCATTCCGTATGCCTTCTTAACCACCTTACCTACCTGTCCTGCTACCTTCAGGGATCTGTGGACATGCACTCCAAGGTCCCTCTGATCTTCTGCACTTCAGTGTCCTACCATTTAATGTGTATTCCCTTGCCTTGTTAGCCCTCCCCAAATGCATTACCTCACACTTCTCCAGATTGAATTCCATTTGCCACTGTTCTGCCCACCTGACCAGTCCATTGATATCTTCCTGCAGTCTGCAGCTTTCGTCTTCATTATCAACCACACGGCCCATTTTTGTATCATCTGCAAAATTAGCTTTTCCCAATTGAGAACTTTTATTCTTGTTCTATCCTTGTCCTTTTCCATAACTACCCTAAATCTAACTGAATTATGATCTCTACCACCAATATGCTCTCCCACTGATACCCTTTCCACCTGCCCAGCTTCATTCCCTAAAACTAGGTCCAGAACTGCCCCCTCTCTTGTTGGGCTTGCTACGTACTGGCTAAAAAAATTCTCCTGAGTGCATTTTAAGAATTCTGCTCCCTCTATACCTTTCACACTAATTTTATCCCAGTTAGGGAAGTTGAAATCCCCTACTATTACTGCCCTATTTTTGCACGTGTCAGAAATTTGCCTACATATTTTCTCTTCAATCTCCCTCTCGCTGTTCGGGGGTCGATAGTCCACCCCCAGCAGTGTGACTGCCCCTTTTTTGTTTTTCAGTTCAACCCATATGGCCTCATTTGATGATCCTTCGAAGATATCCTCCCTCCTCACAGCTGTAATTGTTTCTTTAATCAATATTGCGACCCCCTCCTTTTTTATCCCCCCCTCTATCTCGTCTGAAAACCCTGTAACCAGGAATGTTGAGCTGCCATTCCTGCTCTTCTTTCAGCCATGTCTCAGTAACAGCTATAATATCACACTCCCACGTGTCTGTCTGTGCCCTCAGCTCACCTGCTTTATTCCCCAGACTCCTTGCGTTGAAGTATATACCATTTAGCATCGCCTAACTCCCTTGTTTATTTTCTAGCCTTTGTTTCCTCTGCTTTCCAAACCCACTTACTAATTTTCTGCCTTCCATTTCCAGCTTTGCTTCTCTCCCTTCTGAATCCACTCTCAGGTTCCCATCACCCTGCCAAGCTAGTTTGAACCCACCCCAACGTCACTAGCAAACCCTCCCGTGAGAATATTGGTCCTGGTCCTGTTGAGGTGTAACCCGTTCGGCTTGTACAGGTCCCACCTTCCCCAGAAACGGTCCCAATGCCTCAGGAATCTCTGCAGCCACGCATTCATCTGCTCTGTCCTCCTATTTCTGTACTCACTAGCGTGTGGCACCAGGAGTAATCTGGAGATTACTACCTTTGAGGCCCTGCTTTTTAATCTCTTTCCCAGCTCCCTAAAATCTGCCTGCAGGACCTCATCCCTCTTTCTACCTATGTCGTTGGTACCGATATGGACCACGACCTCTGGCTGTTCACCCTCCCCCCTCAATGTCCTGCAGCCGTTCAGTGACATCCTTGACCCTGACACCAGGGAGGCAACATACCATCCTGGAGTCAAGACTGCGTCCACAGAAACGCCTATCTGTTCCCCTAACCAATGAATCCCCTATCACTATTGCTCTTCCACTCTTTCTCCCCTCCCCCGTGCAGCTGAGCCACCTGGATCTGGCTGCTCTCCCCAGAGGAACCATCGCCCTCAACAGTATCCAGATCTGAATACTGGTTACCAAGCGAGTTGCACTCGGGATTTCTGCACAACCTGCCTGGTCCTCCTCTTCTGTCTGGTGGTCACCCATTCCCTCTCTGGCTGCATACTCTTAAGCTATGGGGCAACCACCTCTAGAAATGTGTTATCCACGAAGTTCTCAGCCTCTCGGATGCACTGTAGTGACTCCAGCTGCCGCTCAAGCTCGGAAACCTGGAGCTCCAGTTGCTGCAGTTGGCGACACTTGCTGCACACGTGGCCGTCCAGGCTACGAGAAGCGTCCAGGACTTCCCACCTGGCAGAGGAAGTGCACTCCACGGGACTGAGCTGCCCTGCCGTGCCTTTACTTTATAGACTATTAACTAGAAACTATCTGAACTACAGGTTTCCCCCCACCCCACCGGGGAGAGAGCAGTGCAGTGGGAATATTTGGGATTGATGCATGGGGAGAGAGCGGGCAGGTGGGATTAGTTTGGGATTGATACAGGGCCGTGGGGAGGGAGCAGGGCAGTGGGATTAGTTTGGGATTGATACAGGGCTATGGGGAGAGAGCGGGGCAGTGGGATTAGTTTGGGATTGATGCAGGGCTATGGGGAGAGAGTGGGGCAGTGGGATTAGTTTGGGATTGATGCAGGGCTATGGGGAGAGAGCGGGGCAGTGGGATTAGTTTGGGATTGATAGAGGGCTATGGGGAGAGAGCGGGGCAGTGGGATTAGTTTGGGATTGATACAGGGCTATGGGGAGAGTGGGGCAGTGGGATTAGTTTGGGATTGATACAGGGCTATGGGGAGAGAGCGGGGCTGTGGGATTAGTTTGGGATTGATGCAGGGCTATGGGGAGCGAGCGGGGCAGTGGGATTAGTTTGGGATTGATACAGGGCTATGGGGAGAGAGCGGGGCTGTGGGATTAGTTTGGGATTGATGCAGGGCTATGGGGAGAGAGCAGGGCAGTGGGATTAGTTTGGGATTGATGCAGGGCTATGGGGAGAGAGCAGGGTAGTGGGATTAGTTTGGGATTGATACAGGGCTATGGGGAGAGAGCGGGGCTGTGGGATTAGTTTGGGATTGATGCAGGGCTATGGGGAGAGAGCAGGGCAGTGGGATTAGTTTGGGATTGATGCAGGGCTATGGGGAGAGAGCAGGGTAGTGGGATTAGTTTGGGATTGATACAGGGCTATGGTGAGAGAGTGGGGCAGTGGGGTTAGTTTGGGATTAATACAGGGCTATGGGGAGAGAGCGGGGCAGTGGGATTAGTTTGGGATTGATACAGGGCTGTGGGGAGAGAGCGGGGCAGTGGGATTAGTTTGGGGATTGATACAGGGCTATAGGGAGAGAGCGGGGCAGTGGGGTTAGTTTGGGATTGATACAGGGCTATGGGGAGAGAGCGGGGCTGTGGGATTAGTTTGGGATTGATGCAGGGCTATGGGGAGAGAGCGGGGCAGTGGGATTAGTTTGGGATTGATACAGGGCTATGGGGAGAGAGCGGGGCAGTGGGATTAGTTTGGGATTGATACAGGGCTATGGGGAGAGGGCGGGGCATTCGGATTAGTTTGTGATTGATACAGGGCTATGGGGAGAGAGCAGGGCAGTGGGATTAGTTTGGGATTGATACAGGGCTATGGGGAGAGAGCGGGGCTGTGGGATTAGTTTGGGATTGATGCAGGGCTATGGGGAGAGAGCAGGGCAGTGGGATTAGTTTGGGATTGATGCAGGGCTATGGGGAGAGAGCAGGGTAGTGGGATTAGTTTGGGATTGATACAGGGCTATGGGGAGAGAGTGGGGCTGTGGGATTAGTTTGGGATTGATGCAGGGCTATGGGGAGAGAGCAGGGCAGTGGGATTAGTTTGGGATTGATGCAGGGCTATGGGGAGAGAGCAGGGTAGTGGGATTAGTTTGGGATTAATACAGGGCTATGGGGAGAGAGCGGGGCAGTGGGATTAGTTTGGGATTGATACAGGGCTATGGGGAGAGAGCGGGGCAGTGGGATTAGTTTGGGGATTGATACAGGGCTATGGGGAGAGAGCGGGGCAGTGGGATTAGTTTGGGATTGATACAGGGCTATGGGGAGAGAGCAGGGTAGTGGGATTAGTTTGGGATTGATACAGGGCTATGGGGAGAGAGCGGGGCTGTGGGATTAGTTTGGGATTGATGCAGGGCTATGGGGAGAGAGCAGGGCAGTGGGATTAGTTTGGGATTGATGCAGGGCTATGGGGAGAGAGCAGGGTAGTGGGATTAGTTTGGGATTGACACAGGGCTATGGGGAGAGAGCGGGGCAGTGGGGTTAGTTTGGGATTAATACAGGGCTATGGGGAGAGAGCGGGGCAGTGGGATTAGTTTGGGATTGATACAGGGCTGTGGGGAGAGAGCGGGGCAGTGGGATTAGTTTGGGGATTGATACAGGGCTATAGGGAGAGAGCGGGGCAGTGGGGTTAGTTTGGGATTGATACAGGGCTATGGGGAGAGAGCGGGGCAGTGGGATTAGTTTGGGATTGATACAGGGCTATGGGGAGAGAGCGGGGCTGTGGGATTAGTTTGGGATTGATGCAGGGCTATGGGGAGAGAGCGGGGCAGTGGGATTAGTTTGGGATTGATACAGGGCTATGGGGAGAGAGCGGGGCAGTGGGATTAGTTTGGGATTGATACAGGGCTATGGGGAGAGTGCGGGGCATTCGGATTAGTTTGTGATTGATACAGGGCTATGGGGAGCGAGCGGGGCAGTGGGATTAGTTTGGGATTGATACAGGGCTATGGGGAGCGAGCGGGGCAGTGGGATTAGTTTGGGATTGATACAGGGCTATGGGGAGAGAGCGGGGCTGTGGGATTAGTTTGGGATTGATGCAGGGCTATGGGGAGAGAGCGGGGCAGTGGGATTAGTTTGGGATTGATGCAGGGCTATGGGGAGAGAGCAGGGTAGTGGGATTAGTTTGGGATTGATACAGGGCTATGGGGAGAGAGTGGGGCAGTGGGGTTAGTTTGGGATTGATACAGGGCTATGGGGAGAGAGCGGGGCAGTGGGATTAGTTTGGGATTGATACAGGGCTATGGGGAGCGAGCGGGGCAGTGGGATTAGTTTGGGATTGATACAGGGCTATGGGGAGAGAGCGGGGCTGTGGGATTAGTTTGGGATTGATGCAGGGCTATGGGGAGAGAGCAGGGCAGTGGGATTAGTTTGGGATTGATGCAGGGCTATGGGGAGAGAGCAGGGTAGTGGGATTAGTTTGGGATTGATACAGGGCTATGGGGAGAGAGCGGGGCTGTGGGATTAGTTTGGGATTGATGCAGGGCTATGGGGAGAGAGCAGGGCAGTGGGATTAGTTTGGGATTGATGCAGGGCTATGGGGAGAGAGCAGGGTAGTGGGATTAGTTTGGGATTGATACAGGGCTATGGGGAGAGAGTGGGGCAGTGGGGTTAGTTTGGGATTAATACAGGGCTGTGGGGAGAGAGCGGGGCAGTGGGATTAGTTTGGGGATTGATACAGGGCTATAGGGAGAGAGCGGGGCAGTGGGGTTAGTTTGGGATTCATACAGGGCTATGGGGAGAGAGCGGGGCAGTGGGATTAGTTTGGGATTGATACAGGGCTATGGGGAGAGAGCGGGGCAGTGGGATTAGTTTGGGATTGATGCAGGGCTATGGGGAGAGAGCGGGGCAGTGGGATTAGTTTGGGATTGATACAGGGCTATGGGGAGAGAGCGGGGCAGTGGGATTAGTTTGGGATTGATACAGGGCTATGGGGAGAGTGCGGGGCATTCGGATTAGTTTGTGATTGATACAGGGCTATGGGGAGAGAGCAGGGCAGTGGGATTAGTTTGGGATTGATACAGGGCTATGGGGAGCGAGCGGGGCAGTGGGATTAGTTTGGGATTGATACAGGGCTATGGGGAGAGAGCGGGGCTGTGGGATTAGTTTGGGATTGATGCAGGGCTATGGGGAGAGAGCGGGGCAGTGGGATTAGTTTGGGATTGATGCAGGGCTATGGGGAGAGAGCAGGGTAGTGGGATTAGTTTGGGATTGATACAGGGCTATGGGGAGAGAGTGGGGCAGTGGGGTTAGTTTGGGATTGATACAGGGCTATGGGGAGAGAGCGGGGCAGTGGTATTAGTTTGGGATTGATACAGGGCTCTGGGGAGAGAGCGGGGCAGTGGGATTAGTTTGGGATTGATACAGGGCTATAGGGAGAGAGCGGGGCAGTGGGGTTTGGGATTGATACAGGGCTATGGGGAGAGAGCAGAGCAGTGGGATTAGTTTGGGATTGATACAGGGCTATAGGGAGAGAGCAGGGCTGTGGGGTTAGTTTGGGAATTGATACAGGGCTGTGGGGAGGCAGTGGGGTTAGTTTGGGATTGATACAGGGCTATGGGGAGAGAGCAGGACAGTGGGATTAGTTTCGGATTGATACAGGGCTATGGGGAGAGAGCAGGGCAGTGGGATTAGTTTGGGATTGATACAGGGCTATGGGGAGAGAGCAGGACAGTGGGATTAGTTTCGGATTGATACAGGGCTATAGGGAGAGAGCGGGGCAGTGGGATTAGTTTCGGATTGATACAGGGCTATGGGGAGAGAGCAGGGCAGTGGGGTTAGTTTGGGATTGATACAGGGCTATGGGGAGAGAGCGGGGCAGTAGGATTAGTTTGGGATTGATACAGGGCTATGGGGAGAGAGCGGGGCAGCAGCATTAGTTTGGGATTGATACAGGGCTATGGGGAGAGAGTGGGGCAGTGGGGTTAGTTTGGGATTGATACAGGGCTATGGGGAGAGAGCGGGGCAGTAGGATTAGTTTGGGATTGATACAGGGCTATGGGGAGAGAGCGGGGCAGTAGCATTAGTTTGGGATTGATACAGGGCTATGGGGAGAGAGCGGGGCAATGGGATTAGTTTGGGGATTGATCCAGGGCTATGGGGAGGGAGTGGGGCTGTGGGGTTAGTTTGGGATTGATACAGGGCTATGGGGAGAGAGCGGGGCAGTGGGATTAGTTTGGGATTGATACAGAGCTATGGGGAGGGAGTGGGGCCGTGGGGTTAGTTTGGGATTGATGCAGGGCTATGGGGAGAGAGCAGGGCAGTGGGATTAGTTTGGGATTGATACAGGGCTATGGGGAGCGAGCAGGGCAGTGGGATTAGTTTGGGATTGATACAGGGCTATAGGGAGAGAGCAGGGCAGTGGGGTTAGTTTGGGATTGATACAGGGCTATGGGGAGAGAGCGGGGCAGTGGGATTAGTTTGGGATTCATACAGGGCTATAGGGAGAGAGCAGGGCAGTGGGGTTAGTTTGGGATTGATACAGGGCTATGGTGTGAGAGCGGGGCAGTAGGATTAGTTTGGGATTGATACAGGGCTATGGGGAGAGAGCGGGGCAGTAGGATTAGTTTGGGATTGATACAGGGCTATGGGGAGAGAGTGGGGCAGTGGGATTAGTTTGGGGATTGATACAGGGCTATGGGGAGAGCGGGGCAGTAGGATTAGTTTGGATTGATACAGGGCTATGGGGAGAGAGCGCGGCAGTGGGATTAGTTTGGGATTGATACAGGGCTATGGGGAGGGAGTGAGGCCGTGGGGTTAGCTTGGGATTGATACAGGGCTATGGGGAGAGAGCGGGGCAGTGGGATTAGTTTGGGATTGAGACAGGGCTATGGGGAGAGAGCAGCGCAGTGGGATTAGTTTGGGATTGATACAGGGCTATGGGGAGAGAGCGGGGCAGTGGGATTAGTTTGGGATTGATACAGGGCTATGGGGAGAGAGCAGTGCAGTGGGATTAGTTTGGGGATTGATACAGGGCTATGGGGAGAGAGCAGGGCAGTGGGATTAGTTTGGGATTGGTACAGGGCTATGGGGAGAGAGCAGGGCAGTGGGATTAGTTTGGGATTTATACAGGGCTATGGGGAGAGAGCGGGGCAGTGGGGTTAGTTTGGGATTGATACAGGGCTATGGGGAGAGAGCGGGGCAGTGGGGTTAGTTTGGGATTGGTACAGGGCTATGGGGAGAGCAGGGCAGTGGGATTAGTTTGGGATTTATACAGGGCTATAGGGAGAGAGCAGGGCAGTGGGGTTAGTTTGGGATTGATACAGGGCTATGGGGAGAGAGCAGGGCAGTGGGATTAGTTTGGGATTGATACAGGGCTATGGGGAGAGAGCGGGGCAGTAGGATTAGTTTGGGATTGATACAGGGCTATGGGGAGAGAGCAGGGCAGTGGGATTAGTTTGGGGATTGATACAGGGCTATGGGGAGAGAGCGGGGCAGTGGGATTAGTTTGGGGATTGATACAGGGCTATGGGGAGGGAGTGAGGCCGTGGGGTTAGTTTGGGATTGATACAGGGCTATGGGGAGAGAGCGGGGCAGTGGGATTAGTTTGGGATTGAGACAGGGCTATGGGGAGAGAGCAGGGCAGTGGGATTAGTTTGGGATTGATACAGGGCTATGGGGAGAGAGCGGGGCAGTGGGATTAGTTTGGGATTGATACAGGGCTATGGGGAGGGAGTGGGGCCGTGGGGTTAGTTTGGGATTGATGCAGGGCTATGGGGAGAGAGCAGGGCAGTGGGATTATTTGGGATTGATACAGGACTATGGGGAGAGAGTGGGGCAGTGGGATTAGTTTGGGATTGATACAGGGCTATGGGGAGAGAGCAGGGCAGTGGGATTAGTTTGGGATTGATACAGGGCTATGGGGAGAGAGCGGGGCAGTGGGATTAGTTTGGGGATTGATACAGGGCTATGGGAAGAGAGCGGGGCAGTGGGATTAGTTTGGGATTGATACAGGGCTATGGGGAGAGAGCGGGGCAGTGGGATTAGTTTGGGGATTGATACAGGGCTATGGGGAGAGAGCAGGGCAGTGGGATTAGTTTGGGATTGATACAGGGCTATGGGAAGAGAGCGGGGCAGTGGGATTAGTTTGGGATTGATACAGGGCTATGGGGAGAGAGCGGGGCAGTGGGATTAGTTTGGGATTGATACAGGGCTATGGGAAGAGAGCGGGGCAGTGGGATTAGTTTGGGATTGATACAGGGCTATGGGGAGAGAGCGGGGCAGTGGGATTAGTTTGGGATTGATACAGGGCTATGGGGCGAGAGCGGGGCAGTGGGATTAGTTTGGGATTGATACAGGGCTATGGGGAGAGAGCGGGGCAGTGGGATTAGTTTGGGATTGATACAGGGCTATGGGGAGAGAGCGGGGCAGCGGGATTAGTTTGGGATTGATACAGGGCTATGGGGAGAGTGCGGGGCATTCGGATTAGTTTGTGATTGATACAGGGCTATGGGGAGAGAGCAGGGCAGTGGGATTAGTTTGGGATTGATACAGGGCTATGGGGAGCGAGCGGGGCAGTGGGATTAGTTTGGGATTGGTACAGGGCTATGGGGAGAGAGCGGGGCTGTGGGATTAGTTTGGGATTGATGCAGGGCTATGGGGAGAGAGCGGGGCAGTGGGATTAGTTTGGGATTGATGCAGGGCTATGGGGAGAGAGCAGGGTAGTGGGATTAGTTTGGGATTGATACAGGGCTATGGGGAGAGAGTGGGGCAGTGGGGTTAGTTTGGGATTGATACAGGGCTGTGGGGAGAGAGCGGGGCAGTGGGGTTAGTTTGGGATTGATACAGGGCTACAGGGAGAGAGCGGGGCAGTGGGATTAGTTTGGGATTGATACAGGGCTATAGGGAGAGAGCGGGGCAGTGGGATTAGTTTGGGATTGATACAGGGCTGTGGGGAGAGAGCGGGGCAGTGGGATTAGTTTGGGATTGATACAGGGCTATAGGGAGAGAGCGGGGCAGTGGGATTAGTTTGGGATTGATACAGGGCTATAGGGAGAGAGCGGGGCAGTGGGATTAGCTTGGGATTGATACAGGGCTGTGGGGGGAGAGCGGGGCAGTGGGGTTAGTTTGGGATTGATACAGGGCTATGGGGAGAGAGCAGAGCAGTGGGATTAGTTTGGGATTGATACAGGGCTATAGGGAGAGAGCAGGGCAGTGGGATTAGTTTGGGATTGATACAGGGCTGTGGGGAGTCAGTGGGATTAGTTTGGGATTGATACAGGGCTATGGGGAGGGAGCGGGGCAGTAGGATTAGTTTGGGATTGATACAGGGCTATGGGGAGAGAGCGGGGCAGTAGCATTAGTTTGGGATTGATACAGGGCTATGGGGAGAGAGTGGGGCAGTGGGGTTAGTTTGGGATTGATACAGGGCTATGGGGAGAGAGCGGGGTAGTAGGATTAGTTTGGGATTGATACAGGGCTATGGGGAGAGAGCAGGGCAGTGGGATTAGTTTGGGGATTGATCCAGGGCTATGGGGAGGGAGTGGGGCCGTGGGGTTAGTTTGGGATTGATACAGGGCTATGGGGAGAGAGCGGGGCAGTGGGATTAGTTTGGGATTGATACAGAGCTATGGGGAGGGAGTGGGGCCGTGGGGTTAGTTTGGGATTGATGCAGGGCTGTGGGAGAGAGCAGGGCAGGGGGATTAGTTTGGGATTGATACAGGGCTATGGGGAGCGAGCAGGGCAGTGGGATTAGTTTGGGATTGATACAGGGCTATGGGGAGCGAGCAGGGCAGTGGGATTAGTTTGGGATTGATACAGGGCTATGGGGAGAGAGCGGGGCAGTGGGATTAGTTTGGGATTCATACAGGGCTATAGGGAGAGAGCAGGGCAGTGGGGTTAGTTTGGGATTGATACAGGGCTACGGGGAGAGAGCAGGGCAGTGGGATTAGTTTGGGATTGATACAGGGCTATGGTGTGAGAGCGGGGCAGTAGGATTAGTTTGGGATTGATACAGGGCTATGGTGAGAGAGCGGGGCAGTAGGATTAGTTTGGGATTGATACAGGGCTATGGGGAGAGAGTGGGGCAGTGGGATTAGTTTGGGGATTGATACAGGGCTATGGGGAGAGAGCGCGGCAGTGGGATTAGTTTGGGATTGATACAGGGCTATGGGGAGGGAGTGAGGCCGTGGGGTTAGCTTGGGATTGATACAGGGCTATGGGGAGAGAGCGGGGCAGTGGGATTAGTTTGGGATTGAGACAGGGCTATGGGGAGAGAGCAGCGCAGTGGGATTAGTTTGGGATTGATACAGGGCTATGGGGAGAGAGCGGGGCAGTGGGATTAGTTTGGGATTGATACAGGGCTATGGGGAGAGAGCAGGGCAGTGGGATTAGTTTGGGGATTGATACAGGGCTATGGGGAGAGAGCTGGGCAGTGGGATTAGTTTGGGATTGGTACAGGGCTATGGGGAGAGAGCAGGGCAGTGGGATTAGTTTGGGATTTATACAGGGCTATAGGGAGAGAGCAGGGCAGTGGGGTTAGTTTGGGATTGATACAGGGCTATGGGGAGAGAGCGGGGCAGTGGGGTTAGTTTGGGATTGAGACAGGGCTATGGGGAGAGAGCAGGGCAGTGGGATTAGTTTGGGATTGATACAGGGCTATGGTGTGAGAGCGGGGCAGCAGGATTAGTTTGGGATTGATACAGGGCTATGGGGAGAGAGCGGGGCAGTAGGATTAGTTTGGGATTGATACAGGGCTATGGGGAGAGAGCAGGGCAGTGGGATTAGTTGGGGATTGATACAGGGCTATGGGGAGAGAGCGGGGCAGTGGGATTAGTTTGGGGCTTGATACAGGGCTATGGGGAGGGAGTGAGGCCGTGGGGTTAGTTTGGGATTGATACAGGGCTATGGGGAGAGAGCGGGGCAGTGGGATTAGTTTGGGATTGAGACAGGGCTATGGGGAGAGAGCAGGGCAGTGGGATTAGTTTGGGATTGATACAGGGCTATGGGGAGAGAGCAGGGCAGTGGGATTATTTGGGATTGATACAGAACTATGGGGAGAGAGTGGGGCAGTGGGATTAGTTTGGGATTGATACAGGGCTATGGGGAGAGGGCAGGGCAGTGGGATTAGTTTGGGATTGATACAGGGCTATGGGGAGAGAGCGGGGCAGTGGGATTAGTTTGGGATTGATACAGGGCTATGGGAAGAGAGCAGGGCAGTGGGATTATTTGGGATTGATACAGAACTATGGGGAGAGAGTGGGGCAGTGGGGTTAGTTTGGGATTGATGCAGGGCTATGGGGAGAGAGCAGGGCAGTGGGATTATTTGGGATTGATACAGAACTATGGGGAGAGAGTGGGGCAGTGGGATTAGTTTGGGATTGATACAGGGCTATGGCAGAGGGCAGGGCAGTGGGATTAGTTTGGGATTGATACAGGGCTATGGGGAGAGAGCGGGGCAGTGGGATTAGTTTGGGATTGATACAGGGCTATGGGAAGAGAGCGGGGCAGTGGGATTAGTTTGGGATTGATACAGGGCTATGGGGAGAGAGCGGGGCAGTGGGATTAGTTTGGGATTGATACAGGGCTATGGGGCGAGAGCGGGGCAGTGGGATTAGTTTGGGATTGATACAGGGCTATGGGGAGAGAGCGGGGCAGTGGGATTAGTTTGGGATTGATACAGGGCTATGGGGAGAGAGCGGGGCAGCGGGATTAGTTTGGGATTGATACAGGGCTATGGGGAGAGTGCGGGGCATTCGGATTAGTTTGTGATTGATACAGGGCTATGGGGAGAGAGCAGGGCAGTGGGATTAGTTTGGGATTGATACAGGGCTATGGGGAGCGAGTGGGGCAGTGGGATTAGTTTGGGATTGGTACAGGGCTATGGGGAGAGAGCGGGGCTGTGGGATTAGTTTGGGATTGATGCAGGGCTATGGGGAGAGAGCGGGGCAGTGGGATTAGTTTGGGATTGATGCAGGGCTATGGGGAGAGAGCAGGGCAGTGGGATTAGTTTGGGATTGATACAGGGCTATGGGGAGAGAGTGGGGCAGTGGGGTTAGTTTGGGATTGATACAGGGCTGTGGGGAGAGAGCGGGGCAGTGGGATTAGTTTGGGATTGATACAGGGCTATAGGGAGAGAGCGGGGCAGTGGGATTAGTTTGGGATTGATACAGGGCTATAGGGAGAGAGCGGGGCAGTGGGATTAGTTTGGGATTGATACAGGGCTGTGGGGAGAGAGCGGGGCAGTGGGATTAGTTTGGGATTGATACAGGGCTATAGGGAGAGAGCGGGGCAGTGGGATTAGTTTGGGATTGATACAGGGCTATAGGGAGAGCGCGGGGCAGTGGGATTAGCTTGGGATTGATACAGGGCTGTGGGGAGAGAGCGGGGCAGTGGGGTTAGTTTGGGATTGATACAGGGCTATGGGGAGAGAGCAGAGCAGTGGGATTAGTTTGGGATTGATACAGGGCTATAGGGAGAGAGCAGGGCAGTGGGATTAGTTTGGGATTGATACAGGGCTGTGGGGAGTCAGTGGGGTTAGTTTGGGATTGATACAGGGCTATGGGGAGGGAGCAGGACAGTGGGATTAGTTTCGGATTGATACAGGGCTATGGGGAGAGAGCAGGGCAGTGGGATTAGTTTGGGATTGATACAGGGCTATGGGGAGAGAGCGGGGCAGTGTAATTACTTCGGGATTGATACAGGGCTATAGGGAGAGAGCGGGGCAGTGGGATTAGTTTCGGATTGATACAGGGCTATGGGGAGAGAGCAGGGCAGTGGGATTAGTTTGGGATTGATACAGGGCTATGGGGAGAGAGCAGGGCAGTGGGATTAGTTTCGGATTGATACAGGGCTATGGGGAGCGAGCAGGGCAGTGGGATTAGTTTGGGATTGATACAGGGCTATAGGGAGAGAGCAGGGCAGTGGGGTTAGTTTGGGATTGATACAGGGCTATGGGGAGAGAGCAGGGCAGTGGGGTTAGTTTGGGATTGATACAGGGCTATGGGGAGGGAGTGAGGCCGTGGGGTTAGCTTGGGATTGATACAGGGCTATGGGGAGAGAGCAGGGCAGTGGGGTTAGTTTGGGATTGATACAGGGCTATGGGGAGAGAGCAGCGCAGTGGGATTAGTTTGGGATTGATACAGGGCTATGGGGAGAGAGCGGGGCAGTGGGATTAGTTTGGGATTGATACAGGGCTATGGGGAGAGAGCAGGGCAGTGGGATTAGTTTGGGGATTGATACAGGGCTATGGGGAGAGAGCAGGGCAGTGGGATTAGTTTGGGATTGGTACAGGGCTATGGGGAGAGAGCAGGGCAGTGGGATTAGTTTGGGATTTATACAGGGCTATGGGGAGAGAGCGGGGCAGTGGGGTTAGTTTGGGATTGATACAGGGCTATGGGGAGAGAGCGGGGCAGTGGGGTTAGTTTGGGATTGGTACAGGGCTATGGGGAGAGCAGGGCAGTGGGATTAGTTTGGGATTTATACAGGGCTATAGGGAGAGAGCAGGGCAGTGGGGTTAGTTTGGGATTGATACAGGGCTATGGGGAGAGAGCAGGGCAGTGGGATTAGTTTGGGATTGATACAGGGCTATGGGGAGAGAGCGGGGCAGTAGGATTAGTTTGGGATTGATACAGGGCTATGGGGAGAGAGCAGGGCAGTGGGATTAGTTTGGGGATTGATACAGGGCTATGGGGAGAGAGCGGGGCAGTGGGATTAGTTTGGGGATTGATACAGGGCTATGGGGAGGGAGTGAGGCCGTGGGGTTAGTTTGGGATTGATACAGGGCTATGGGGAGAGAGCGGGGCAGTGGGATTAGTTTGGGATTGAGACAGGGATAAGGGAGAGAGCGGGGCAGTGGGATTAGTTTGGGATTGATACAGGGCTATGGGGAGAGAGCGGGGCAGTGGGATTAGTTTGGGATTGATACAGGGCTATGGGGAGGGAGTGGGGTCGTGGGGTTAGTTTGGGATTGATGCAGGGCTATGGGGAGAGAGCAGGGCAGTGGGATTATTTGGGATTGATACAGGACTATGGGGAGAGAGTGGGGCAGTGGGATTAGTTTGGGATTGATACAGGGCTATGGGGAGAGAGCAGGGCAGTGGGATTAGTTTGGGATTGATACAGGGCTATGGGGAGAGAGCGGGGCAGTGGGATTAGTTTGGGGATTGATACAGGGCTATGGGAAGAGAGCGGGGCAGTGGGATTAGTTTGGGATTGATACAGGGCTATGGGGAGAGAGCGGGGCAGTGGGATTAGTTTGGGGATTGATACAGGGCTATGGGGAGAGAGCAGGGCAGTGGGATTAGTTTGGGATTGATACAGGGCTATGGGAAGAGAGCGGGGCAGTAGGATTAGTTTGGGATTGATACAGGGCTATGGGGAGAGAGCGGGGCAGTGGGATTAGTTTGGGATTGATACAGGGCTATGGGAAGAGAGCGGGGCAGTGGGATTAGTTTGGGATTGATACAGGGCTATGGGGAGAGAGCGGGGCAGTGGGATTAGTTTGGGATTGATACAGGGCTATGGGAAGAGAGCGGGGCAGTGGGATTAGTTTGGGATTGATACAGGGCTATGGGGAGAGAGCGGGGCAGTGGGATTAGTTTGGGATTGATACAGGGCTATGGGGCGAGAGCGGGGCAGTGGGATTAGTTTGGGATTGATACAGGGCTATGGGGAGAGAGCGGGGCAGTGGGATTAGTTTGGGATTGATACAGGGCTATGGGGAGAGAGCGGGGCAGCGGGATTAGTTTATTGATACAGGGCTATGGGGAGAGTGCGGGGCATTCGGATTAGTTTGTGATTGATACAGGGCTATGGGGAGAGAGCAGGGCAGTGGGATTAGTTTGGGATTGATACAGGGCTATGGGGAGCGAGCGGGGCAGTGGGATTAGTTTGGGATTGGTACAGGGCTATGGGGAGAGAGCGGGGCTGTGGGATTAGTTTGGGATTGATGCAGGGCTATGGGGAGAGAGCGGGGCAGTGGGATTAGTTTGGGATTGATGCAGGGCTATGGGGAGAGAGCAGGGTAGTGGGATTAGTTTGGGATTGATACAGGGCTATGGGGAGAGAGTGGGGCAGTGGGGTTAGTTTGGGATTGATACAGGGCTGTGGGGAGAGAGCGGGGCAGTGGGATTAGTTTGGGATTGATACAGGGCTATAGGGAGAGAGCGGGGCAGTGGGATTAGTTTGGGATTGATACAGGGCTATAGGGAGAGAGCGGGGCAGTGGGATTAGTTTGGGATTGATACAGGGCTGTGGGGAGAGAGCGGGGCAGTGGGATTAGTTTGGGATTGATACAGGGCTATAGGGAGAGAGCGGGGCAGTGGGATTAGTTTGGGATTGATACAGGGCTATAGGGAGAGAGCGGGGCAGTGGGATTAGCTTGGGATTGATACAGGGCTGTGGGGGGAGAGCGGGGCAGTGGGGTTAGTTTGGGATTGATACAGGGCTATGGGGAGAGAGCAGAGCAGTGGGATTAGTTTGGGATTGATACAGGGCTATAGGGAGAGAGCAGGGCAGTGGGATTAGTTTGGGATTGATACAGGGCTGTGGGGAGTCAGTGGGATTAGTTTGGGATTGATACAGGGCTATGGGGAGGGAGCGGGGCAGTGGGATTAGTTTGGGATTGATACAGGGCTATGGGGAGAGAGCGGGGCAGTAGCATTAGTTTGGGATTGATACAGGGCTATGGGGAGAGAGTGGGGCAGTGGGGTTAGTTTGGGATTGATACAGGGCTATGGGGAGAGAGCGGGGCAGTAGGATTAGTTTGGGATTGATACAGGGCTATGGGGAGAGAGCAGGGCAGTGGGATTAGTTTGGGGATTGATCCAGGGCTATGGGGAGGGAGTGGGGCCGTGGGGTTAGTTTGGGA
This sequence comes from Somniosus microcephalus, assembly GCF_052327205.1. Lineage (NCBI taxonomy): Eukaryota > Metazoa > Chordata > Chondrichthyes > Squaliformes > Somniosidae > Somniosus > Somniosus microcephalus. Next base: position 4,880,391 of record NC_140998.1, on the reverse strand, counting down.
TTGATACAGGGCTATGGGGAGAGAGCGGGGCAGTGGGATTAGTTTGGGATTGATACAGAGCTATGGGGAGAGAGCGGGGCAGTAGGATTAGTTTGGGATTGATACAGGGCTATGGGGAGAGAGCGGGGCAGTAGCATTAGTTTGGGATTGATACAGGGCTATGGGGAGAGAGTGGGGCAGTGGGGTTAGTTTGGGATTGATACAGGGCTATGGGGAGAGAGCGGGGCAGTAGGATTAGTTTGGGATTGAAACAGGGCTATGGGGAGAGAGCAGGGCAGTGGGATTAGTTTGGGGATTGATCCAGGGCTATGGGGAGGGAGTGGGGCCGTGGGGTTAGTTTGGGATTGATACAGGGCTATGGGGAGAGAGCGGGGCAGTGGGATTAGTTTGGGATTGATACAGAGCTATGGGGAGGGAGTGGGGCCGTGGGGTTAGTTTGGGATTGATGCAGGGCTGTGGGAGAGAGCCGGGCAGGGGGATTAGTTTGGGATTGATACAGGGCTATGGGGAGCGAGCAGGGCAGTGGGATTAGTTTGGGATTGATACAGGGCTATGGGGAGCGAGCAGGGCAGTGGGATTAGTTTGGGATTGATACAGGGCTATGGGGAGAGAGCGGGTCAGTGGGATTAGTTTGGGATTCATACAGGGCTATAGGGAGAGAGCAGGGCAGTGGGGTTAGTTTGAGATTGATACAGGGCTACGGGGAGAGAGCAGGGCAGTGGGATTAGTTTGGGATTGATACAGGGCTATGGTGTGAGAGCGGGGCAGTAGGATTAGTTTGGGATTGATACAGGGCTATGGTGAGAGAGCGGGGCAGTAGGATTAGTTTGGGATTGATACAGGGCTATGGGGAGAGAGTGGGGCAGTGGGATTAGTTTGGGGATTGATACAGGGCTATGGGGAGAGAGCGCGGCAGTGGGATTAGTTTGGGATTGATACAGGGCTATGGGGAGGGAGTGAGGCCGTGGGGTTAGCTTGGGATTGATACAGGGCTATGGGGAGAGAGCGGGGCAGTGGGATTAGTTTGGGATTGAGACAGGGCTATGGGGAGAGAGCAGCGCAGTGGGATTAGTTTGGGATTGATACAGGGCTATGGGGAGAGAGCGGGGCAGTGGGATTAGTTTGGGATTGATACAGGGCTATGGGGAGAGAGCAGGGCAGTGGGATTAGTTTGGGGATTGATACAGGGCTATGGGGAGAGAGCTGGGCAGTGGGATTAGTTTGGGATTGGTACAGGGCTATGGGGAGAGAGCAGGGCAGTGGGATTAGTTTGGGATTTATACAGGGCTATAGGGAGAGAGCAGGGCAGTGGGGTTAGTTTGGGATTGATACAGGGCTATGGGGAGAGAGCGGGGCAGTGGGGTTAGTTTGGGATTGAGACAGGGCTATGGGGAGAGAGCAGGGCAGTGGGATTAGTTTGGGATTGATACAGGGCTATGGTGTGAGAGCGGGGCAGCAGGATTAGTTTGGGATTGATACAGGGCTATGGGGAGAGAGCGGGGCAGTAGGATTAGTTTGGGATTGATACAGGGCTATGGGGAGAGAGCAGGGCAGTGGGATTAGTTTGGGGATTGATACAGGGCTATGGGGAGAGAGCGGGGCAGTAGGATTAGTTTGGGATTGATACAGGGCTATGGGGAGAGAGCGGGGCAGTGGGATTAGTTTGGGGCTTGATACAGGGCTATGGGGAGGGAGTGAGGCCGTGGGGTTAGTTTGGGATTGATACAGGGCTATGGGGAGAGAGCGGGGCAGTGGGATTAGTTTGGGATTGAGACAGGGCTATGGGGAGAGAGCAGGGCAGTGGGATTAGTTTGGGATTGATACAGGGCTATGGGGAGGGAGTGGGGCCGTGGGGTTAGTTTGGGATTGATGCAGGGCTATGGGGAGAGAGCAGGGCAGTGGGATTATTTGGGATTGATACAGAACTATGGGGAGAGAGTGGGGCAGTGGGATTAGTTTGGGATTGATACAGGGCTATGGGGAGAGGGCAGGGCAGTGGGATTAGTTTGGGATTGATACAGGGCTATGGGGAGAGAGCGGGGCAGTGGGATTAGTTTGGGATTGATACAGGGCTATGGGAAGAGAGCGGGGCAGTGGGATTAGTTTGGGATTGATACAGGGCTATGGGGAGAGAGCGGGGCAGTGGGATTAGTTTGGGATTGATACAGGGCTATGGGGCGAGAGCGGGGCAGTGGGATTAGTTTGGGATTGATACAGGGCTATGGGGAGAGAGCGGGGCAGTGGGATTAGTTTGGGATTGATACAGGGCTATGCGGAGAGAGCGGGGCAGCGGGATTAGTTTGGGATTGATACAGGGCTATGGGGAGAGTGCGGGGCATTCGGATTAGTTTGTGATTGATACAGGGCTATGGGGAGAGAGCAGGGCAGTGGGATTAGTTTGGGATTGATACAGGGCTGTGGGGAGAGAGCGGGGCAGTGGGATTAGTTTGGGGATTGATACAGGGCTATGGGGAGAGAGCAGGGCAGTGGGATTAGTTTGGGATTGATACAGGGCTATGGGGAGAGAGCGGGGCAGTGGGATTAGTTTGGGATTGATACAGGGCTATGGGGAGAGAGCGGGGCAGTGGGATTAGTTTGGGATTGATACAGGGCTATGGGAAGAGAGCGGGGCAGTGGGATTAGTTTGGGATTGATACAGGGCTATGGGGAGAGAGCGGGGCAGTGGGATTAGTTTGGGATTGATACAGGGCTATGGGAAGAGAGCGGGGCAGTGGGATTAGTTTGGGATTGATACAGGGCTATGGGGAGAGAGCGGGGCAGTGGGATTAGTTTGGGATTGATACAGGGCTATGGGGCGAGAGCGGGGCAGTGGGATTAGTTTGGGATTGATACAGGGCTATGGGGAGAGAGCGGGGCAGTGGGATTAGTTTGGGATTGATACAGGGCTATGGGGAGAGAGCGGGGCAGCGGGATTAGTTTATTGATACAGGGCTATGGGGAGAGTGCGGGGCATTCGGATTAGTTTGTGATTGATACAGGGCTATGGGGAGAGAGCAGGGCAGTGGGATTAGTTTGGGATTGATACAGGGCTATGGGGAGCGAGCGGGGCAGTGGGATTAGTTTGGGATTGGTACAGGGCTATGGGGAGAGAGCGGGGCTGTGGGATTAGTTTGGGATTGATGCAGGGCTATGGGGAGAGAGCGGGGCAGTGGGATTAGTTTGGGATTGATGCAGGGCTATGGGGAGAGAGCAGGGTAGTGGGATTAGTTTGGGATTGATACAGGGCTATGGGGAGAGAGTGGGGCAGTGGGGTTAGTTTGGGATTGATACAGGGCTGTGGGGAGAGAGCGGGGCAGTGGGATTAGTTTGGGATTGATACAGGGCTGTGGGGAGAGAGCGGGGCAGTGGGATTAGTTTGGGATTGATACAGGGCTATAGGGAGAGAGCGGGGCAGTGGGATTAGTTTGGGATTGATACAGGGCTATAGGGAGAGAGCGGGGCAGTGGGATTAGCTTGGGATTGATACAGGGCTGTGGGGGGAGAGCGGGGCAGTGGGGTTAGTTTGGGATTGATACAGGGCTATGGGGAGAGAGCAGAGCAGTGGGATTAGTTTGGGATTGATACAGGGCTATAGGGAGAGAGCAGGGCAGTGGGATTAGTTTGGGATTGATACAGGGCTGTGGGGAGTCAGTGGGATTAGTTTGGGATTGATACAGGGCTATGGGGAGGGAGCGGGGCAGTAGGATTAGTTTGGGATTGATACAGAGCTATGGGGAGAGAGCGGGGCAGTAGCATTAGTTTGGGATTGATACAGGGCTATGGGGAGAGAGTGGGGCAGTGGGGTTAGTTTGGGATTGATACAGGGCTATGGGGAGAGAGCGGGGCAGTAGGATTAGTTTGGGATTGATACAGGGCTATGGGGAGAGAGCAGGGCAGTGGGATTAGTTTGGGGATTGATCCAGGGCTATGGGGAGGGAGTGGGGCCGTGGGGTTAGTTTGGGATTGATACAGGGCTATGGGGAGAGAGCGGGGCAGTGGGATTAGTTTGGGATTGATACAGAGCTATGGGGAGGGAGTGGGGCCGTGGGGTTAGTTTGGGATTGATGCAGGGCTGTGGGAGAGAGCAGGGCAGGGGGATTAGTTTGGGATTGATACAGGGCTATGGGGAGCGAGCAGGGCAGTGGGATTAGTTTGGGATTGATACAGGGCTATGGGGAGCGAGCAGGGCAGTGGGATTAGTTTGGGATTGATACAGGGCTATGGGGAGAGAGCGGGGCAGTGGGATTAGTTTGGGATTCATACAGGGCTATAGGGAGAGAGCAGGGCAGTGGGGTTAGTTTGGGATTGATACAGGGCTACGGGGAGAGAGCAGGGCAGTGGGATTAGTTTGGGATTGATACAGGGCTATGGTGTGAGAGCGGGGCAGTAGGATTAGTTTGGGATTGATACAGGGCTATGGTGAGAGAGCGGGGCAGTAGGATTAGTTTGGGATTGATACAGGGCTATGGGGAGAGAGTGGGGCAGTGGGATTAGTTTGGGGATTGATACAGGGCTATGGGGAGAGAGCGCGGCAGTGGGATTAGTTTGGGATTGATACAGGGCTATGGGGAGGGAGTGAGGCCGTGGGGTTAGCTTGGGATTGATACAGGGCTATGGGGAGAGAGCGGGGCAGTGGGATTAGTTTGGGATTGAGACAGGGCTATGGGGAGAGAGCAGCGCAGTGGGATTAGTTTGGGATTGATACAGGGCTATGGGGAGAGAGCGGGGCAGTGGGATTAGTTTGGGATTGATACAGGGCTATGGGGAGAGAGCAGGGCAGTGGGATTAGTTTGGGGATTGATACAGGGCTATGGGGAGAGAGCTGGGCAGTGGGATTAGTTTTGGATTGGTACAGGGCTATGGGGAGAGAGCAGGGCAGTGGGATTAGTTTGGGATTTATACAGGGCTATAGGGAGAGAGCAGGGCAGTGGGGTTAGTTTGGGATTGATACAGGGCTATGGGGAGAGAGCGGGGCAGTGGGGTTAGTTTGGGATTGAGACAGGGCTATGGGGAGAGAGCAGGGCAGTGGGATTAGTTTGGGATTGATACAGGGCTATGGTGTGAGAGCGGGGCAGCAGGATTAGTTTGGGATTGATACAGGGCTATGGGGAGAGAGCGGGGCAGTAGGATTAGTTTGGGATTGATACAGGGCTATGGGGAGAGAGCAGGGCAGTGGGATTAGTTTGGGGATTGATACAGGGCTATGGGGAGAGAGCGGGGCAGTAGGATTAGTTTGGGATTGATACAGGGCTATGGGGAGAGAGCGGGGCAGTGGGATTAGTTTGGGGCTTGATACAGGGCTATGGGGAGGGAGTGAGGCCGTGGGGTTAGTTTGGGATTGATACAGGGCTATGGGGAGAGAGCGGGGCAGTGGGATTAGTTTGGGATTGAGACAGGGCTATGGGGAGAGAGCAGGGCAGTGGGATTAGTTTGGGATTGATACAGGGCTATGGGGAGGGAGTGGGGCCGTGGGGTTAGTTTGGGATTGATGCAGGGCTATGGGGAGAGAGCAGGGCAGTGGGATTATTTGGGATTGATACAGAACTATGGGGAGAGAGTGGGGCAGTGGGATTAGTTTGGGATTGATACAGGGCTATGAGGAGAGGGCAGGGCAGTGGGATTAGTTTGGGATTGATACAGGGCTATGGGGAGAGAGCGGGGCAGTGGGATTAGTTTGGGATTGATACAGGGCTATGGGAAGAGAGCGGGGCAGTGGGATTAGTTTGGGATTGATACAGGGCTATGGGGAGAGAGCGGGGCAGTGGGATTAGTTTGGGATTGATACAGGGCTATGGGGCGAGAGCGGGGCAGTGGGATTAGTTTGGGATTGATACAGGGCTATGGGGAGAGAGCGGGGCAGTGGGATTAGTTTGGGATTGATACAGGGCTATGCGGAGAGAGCGGGGCAGCGGGATTAGTTTGGGATTGATACAGGGCTATGGGGAGAGTGCGGGGCATTCGGATTAGTTTGTGATTGATACAGGGCTATGGGGAGAGAGCAGGGCAGTGGGATTAGTTTGGGATTGATACAGGGCTGTGGGGAGAGAGCGGGGCAGTGGGATTAGTTTGGGATTGATACAGGGCTATGGGGAGAGTGCGGGGCATTCGGATTAGTTTGTGATTGATACAGGGCTATGGGGAGAGAGCGGGGCAGTGGGATTAGTTTGGGATTGATACAGGGCTGTGGGGAGAGAGCGGGGCAGTGGGATTAGTTTGGGATTGATACAGGGCTATGGGGAGAGAGCGGGGCAGTGGGATTAGTTTGGGATTGATACAGGGCTATGGGAAGAGAGCGGGGCAGTGGGATTAGTTTGGGATTGATACAGGGCTATGGGGAGAGAGCGGGGCAGTGGGATTAGTTTGGGATTGATACAGGGCTATGGGAAGAGAGCGGGGCAGTGGGATTAGGTTGGGATTGATACAGGGCTATGGGGAGAGAGCGGGGCAGTGGGATTAGTTTGGGATTGATACAGGGCTATGGGGCGAGAGCGGGGCAGTGGGATTAGTTTGGGATTGATACAGGGCTATGGGGAGAGAGCGGGGCAGTGGGATTAGTTTGGGATTGATACAGGGCTATGGGGAGAGAGCGGGGCAGCGGGATTAGTTTATTGATACAGGGCTATGGGGAGAGTGCGGGGCATTCGGATTAGTTTGTGATTGATACAGGGCTATGGGGAGAGAGCGGGGCAGTGGGATTAGTTTGGGATTGATACAGGGCTATGGGGAGCGAGCGGGGCAGTGGGATTAGTTTGGGATTGGTACAGGGCTATGGGGAGAGAGCGGGGCTGTGGGATTAGTTTGGGATTGATGCAGGGCTATGGGGAGAGAGCGGGGCAGTGGGATTAGTTTGGGATTGATGCAGGGCTATGGGGAGAGAGCAGGGTAGTGGGATTCGTTTGGGATTGATACAGGGCTATGGGGAGAGAGTGGGGCAGTGGGGTTAGTTTGGGATTGATACAGGGCTGTGGGGAGAGAGCGGGGCAGTGGGATTAGTTTGGGATTGATACAGGGCTATAGGGAGAGAGCGGGGCAGTGGGATTAGTTTGGGATTGATACAGGGCTATAGGGAGAGAGCGGGGCAGTGGGATTAGTTTGGGATTGATACAGGGCTGTGGGGAGAGAGCGGGGCAGTGGGATTAGTTTGGGATTGATACAGGGCTATAGGGAGAGAGCGGGGCAGTGGGATTAGTTTGGGATTGATACAGGGCTATAGGGAGAGAGCGGGGCAGTGGGATTAGCTTGGGATTGATACAGGGCTGTGGGGGGAGAGCGCGGCAGTGGGGTTAGTTTGGGATTGATACAGGGCTATGGGGAGAGAGCAGAGCAGTGGGATTAGTTTGGGATTGATACAGGGCTATAGGGAGAGAGCAGGGCAGTGGGATTAGTTTGGGATTGATACAGGGCTGTGGGGAGTCAGTGGGATTAGTTTGGGATTGATACAGGGCTATGGGGAGGGAGCGGGGCAGTAGGATTAGTTTGGGATTGATACAGGGCTATGGGGAGAGAGCGGGGCAGTAGCATTAGTTTGGGATTGATACAGGGCTATGGGGAGAGAGTGGGGCAGTGGGGTTAGTTTGGGATTGATACAGGGCTATGGGGAGAGAGCGGGGCAGTAGGATTAGTTTGGGATTGATACAGGGCTATGGGGAGAGAGCAGGGCAGTGGGATTAGTTTGGGGATTGATCCAGGGCTATGGGGAGGGAGTGGGGCCGTGGGGTTAGTTTGGGATTGATACAGGGCTATGGGGAGAGAGCGGGGCAGTGGGATTAGTTTGGGATTGATACAGAGCTATGGGGAGGGAGTGGGGCCGTGGGGTTAGTTTGGGATTGATGCAGGGCTGTGGGAGAGAGCAGGGCAGGGGGATTAGTTTGGGATTGATACAGGGCTATGGGGAGCGAGCAGGGCAGTGGGATTAGTTTGGGATTGATACAGGGCTATGGGGAGCGAGCAGGGCAGTGGGATTAGTTTGGGATTGATACAGGGCTATGGGGAGAGAGCGGGTCAGTGGGATTAGTTTGGGATTCATACAGGGCTATAGGGAGAGAGCAGGGCAGTGGGGTTAGTTTGGGATTGATACAGGGCTACGGGGAGAGAGCAGGGCAGTGGGATTAGTTTGGGATTGATACAGGGCTATGGTGTGAGAGCGGGGCAGTAGGATTAGTTTGGGATTGATACAGGGCTATGGTGAGAGAGCGGGGCAGTAGGATTAGTTTGGGATTGATACAGGGCTATGGGGAGAGAGTGGGGCAGTGGGATTAGTTTGGGGATTGATACAGGGCTATGGGGAGAGAGCGCGGCAGTGGGATTAGTTTGGGATTGATACAGGGCTATGGGGAGGGAGTGAGGCCGTGGGGTTAGCTTGGGATTGATACAGGGCTATGGGGAGAGAGCGGGGCAGTGGGATTAGTTTGGGATTGAGACAGGGCTATGGGGAGAGAGCAGCGCAGTGGGATTAGTTTGGGATTGATACAGGGCTATGGGGAGAGAGCGGGGCAGTGGGATTAGTTTGGGATTGATACAGGGCTATGGGGAGAGAGCAGGGCAGTGGGATTAGTTTGGGGATTGATACAGGGCTATGGGGAGAGAGCTGGGCAGTGGGATTAGTTTGGGATTGGTACAGGGCTATGGGGAGAGAGCAGGGCAGTGGGATTAGTTTGGGATTTATACAGGGCTATAGGGAGAGAGCAGGGCAGTGGGGTTAGTTTGGGATTGATACAGGGCTATGGGGAGAGAGCGGGGCAGTGGGGTTAGTTTGGGATTGAGACAGGGCTATGGGGAGAGAGCAGGGCAGTGGGATTAGTTTGGGATTGATACAGGGCTATGGTGTGAGAGCGGGGCAGCAGGATTAGTTTGGGATTGATACAGGGCTATGGGGAGAGAGCGGGGCAGTAGGATTAGTTTGGGATTGATACAGGGCTATGGGGAGAGAGCAGGGCAGTGGGATTAGTTTGGGGATTGATACAGGGCTATGGGGAGAGAGCGGGGCAGTAGGATTAGTTTGGGATTGATACAGGGCTATGGGGAGAGAGCGGGGCAGTGGGATTAGTTTGGGGCTTGATACAGGGCTATGGGGAGGGAGTGAGGCCGTGGGGTTAGTTTGGGATTGATACAGGGCTATGGGGAGAGAGCGGGGCAGTGGGATTAGTTTGGGATTGAGACAGGGCTATGGGGAGAGAGCAGGGCAGTGGGATTAGTTTGGGATTGATACAGGGCTATGGGGAGGGAGTGGGGCCGTGGGGTTAGTTTGGGATTGATGCAGGGCTATGGGGAGAGAGCAGGGCAGTGGGATTATTTGGGATTGATACAGAACTATGGGGAGAGAGTGGGGCAGTGGGATTAGTTTGGGATTGATACAGGGCTATGGGGAGAGGGCAGGGCAGTGGGATTAGTTTGGGATTGATACAGGGCTATGGGGAGAGAGCGGGGCAGTGGGATTAGTTTGGGATTGATACAGGGCTATGGGAAGAGAGCGGGGCAGTGGGATTAGTTTGGGATTGATACAGGGCTATGGGGAGAGAGCGGGGCAGTGGGATTAGTTTGGGATTGATACAGGGCTATGGGGCGAGAGCGGGGCAGTGGGATTAGTTTGGGATTGATACAGGGCTATGGGGAGAGAGCGGGGCAGTGGGATTAGTTTGGGATTGATACAGGGCTATGCGGAGAGAGCGGGGCAGCGGGATTAGTTTGGGATTGATACAGGGCTATGGGGAGAGTGCGGGGCATTCGGATTAGTTTGTGATTGATACAGGGCTATGGGGAGAGAGCAGGGCAGTGGGATTAGTTTGGGATTGATACAGGGCTATGGGGAGCGAGCGGGGCAGTGGGATTAGTTTGGGATTGGTACAGGGCTATGGGGAGAGAGCGGGGCTGTGGGATTAGTTTGGGATTGATGCAGGGCTATGGGGAGAGAGCGGGGCAGTGGGATTAGTTTGGGATTGATGCAGGGCTATGGGGAGAGAGCAGGGCAGTGGGATTAGTTTGGGATTGATACAGGGCTATAGGGAGAGAGCGGGGCAGTGGGATTAGTTTGGGATTGATACAGGGCTATAGGGAGAGAGCGGGGCAGTGGGATTAGTTTGGGATTGATACAGGGCTGTGGGGAGAGAGCGGGGCAGTGGGATTAGTTTGGGATTGATACAGGGCTATAGGGAGAGAGCGGGGCAGTGGGATTAGTTTGGGATTGATACAGGGCTATAGGGAGAGCGCGGGGCAGTGGGATTAGCTTGGGATTGATACAGGGCTGTGGGGAGAGAGCGGGGCAGTGGGGTTAGTTTGGGATTGATACAGGGCTATGGGGAGAGAGCAGAGCAGTGGGATTAGTTTGGGATTGATACAGGGCTATAGGGAGAGAGCAGGGCAGTGGGATTAGTTTGGGATTGATACAGGGCTGTGGGGAGTCAGTGGGGTTAGTTCGGGATTGATACAGGGCTATAGGGAGAGAGCGGGGCAGTGGGATTAGTTTCGGATTGATACAGGGCTATGGGGAGAGAGCAGGGCAGTGGGATTAGTTTGGGATTGATACAGGGCTATGGGGAGAGAGCAGGGCAGTGGGATTAGTTTCGGATTGATACAGGGCTATGGGGAGCGAGCAGGGCAGTGGGATTAGTTTGGGATTGATACAGGGCTATAGGGAGAGAGCAGGGCAGTGGGGTTAGTTTGGGATTGATACAGGGCTATGGGGAGAGAGCAGGGCAGTGGGGTTAGTTTGGGATTGATACAGGGCTATGGGGAGGGAGTGAGGCCGTGGGGTTAGCTTGGGATTGATACAGGGCTATGGGGAGAGAGCGGGGCAGTGGGATTAGTTTGGGATTGATACAGGGCTATGGGGAGAGAGTGGGGCAGTGGGATTAGTTTGGGGATTGATACAGGGCTATGGGGAGAGAGCGGGGCAGTAGGATTAGTTTGGATTGATACAGGGCTATGGGGAGAGAGCGGGGCAGTGGGATTAGTTTGGGATTGATACAGGGCTATGGGGAGAGCGGGGCAGTGGGATTAGTTTGGGGATTGATACAGGGCTATGGGGAGAGAGCGCGGCAGTGGGATTAGTTTGGGATTGATACAGGGCTATGGGGAGGGAGTGAGGCCGTGGGGTTAGCTTGGGATTGATACAGGGCTATGGGGAGAGAGCGGGGCAGTGGGATTAGTTTGGGATTGAGACAGGGCTATGGGGAGAGAGCAGGGCAGTGGGATTAGTTTGGGGATTGATACAGGGCTATGGGGAGAGAGCAGGGCAGTGGGATTAGTTTGGGATTGGTACAGGGCTATGGGGAGAGAGCAGGGCAGTGGGATTAGTTTGGGATTTATACAGGGCTATAGGGAGAGAGCAGGGCAGTGGGGTTAGTTTGGGATTGATACAGGGCTATGGGGAGAGAGCGGGGCAGTGGGGTTAGTTTGGGATTGATACAGGGCTATGGGGAGAGAGCAGGGTAGTGGGATTAGTTTCGGATTGATACAGGGCTATGGGGAGCGAGCAGGGCAGTGGGATTAGTTTGGGATTGATACAGGGCTATAGGGAGAGAGCAGGGCAGTGGGGTTAGTTTGGGATTGATACAGGGCTATGGGGAGAGAGCAGGGCAGTGGGATTAGTTTGGGATTGATACAGGGCTATGGGGAGAGAGCAGGGCAGTGGGATTAGTTTGGGATTTATACAGGGCTATAGGGAGAGAGCAGGGCAGTGGGGTTAGTTTGGGATTGATCCAGGGCTATGGGGAGAGAGCGGGGCAGTGGGGTTAGTTTGGGATTGATACAGGGCTATGGGGAGAGAGCGGGGCAGTGGGATTAGTTTGGGGATTGATACAGGGCTATGGGGAGAGAGCGGGGCAGTGGGATTAGTTTGGGGATTGATACAGGGCGATGGGGAGAGAGCGGGGCAGTAGGATTAGTTTGGGATTGATACAGGGCTATGGGGAGAGAGCGCGGCAGTGGGATTAGTTTGGGGATTGATACAGGGCTATGGGGAGAGAGCGGGGCAGTGGGATTAGTTTGGGATTGATACAGGGCTATGGGAAGAGAGCGGGGCAGTGGGATTAGTTTGGGATTGATACAGGGCTATGGGGAGAGAGCGGGGCAGTGGGATTAGTTTGGGATTGATACAGGGCTATGGGGAGAGAGCGGGGCAGTGGGATTAGTTTGGGATTGATACAGGGCTATGGGGAGAGAGCGGGGCAGCGGGATTAGTTTGGGATTGATACAGGGCTATGGGGAGAGAGCGGGGCAGTGGGATTAGTTTGGGATTGATGCAGGGCTATGGGGAGCGAGCGGGGCAGTGGGATTAGTTTGGGATTGGTACAGGGCTATGGGGAGAGAGCGGGGCTGTGGGATTAGTTTGGGATTGATGCAGGGCTATGGGGAGAGAGCGGGGCAGTGGGATTAGTTTGGGATTGATGCAGGGCTATGGGGAGAGAGCAGGGTAGTGGGATTAGTTTGGGATTGATACAGTGCTATGGGGAGAGAGTGGGGCAGTGGGGTTAGTTTGGGATTGATACAGGGCTATGGGGAGAGAGCGGGGCAGTGGGATTAGTTTGGGATTGATACAGGGCTGTGGGGAGAGAGCGGGGCAGTGGGATTAGTTTGGGATTGATACAGGGCTATAGGGAGAGAGCGGGGCAGTGGGATTAGTTTGGGATTGATACAGGGCTATAGGGAGAGAGCGGGGCAGTGGGATTAGCTTGGGATTGATACAGGGCTGTGGGGAGAGAGCGGGGCAGTGGGGTTAGTTTGGGATTGATACAGGGCTATGGGGAGAGAGCAGAGCAGTGGGATTAGTTTGGGATTGATACAGGGCTATAGGGAGAGAGCAGGGCAGTGGGATTAGTTTGGGATTGATACAGGGCTGTGGGGAGGCAGTGGGGTTAGTTTGGGATTGATACAGGGCTATGGGGAGAGAGCAGGACAGTGGGATTAGTTTGGGATTGATACAGGGCTATGGGGAGAGAGCGGGGCAGTGTAATTACTTTGGGATTGATACAGGGCTATAGGGAGAGAGCGGGGCAGTGGGATTAGTTTCGGATTGATACAGGGCTATGGGGAGAGAGCAGGGCAGTGGGGTTAGTTTGGGATTGATACAGGGCTATGGGGAGAGAGCGGGGCAGTGGGGTTAGTTTGGGATTGATACAGGGCTATGGGGAGAGAGCGGGGCAGTAGGATTAGTTTGGGATTGATACAGGGCTATGGGGAGAGAGCGGGGCAGTAGCATTAGTTTGGGATTGATACAGGGCTATGGGGAGAGAGCGGGGCAGTGGGATTAGTTTGGGGATTGATACAGGGCTATGGGGGGAGAGCAGGGCAGTGGGATTAGTTTGGGATTGATACAGGGCTATGGGGAGAGAGCAGGGTAGTGGGATTAGTTTCGGATTGATACAGGGCTATGGGGAGCGAGCAGGGCAGTGGGATTAGTTTGGGATTGATACAGGGCTATAGGGAGAGAGCAGGGCAGTGGGGTTAGTTTGGGATTGATACAGGGCTATGGGGAGAGAGCAGGGCAGTGGGATTAGTTTGGGATTGATACAGGGCTATGGGGAGAGAGCAGGGCAGTGGGATTAGTTTGGGATTTATACAGGGCTATAGGGAGAGAGCAGGGCAGTGGGGTTAGTTTGGGATTGATCCAGGGCTATGGGGAGAGAGCGGGGCAGTGGGGTTAGTTTGGGATTGATACAGGGCTATGGGGAGAGAGCGGGGCAGTGGGATTAGTTTGGGGATTGATACAGGGCTATGGGGAGAGAGCGGGGCAGTGGGATTAGTTTGGGGATTGATACAGGGCGATGGGGAGAGAGCGGGGCAGTAGGATTAGTTTGGGATTGATACAGGGCTATGGGGAGAGAGCGCGGCAGTGGGATTAGTTTGGGGATTGATACAGGGCTATGGGGAGGGAGTGAGGCCGTGGGGTTAGTTTGGGATTGATACAGGGCTATGGGGAGAGAGCGGGGCAGTGGGATTAGTTTGGGATTGATACAGGGCTATGGGGAGAGAGCGGGGCAGTGGGATTAGTTTGGGATTGATACAGGGCTATGGGGAGAGAGCGGGGCAGTGGGATTAGTTTGGGATTTATACAGGGCTATAGGGAGAGAGCAGGGCAGTGGGGTTAGTTTGGGATTGATACAGGGCTATGGGGAGAGAACAGGGCAGTGGGATTAGTTTGGGATTGATACAGGGCTATGGGGAGAGAGCGGGGCAGTGTAATTACTTTGGGATTGATACAGGGCTATAGGGAGAGAGCGGGGCAGTGGGATTAGTTTCGGATTGATACAGGGCTATGGGGAGAGAGCGGGGCAGTAGCATTAGTTTGGGATTGATACAGGGCTATGGGGAGAGAGCGGGGCAGTGGGATTAGTTTCGGATTGATACAGGGCTATGGGGAGAGAGCGGGGCAGTGGGGTTAGTTTGGGATTGATACAGGGCTATGGGGAGAGAGCGGGGCAGTAGGATTAGTTTGGGATTGATACAGGGCTATGGGGAGAGAGCGGGGCAGTAGCATTAGTTTGGGATTGATACAGGGCTATGGGGAGAGAGCGGGGCAGTGGGATTAGTTTGGGGATTGATACAGGGCTATGGGGGGAGAGCAGGGCAGTGGGATTAGTTTGGGATTGATACAGGGCTATGGGGAGAGAGCAGGGTAGTGGGATTAGTTTCGGATTGATACAGGGCTATGGGGAGCGAGCAGGGCAGTGGGATTAGTTTGGGATTGATACAGGGCTATAGGGAGAGAGCAGGGCAGTGGGGTTAGTTTGGGATTGATACAGGGCTATGGGGAGAGAGCAGGGCAGTGGGATTAGTTTGGGATTGATACAGGGCTATGGGGAGAGAGCAGGGCAGTGGGATTAGTTTGGGATTTATACAGGGCTATAGGGAGAGAGCAGGGCAGTGGGGTTAGTTTGGGATTGATCCAGGGCTATGGGGAGAGAGCGGGGCAGTGGGGTTAGTTTGGGATTGATACAGGGCTATGGGGAGAGAGCGGGGCAGTGGGATTAGTTTGGGGATTGATACAGGGCTATGGGGAGAGAGCGGGGCAGTGGGATTAGTTTGGGGATTGATACAGGGCGATGGGGAGAGAGCGGGGCAGTAGGATTAGTTTGGGATTGATACAGGGCTATGGGGAGAGAGCGCGGCAGTGGGATTAGTTTGGGGATTGATACAGGGCTATGGGGAGGGAGTGAGGCCGTGGGGTTAGTTTGGGATTGATACAGGGCTATGGGGAGAGAGCGGGGCAGTGGGATTAGTTTGGGATTGATACAGGGCTATGGGGAGAGAGCGGGGCAGTGGGATTAGTTTGGGATTGATACAGGGCTATGGGGATAGAGCGGGGCAGTGGGATTAGTTTGGGATTTATACAGGGCTATAGGGAGAGAGCAGGGCAGTGGGGTTAGTTTGGGATTGATACAGGGCTATGGGGAGAGAGCAGGGCAGTGGGATTAGTTTGGGATTGATACAGGGCTATGGGGAGAGAGCGGGGCAGTGTAATTACTTTGGGATTGATACAGGGCTATAGGGAGAGAGCGGGGCAGTGGGATTAGTTTCGGATTGATACAGGGCTATGGGGAGAGAGCGGGGCAGTAGCATTAGTTTGGGATTGATACAGGGCTATGGGGAGAGAGCGGGGCAGTGGGATTAGTTTGGGGGTTGATACAGGGCTATGGGGGGAGAGCAGGGCAGTGGGATTAGTTTGGGATTGATACAGGGCTATGGGGAGAGAGCAGGGCAGTGGGATTAGTTTCGGATTGAAACAGGGCTATGGGGAGCGAGCAGGGCAGTGGGATTAGTTTGGGATTGATACAGGGCTATAGGGAGAGAGCAGGGCAGTGGGGTTAGTTTGGGATTGATACAGGGCTATGGGGAGAGAGCAGGGCAGTGGGATTAGTTTGGGATTGATACAGGGCTATGGGGAGAGAGCAGGGCAGTGGGATTAGTTTGGGACTTATACAGGGCTATAGGGAGAGAGCAGGGCAGTGGGGTTAGTTTGGGATTGATACAGGGCTATGGGGAGAGAGCGGGGCAGTGGGGTTAGTTTGGGATTGATACAGGGCTATGGGGAGAGAGCGGGGCAGTGGGATTAGTTTGGGGATTGATACAGGGCTATGGGGAGAGAGCGGGGCAGTGGGATTAGTTTGGGGATTGATACAGGGCGATGGGGAGAGAGCGGGGCAGTAGGATTAGTTTGGGATTGATACAGGGCTATGGGGAGAGAGCGCGGCAGTGGGATTAGTTTGGGGATTGATACAGGGCTATGGGGAGGGAGTGAGGCCGTGGGGTTAGTTTGGGATTGATACAGGGCTATGGGGAGAGAGCGGGGCAGTGGGATTAGTTTAGGATTGATACAGGGCTATGGGGAGAGAGCGGGGCAGTGGGATTAGTTTGGGATTCATACAGGGCTATAGGGAGAGAGCAGGGCAGTGGGGTTAGTTTGGGATTGATACAGGGCAATGGAGAGGGAGTGAGGCCGTGGGGTTAGCTTGGGATTGATACAGGGCTATGGGGAGAGAGCGGGGCAGTAGGATTAGTTTGGGATTGATACAGGGCTATGGGGAGAGAGTGGGGCAGTGGGATTAGTTTGGGGATTGATACAGGGCTATGGGGAGAGCGGGGCAGTGGGATTAGTTTGGGGATTGATACAGGGCTATGGGGAGAGCGCGGGGCAGTAGGATTAGTTTGGATTGATACAGGGCTATGGGGAGAGAGCGCGGCAGTGGGATTAGTTTGGGATTGATACAGGGCTATGGGGAGGGAGTGAGGCCGTGGGGTTAGCTTGGGATTGATACAGGGCTATGGGGAGAGAGCGGGGCAGTGGGATTAGTTTGGGATTGAGACAGGGCTATGGGGAGAGAGCAGCGCAGTGGGATTAGTTTGGAATTGATACAGGGCTATGGGGAGAGAGCGGGGCAGTGGGATTAGTTTGGGATTGATACAGGGCTATGGGGAGAGAGCAGGGCAGTGGGATTAGTTTGGGATTGATACAGGGCTATGGGGAGAGAGCAGGGCAGTGGGATTAGTTTGGGATTGGTACAGGGCTATGGGGAGAGAGCAGGGCAGTGGGATTAGTTTGGGATTTATACAGGGCTATAGGGAGAGAGCAGGGCAGTGGGGTTAGTTTGGGATTGATACAGGGCTATGGGGAGAGAGCGGGGCAGTGGGATTAGTTTGGGGATTGATACAGGGCTATAGGGAGAGAGCAGGGCAGTGGGATTAGTTTGGGATTGATACAGGGCTATGGGGAGAGAGCAGGGCAGTGGGATTAGTTTGGGGATTGATACAGGGCTATGGGGAGAGAGCGGGGCAGTGGGATTAGTTTGGGATTGATACAGGGCTATGGTGTGAGAGCGGGGCAGTAGGATTTGTTTGGGATTGATACAGGGCTATGGGGAGAGAGCAGGGCAGTGGGATTAGTTTGGGGATTGATACAGGGCTATGGGGAGAGAGCGGGGCAGTGGGATTTGTTTGGGGATTGATACAGGGCTATAGGGAGAGAGCAGGGCAGTGGGATTAGTTTGGGATTGATACAGGGCTATGGGGAGAGAGCAGGGCAGTGGGATTAGTTTGGGGATTGATACAGGGCTATGGGGAGAGAGCGGGGCAGTAGGATTAGTTTGGGATTGATACAGGGCTATGGGGAGAGAGCGGGGCAGTGGGATTAGTTTGGGGATTGATACAGGGCTATGGGGAGGGAGTGAGGCCGTGGGGTTAGTTTGGGATTGATACAGGGCTATGGGGAGAGAGCGGGGCAGTGGGATTAGTTTGGGATTGAGACAGGGCTATGGGGAGAGAGCAGGGCAGTGGGATTAGTTTGGGATTGATACAGGGCTATGGGGAGGGAGTGGGGCCGTGGGGTTAGTTTGGGATTGATGCAGGGCTATGGGGAGAGAGCAGGGCAGTGGGATTATTTGGGATTGATACAGGACTATGGGGAGAGAGCGGGGCAGTGGGATTAGTTTGGGATTGATACAGGGCTATGGGGAGAGAGCAGGGCAGTGGGATTAGTTTGGGATTGATACAGGGCTATGGGGAGAGAGCGGGGCAGTGGGATTAGTTTGGGGATTGATACAGGGCTATGGGAAGAGAGCGGGGCAGTGGGATTAGTTTGGGATTGATACAGGGCTATGGGGAGAGAGCGGGGCAGTGGGATTAGTTTGGGGTTTGATACAGGGCTATGGGGAGAGAGCAGGGCAGTGGGATTAGTTTGGGATTGATACAGGGCTATGGGAAGAGAGCGGGGCAGTGGGATTAGTTTGGGATTGATACAGGGCTATGGGGAGAGAGCGGGGCAGTGGGATTAGTTTGGGATTGATACAGGGCTATGGGGAGAGAGCGGGGCAGTGGGATTAGTTTGGGATTGATACAGGGCTATGGGAAGAGAGCGGGGCAGTGGGATTAGTTTGGGATTGATACAGGGCTATGGGGAGAGAGCGGGGCAGTGGGATTAGTTTGGGATTGATACAGGGCTATGGGAAGAGAGCGGGGCAGTGGGATTAGTTTGGGATTGATACAGGGCTATGGGGAGAGAGCGGGGCAGTGGGATTAGTTTGGGATTGATACAGGGCTATGGGGAGAGTGCGGGGCAGTGGGATTAGTTTGGGATTGATACAGGGCTATGGGGAGAGAGCGGGGCAGTGGGATTAGTTTGGGATTGATACAGGGCTATGGGGAGAGAGCGGGGCAGCGGGATTAGTTTGGGATTGATACAGGGCTATGGGGAGAGTGCGGGGCATTCGGATTAGTTTGTGATTGATACAGGGCTATGGGGAGAGAGCAGGGCAGTGGGATTAGTTTGGGATTGATACAGGGCTATGGGGAGCGAGCGGGGCAGTGGGATTAGTTTGGGATTGGTACAGGGCTATGGGATTAGTTTGGGATTGATGCAGGGCTATGGGGAGATAGCGGGGCAGTGGGATTAGTTTGGGATTGATGCAGGGCTATGGGGAGAGAGCAGGGTAGTGGGATTAGTTTGGGATTGATACAGGGCTATGGGGAGAGAGTGGGGCAGTGGGGTTAGTTTGGGATTGATACAGGGCTATGGGGAGAGAGCGGGGCAGTGGGATTAGTTTGGGATTGATACAGGGCTGTGGGGAGAGAGCGGGGCAGTGGGATTAGTTTGGGATTGATACAGGGCTACAGGGAGAGAGCGGGGCAGTGGGATTAGTTTGGGATTGATACAGGGCTATAGGGAGAGAGCGGGGCAGTGGGATTAGCTTGGGATTGATACAGGGCTGTGGGGAGAGAGCGGGGCAGTGGGGTTAGTTTGGGATTGATACAGGGCTATGGGGAGAGAGCAGAGCAGTGGGATTAGTTTGGGATTGATAGAGGGCTATAGGGAGAGAGCAGGGCAGTGGGATTAGTTTGGGATTGATACAGGGCTGTGGGGAGGCAGTGGGGTTAGTTTGGGATTGATACAGGGCTATGGGGAGAGAGCAGGACAGTGGGATTAGTTTCGGATTGATACAGGGCTATGGGGAGAGAGCAGGGCAGTGGGATTAGTTTGGGATTGATACAGGGCTATGGGGAGAGAGCGGGGCAGTGTAATTACTTTGGGGATTGATACAGGGCTATAGGGAGAGAGCGGGGCAGTGGGATTAGTTTCGGATTGATACAGGGCTATGGGGAGAGAGCAGGGCAGTGGGATTAGTTTGGGATTGATACAGGGCTATGGGGAGAGAGCGGGGCAGTGGGGTTAGTTTGGGATTGATACAGGGCTATGGGGAGAGAGCGGGGCAGTAGGATTAGTTTGGGATTGATAGAGGGCTATGGGGAGAGAGCGGGGCAATAGCATTAGTTTGGGATTGATACAGGGCTATGGGGAGAGAGCGGGGCAGTGGGATTAGTTTGGGGATTGATACAGGGCTATGGGGGAGAGCAGGGCAGTGGGATTAGTTTGGGATTGATACAGGGCTATGGGGAGAGAGCAGGGCAGTGGGATTAGTTTGGGATTGATACAGGGCTATGGGGAGAGAGCAGGGCAGTGGGATTAGTTTCGGATTGATACAGGGCTATGGGGAGCGAGCAGGGCTGTGGGATTAGTTTGGGATTGATACAGGGCTATAGGGAGAGAGCAGGGCAGTGGGGTTATTTTGGGATTGATACAGGGCTATGGGGAGAGAGCAGGGCAGTGGGATTAGTTTGGGATTGATACAGGGCTATGGGGAGAGAGCAGGGCAGTGGGATTAGTTTGGGATTTATACAGGGCTATAGGGAGAGAGCAGGGCAGTGGGGTTAGTTTGGGATTGATACAGGGCTATGGGGAGAGAGCGGGGCAGTGGGGTTAGTTTGGGATTGATACAGGGCTATGGGGAGAGAGCGGGGCAGTGGGATTAGTTTGGGGATTGATACAGGGCTATGGGGAGAGAGCGGGGCAATGGGATTAGTTTGGGGATCGATACAGGGCGATGGGGAGAGAGCGGGGCAGTAGGATTAGTTTGGGATTGATACAGGGCTATGGGGAGAGAGCGCGGCAGTGGGATTAGTTTGGGGATTGATACAGGGCTATGGGGAGGGAGTGAGGCCGTGGGGTTAGTTTGGGATTGATACAGGGCTATGGGGAGAGAGCGGGGCAGTGGGATTAGTTTGGGATTGAGACAGGGCTATGGGGAGAGAGCAGGGCAGTGGGATTAGTTTGGGATTGATACAGGGCTATGGGGAGAGAGCGGGGCAGTGGGATTAGTTTGGGATTGATACTGGGCTATGGGGAGAGAGCGGGGCAGTGGGATTAGTTTGGGATTTATACAGGGCTATAGGGAGAGAGCAGGGCAGTGGGGTTAGTTTGGGATTGATACAGGGCTATGGGGAGAGAGCGGGGCAGTAGGATTCGTTTGGGATTTATACAGGGCTATGGGGAGAGAGCGGGGCAGTAGGATTAGTTTGGGATTGATACAGGGCTATGGGGAGAGGGCAGGGCAGTGGGATTAGTTTGGGGATTGATACAGGGCTATGGGGAGAGAGCGGGGCAGTAGGATTAGTTTGGGATTGATACAGGGCTATGGGGAGAGAGCGGGGCAGTGGGATTAGTTTGGGATTGATACAGGGCTATGGGGAGAGAGCGGGGCAGTGGGATTAGTTTGGGATTGATACAGGGCTATGGGAAGAGAGCGGGGCAGTGGGATTAGTTTGGGATTGATACAGGGCTATGGGGAGAGAGCGGGGCAGTGGGATTAGTTTGGGATTGATACAGGGCTATGGGGAGAGAGCAGGGCAGTGGGATTAGTTTGTGATTGATACAGGGCTATGGGGAGAGAGCGGGGCAGTGGGATTAGTTTGGGATTGATACAGGGCTATGGGGAGAGAGCGGGGCAGTGGGGTTAGTTTGGGATTGATACAAGGCTATGGGGAGAGAGCGGGGCAGTGGGATTCGTTTGGGGATTGATACAGGGCTATGGGGAGAGAGTGGGGCAGTGGGATTAGTTTGGGGATTGATACAGGGCTATGGGGAGAGAGTGGGGCAGTGGGATTAGTTTGGGGATTGATACAAGGCTATGGGGAGAGAGCGGGGCAGTGGGATTAGTTTGGGGATTGATACAGGGCTATGGGGAGAGAGCGGGGCAGTGGGTTTAGTTTGGGATTGATACAGGGCTATGGGAAGAGAGCGGGGCAGTGGGATTAGTTTGGGATTGATACAGGGCTATGGGGAGAGAGCGGGGCAGTGGGATTAGTTTGGGATTGATACAGGGCTATGGGGAGAGTGCGGGGCAGTGGGATTAGTTTGGGATTGATACAGGGCTATGGGGAGAGAGCGGGGCAGTGGGATTAGTTTGGGATTGATACAGGGCTATGGGGAGAGAGCGGGGCAGCGGGATTAGTTTGGGATTGATACAGGGCTATGGGGAGAGTGCGGGGCATTCGGATTAGTTTGTGATTGATACAGGGCTATGGGGAGAGAGCAGGGCAGTGGGATTAGTTTGGGATTGATACAGGGCTATGGGGAGCGAGCGGGGCAGTGGGATTAGTTTGGGATTGGTACAGGGCTATGGGATTAGTTTGGGATTGATGCAGGGCTATGGGGAGAGAGCGGGGCAGTGGGATTAGTTTGGGATTGATGCAGGGCTATGGGGAGAGAGCAGGGTAGTGGGATTAGTTTCGGATTGATACAGGGCTATGGGGAGAGAGTGGGGCAGTGGGGTTAGTTTGGGATTGATACAGGGCTATGGGGAGAGAGCGGGGCAGTGGGATTAGTTTGGGATTGATACAGGGCTGTGGGGAGAGAGCGGGGCAGTGGGATTAGTTTGGGATTGATACAGGGCTACAGGGAGAGAGCGGGGCAGTGGGATTAGTTTGGGATTGATACAGGGCTATAGGGAGAGAGCGGGGCAGTGGGATTAGCTTGGGATTGATACAGGGCTGTGGGGAGAGAGCGGGGCAGTGGGGTTAGTTTGGGATTGATACAGGGCTATGGGGAGAGAGCAGAGCAGTGGGATTAGTTTGGGATTGATAGAGGGCTATAGGGAGAGAGCAGGGCAGTGGGATTAGTTTGGGATTGATACAGGGCTGTGGGGAGGCAGTGGGGTTAGTTTGGGATTGATACAGGGCTATGGGGAGAGAGCAGGACAGTGGGATTAGTTTCGGATTGATACAGGGCTATGGGGAGAGAGCAGGGCAGTGGGATTAGTTTGGGATTGATACAGGGCTATGGGGAGAGAGCGGGGCAGTGTAATTACTTTGGGGATTGATACAGGGCTATAGGGAGAGAGCGGGGCAGTGGGATTAGTTTCGGATTGATACAGGGCTATGGGGAGAGAGCAGGGCAGTGGGATTAGTTTGGGATTGATACAGGGCTATGGGGAGAGAGCGGGGCAGTGGGGTTAGTTTGGGATTGATACAGGGCTATGGGGAGAGAGCGGGGCAGTAGGATTAGTTTGGGATTGATACAGGGCTATGGGGAGAGAGCGGGGCAGTAGCATTAGTTTGGGATTGATACAGGGCTATGGGGAGAGAGCGGGGCAGTGGGATTAGTTTGGGGATTGATACAGGGCTATGGGGGGAGAGCAGGGCAGTGGGATTAGTTTGGGATTGATACAGGGCTATGGGGAGAGAGCAGGGCAGTGGGATTAGTTTGGGATTGATACAGGGCTATGGGGAGAGAGCAGGGCAGTGGGATTAGTTTCGGATTGATACAGGGCTATGGGGAGCGAGCAGGGCTGTGGGATTAGTTTGGGATTGATACAGGGCTATAGGGAGAGAGCAGGGCAGTGGGGTTATTTTGGGATTGATACAGGGCTATGGGGAGAGAGCAGGGCAGTGGGATTAGTTTGGGATTGATACAGGGCTATGGGGAGAGAGCAGGGCAGTGGGATTAGTTTGGGATTTATACAGGGCTATAGGGAGAGAGCAGGGCAGTGGGGTTAGTTTGGGATTGATACAGGGCTATGGGGAGAGAGCGGGGCAGTGGGGTTAGTTTGGGATTGATACAGGGCTATGGGGAGAGAGCGGGGCAGTGGGATTAGTTTGGGGATTGATACAGGGCTATGGGGAGAGAGCGGGGCAATGGGATTAGTTTGGGGATCGATACAGGGCGATGGGGAGAGAGCGGGGCAGTAGGATTAGTTTGGGATTGATACAGGGCTATGGGGAGAGAGCGCGGCAGTGGGATTAGTTTGGGGATTGATACAGGGCTATGGGGAGGGAGTGAGGCCGTGGGGTTAGTTTGGGATTGATACAGGGCTATGGGGAGAGAGCGGGGCAGTGGGATTAGTTTGGGATTGAGACAGGGCTATGGGGAGAGAGCAGGGCAGTGGGATTAGTTTGGGATTGATACAGGGCTATGGGGAGAGAGCGGGGCAGTGGGATTAGTTTGGGATTGATACTGGGCTATGGGGAGAGAGCGGGGCAGTGGGATTAGTTTGGGATTTATACAGGGCTATAGGGAGAGAGCAGGGCAGTGGGGTTAGTTTGGGATTGATACAGGGCTATGGGGAGAGAGCGGGGCAGTAGGATTAGTTTGGGATTTATACAGGGCTATGGGGAGAGAGCGGGGCAGTAGGATTAGTTTGGGATTGATACAGGGCTATGGGGAGAGGGCAGGGCAGTGGGATTAGTTTGGGGATTGATACAGGGCTATGGGGAGAGAGCGGGGCAGTAGGATTAGTTTGGGATTGATACAGGGCTATGGGGAGAGAGCGGGGCAGTGGGATTAGTTTGGGATTGATACAGGGCTATGGGGAGAGAGCGGGGCAGTGGGATTAGTTTGGGATTGATACAGGGCTATGGGAAGAGAGCGGGGCAGTGGGATTAGTTTGGGATTGATACAGGGCTATGGGGAGAGAGCGGGGCAGTGGGATTAGTTTGGGATTGATACAGGGCTATGGGGAGAGAGCAGGGCAGTGGGATTAGTTTGTGATTGATACAGGGCTATGGGGAGAGAGCGGGGCAGTGGGATTAGTTTGGGATTGATACAGGGCTATGGGGAGAGAGCGGGGCAGTGGGGTTAGTTTGGGATTGATACAAGGCTATGGGGAGAGAGCGGGGCAGTGGGATTCGTTTGGGGATTGATACAGGGCTATGGGGAGAGAGTGGGGCAGTGGGATTAGTTTGGGGATTGATACAGGGCTATGGGGAGAGAGTGGGGCAGTGGGATTAGTTTGGGGATTGATACAAGGCTATGGGGAGAGAGCGGGGCAGTGGGATTAGTTTGGGGATTGATACAGGGCTATGGGGAGAGAGCGGGGCAGTGGGTTTAGTTTGGGATTGATACAAGGCTATGGGGAGAGAGCGGGGCAGTGGGATTAGTTTGGGGATTGATACAGGGCTATGGGGAGAGAGCAGGGCAGTGGGATTAGTTTGGGGATTGATACAGGGCAATGGGGAGAGAGCGGGGCAGTGGGATTAGTTTGGGGATTGATACAGGGCAATGGGGAGAGAGCGGGGCAGTGGGATTAGTTTGGGATTGATACAGGGCTATGGGGAGAGAGCGGGGCAGTGGGATTAGTTTGGGGATTGATACAGGGCTATGGGGAGAGAGCGGGGCAGTGGGATAACTTCAAACCTTTAAATCATAGAAATTTACAGCACAGAAGGTGCCTGCAAAAAAGCTCTCCAGCCGAATCGCACTTTCCCGCTCTTGGTCCGTAGCCTGTATTTTACGGCTCTTCAAGCACACATCCAATTACTTTTTAAATGTGATGAGGGTTTCTGCCTCTACCAGCCTTTCAGTGAGTTCCAGGGTGAAAAAAGTTCTCCTCAATGCTCCTCTAATCCTTCTCCCAGTAGAACCTCAGGCGACTGTGTGCTGGGGAAAGAGTGCCTGACTCTCGGGGAAAGAGTGCCTGACTCTCGGGGAAAGAGTGCCTGACTCTCGGGGAAAGAGTGCCTGACTCTCGGGGAAAGAGTGCCTGACTCTCAGGGATACAGGGCTACAGGATAACAATGGCTTATGTTTCACGCAGCCTGTGCGTTACTGCTGCTCTCGCCTGGCTGAGCCTGGGTACTGCTCGGAGTGATGACGAATCACCTCGGGCCTCAGCTCTCCGTTATCTCTGGGCAGGCTAGCCCTCCCTTCATTACCTTGAAGGCAGAGGAGGGGAGCGAGGCAGCAGGAGACGGATGGGGCTGTGTCTCGGCCATTAGTTGTGGTGACAGTGTCACGGCCCTCTCTCCCTGCCCGAGCTGACAGGCCCTCTGAACGTCCTCTGCAGCTCACTTTGGCTCTGTACTTGGGCCGAGTGTCGCACCATGGCTGTGGGCCTATGGAGCTGTGCGAGGAGTCGCTTATAGGGTCATGTACGGGCCCATAATAAGAAACCTCCCATCCCGTCTCGTCTCCCATCCTGTCGCATCCATGTTCTCCTCCCGTCTCCCCTCCCCTCCTGCCTCCCATCTCATCTTCCATCCTGTCATAGAAACATAGAAGATAGGAGCAGGAGTAGGCCATTCTGCCCCTCGAGCCTGCTCCGCCATTCAGTGCGATCATGGCTGATCATCCAAATTCAGTACCCTGTCCCTGCTTTCTCCCCATATCCCTTGATCCCTTTAGCCTTAAGAAATATATCTAACTCCTTCTTGAATATATTTAATGAATTGACCTCTACTGCCTTCTGTGGTAGAGAATTCCACAGGTTCACCACTCTCTGGGTGAAGAAATTCCTTCTCATCTCTGTCCTAAATGGCTTACCCCTTATCCTTCGACTGTGACCTCTGGTTCTGCACTCCCCCGCCATCGGGAACATCCTTCCTGCATCTAGTCTGTCTAGTCCTGTTAGAATTTTATAAGTTTCAAGGAGATCCCTTCTCATTCTTCTAAACTCTAGCGAATATCAGCCCAATCAACCCAATCTCTCCTCATACGTCATTCCTGCCATCCCAGGTATCAGTCTGGTGAATCTTGGCTGTACTCCCTCCATGGCAAGAGCATCCTTCCTCAGATAAGGCGACCAAAACTGCACACAATGCTCAAGGTGTGGTCTCACCAAGGCCCTGTACAACTGCAGCAAAACATCCTTGTTCCTGTACTCGAACCCTCTTGCTACGAAGGCCAACATACCATTTGCCTTCGTAACCGCCTGCTGCACCTGCATGCTTACCTTCAGCGACTAGTGCACAAGGACACCCAGGTCTCGTTGCACTTCCCCTTTTCCCAATCTATTGCCGTTCAGATAATAATCTGTCTTCCTGTTTTTGCCACCAAAGTGGATAACCTTGCATTTATGCACATTATACTGCATCTGCCATGCATCTACCCAATCACCCAACCTGTCCAAATCATACTGGAGTTTCTCTGCATCCTCCTCACAGCACACACACACCCACCCAGCTTTGTGTCGTCTGCAAACTTGGAGATATTACATCTAGTTCCTTCGTCTAGATCATTAATATATATTGTGAATAGCTGGGGTCCTAGCACCGATCCCTGCGGTACCCCACTAGTCACTGCCTGCCACTCGGAAAAAGACCCATTTATTCCAACTCTTTGCTTCCTGTCTGCCAACCAGTTCTCTATCCAAGTCAGTACCTTACCCCCAATGCCATGTGCTTTAACTTTGCACGCTAGTCTCTTATGCGGGACGTTATCGAAAGCCTTCTGAAAGTCCAAATACACCACATCCACTGGTTCTCCCTTATCTATTCTACCAGTTACATCCTCAAAAAATTCCAGTAGATTAGTCGAGCATGATTTACCTTTTGTAAATCCATGTTGACTTTGTCCGATCCTGTCACTGTTTTCCAAGTGCTCTGCTATTACATCTTTTATAATGGACTCTAGCATTTTCCCCACTACTGATGTCAGGCTTACCGGTCTATAATTCCCCGTTTTCTCTCTGCCACCTTTTTTAAATAGTGGGGTTACATTAGCTACCCTCCAATCCATGGGAACTGTTCCAGAGTCTATAGAATTTTGGAAGTTGACCAGCAATGCATCTACTATTTGTAGGGCCACTTTCTTAAGTACCCTGGGATGTAGATTATCAGGCCCTTAGGATTTATCGGCCTTCAATCCCGTCAATTTCCCTAACATCATTTCCCTACAAATACTGATTTCATTCAATTCCTCCCTCTCATTAGACCCTATGTTCCCCGACATCTCTGGGAGGTTATTTATGTCCTCCTTTGTGAAGACAGAACCAAAGTATGTATTTAATTGGTCTGCCATTTCTTTGTTCCCCATTATAAATTCCCCTGATTCTGACTGCAAGAGACCTACGCTTGACTTCACCAATCTTTTTCTCTTCACATATCTATAGAAGCTTTTACAGTCAGTTTTTATGTTCCCTGAAAGCTTACTCTCATATTCTATTTTCCCCCTCTTAATTAATCCCTTTGTCCTCCTTTGCTGAATCCTAAACTACTCACAATCCTCAGGTTTGCTACTTTTCCTGGCCAATTTATATGTCCTCTCCTTGGATCTTATGCTATCCCTAATTTCCCTTGTTAGCCACGGTTGAGTCACCTTTTTTGTTTTATTTTTGTGCCAAACAGGGATGAACAAATTCTGTAGTTCATGCGATCTTTAAATGTTTGCCATTGCCTATCCACCGTCAACCCTTTGAGTAACGTTCCCCAATCAATCCTACCCAACTCGCGCCTCATACCATCGTAGTTTCCTTTATTTAAATTCAGGACCCTAGTCTCTGAGTCAAATACTTCACTCTCCATCTTAATGAAGAATTCTATCATATTATGATCGCTCCTCCCCAAGGGGCCTCGCACAACAAGATTGCTAATGAATTCTTTCTCATTACATAATACCCAGTCTAAGATGGCCTGATCTCTAGTTGTTTCCTCGACATATTGGTCCAGGAAACCATCCCGTAAACACTCCAGGAATTCCTCCTCCACAGTATTGTTACTAATTTGGTTAGCCCAATCTATATGTAGATTAAAGTCACCCATGATAACTGCTGTGCCCTTATTGCACACGTCTCTAATTTCCTGTTTAATGCCATCCCCAACCTCCGCCTTACTGTTTGTGGGTCTGTATACAACTCCCACTTATGTTTTCTGCCCCTTGGTATTCCTCAGCTCTACTCAAACAGATTCCACATCATCAGAGCTAATATCCTTCCTTACTATTGTGTTAATCTCCTCTTTAACCAGCAATGCTACCCCACCTCCTTTTCCTTTTTGCCTGTCTTTCCTGAATATTGAATACCCCTGGATGTTGAATTCCCAGCCTTGGTCACCCTGGAGCCATGTCTCCATAATCCCAATTATATCATATCCATTTTCAGAAACTTTCTGATATCCGGCACTGACGGGACCGAGCTGGTGCCGTAACATCAAAAGTGCCGGACATACCAGCGTTAATGTTTAAACATACGAAACTGAGAAGCTCCGTGTGAATCAACAAACACTGTTGCTTAGCAACAGCTTCAAAACAGTCGGCTGCAGCTGCAAGCGTCTCTAGCTGAAGCTGTTGCTGTAGCTACAGACCTTGCAGTGCTTGACTGGGAAAAAAGAAGCAACGAGAACTAAAAAAAATATAGAAAACGGCTCCTGATTTTTGCCGTTAGATCGAGTATTCTGGACATGTAACCTCCGGATAAACCAAAGTTTCCTGTACATTGATTTGCGCAGCTAATTCATCCACCTTATTACGAATGCTCCTCGCATTAAGACACAAAGCCTTCAGGCTTGTCTTTTTAACACTCTTAGTCCTTTTAGAATTATTATTTACTGTGGCCCTGTTTGATTTACACCCTTAATTTCTCTGTCCTGTCTCTCACCTCTTCCTAGCTCCCCTTTCCTCCCGTCCTGTCTCCTGTTCCATTTTACTTTTCGTCTCCCGTCCTGTCCCACCTCCACTCTGCTCCTGTCTCCCGTCCTGTCCTACCTCCACTCTGCTCCTGTCTCCCGTCCTGTCCCACCTCCACTCTGCTCCTGTCTCCCGTCCTGTCCCACCTCCACTCTGCTCCTGTCTCCCGTCCTGTCCCACCTCCACTCTGCTCCTGTCTCCCGTCCTGTCCCACCTCCACTCTGCTCCTGTCTCCCGTCCTGTCCCACCTCCACTCTGCTCCTGTCTCCCGTCCTGTCCCACCTCCACTCTGCTCCTGTCTCCCGTCCTGTCCCACCTCCACTCTGCTCCTGTCTCCCGTCCTGTCCCACCTCCACTCTGCTCCTGTCTCCCGCCAAGTTCTGGACCTCCCCGGCTCACCATTTGCAGTCTCCGTGCATGTGGAGAATGTCAGCAAGACACAGGAACAGGAGGAGGCCATTCAGCCCCTCGAGCCTGCTCTGCCATTCAATGAGATCATGGCTGATCTGCGACCTAACTCCATATACCCGCCTTTGGCCCATACTCCTTTATACCTTTGGTTAACAGAAAGCTATCAATCTCCGATTTAAAATTAACAATTAATCTAACATCAATTGCCGTTTGCGGAAGAGAGTTCCAAACTTCTACCACCCTTTGTGTGTAGAAGTGTTTCCTAATTTCACTCCTGAAAGGTCTGGCTCTAATTTTTAGACTATGCCCCCTAGTCCTAGAATCCCCAACCAGCGGAAATAGTTTCTCTCTATCTACCCTATCTGTTCCCCTTAATATCCTGAAAACTTCGATCCAATCACCCCTTAACCTTCTAAATTCTGGGGAATACAACCCTAGTTTGTGTAAAATCTCCTCGTAAATTAACCCTTGGAGTCCGG
The DNA here is from genome assembly GCF_052327205.1 of Somniosus microcephalus. Lineage (NCBI taxonomy): Eukaryota > Metazoa > Chordata > Chondrichthyes > Squaliformes > Somniosidae > Somniosus > Somniosus microcephalus. The sequence continues at coordinate 4,850,346 of NC_140998.1, read as the reverse complement.
GTATCATTCTGGTAACCCTACGCGGCACTCCCTCCAAGGCCAACCTATCCTCCCTAAGGTGTGGTGCCCAGAACTGCTCCCAGTGCTCCAGGTGTGGTCTAACCAGGGTTTTGTACAGCTGCAGCATAACTTCTACCCCCTTGTATTCTAGTCCTCTAGATATAAAGGCCAGCATTCCATTAGCCTTTTTGATTATTTTCTGTAACTGTTCACGACATCGTAATGATCGATGTACCTGAACCCCCCAAGTCTCTTTGGGCCTCCACTGTTTTTAGCCTTTCACCATTTAGAAAGTACCCTGTTCTATCCTTTTTAGGTCCAAAGTGGATGACCTCACAGTTGCTTATATTGAAATCCATTTGCCACAGTTTTGCCCATTCACTTAATCTGTCAATATCTTTGTAATTTTATGCTTTCATCTACACTGCCTACAATTCCACCTATCTTTGTGTCATTGGCAAATTTGTATATACAGGTAGACTATCCTTTATCCGAAAACCTCGGGACCAGCCGTGTTTCGGTTTTCGGAAAATTTCGGATTTCGGAAGGTGGGTCGGCGGGGGTTCCGCAGGGGGGTCCGCGGGGGTCGGGGTCGGCGGGGGTCCGCAGGGGGGTCCGCGTCGGCGGGGGTCCGCGGGGGGGGGTCCGCAGTCGTGGCTTGTCCGTCGCTGCTAGCCTGGAATGCAATGAAGTTCCGCATTTCCACCAACAGGTCGTCGTGCTCGGTCGGAACAGGGGCCGGCACCGCCGCGGGCTCAGAGCTCTCGTTGCTTTCGAGCCTTTGGAAGAGAGTCAGGTGGTTCCGCGGGGGGGTCGTGCGCACGACTTACACTGACCCTCTGCTCAGCGTAAGTCGGTCGGGGTCGGCGGGGGTCCGCGGGGAGGTCGGCGGGGGTCGGGGTCCGCGGGGGGTCGTGCGCCACTCTGGTCATGTCGTGCGCACGACTTACGCTGACCGAAAAAACCTTCGGTTTTTAGAGGGTTTCGGTTTTCAGAAGTTCGGATCAAGGGTAGTCTACCTGTATGACTGTCTATCCCATTATCTAAGTCATTAATAAATACTGTGAATAGTTGAGGCCGCAACACAGATCCCTGCGGGACACCACTAGTCACCTCCTGCCAATTTGAGCACCTGCCCATTATCCCCACTGCCTGTCTCCTGCCGCTCAGCCAATTTCCAAACCAGGTCAATAATTTGCCCTCAATTCCGTGGACTTTTATCAAATGCCTTCCGGAAGTCCATATAAATAACATCCATAGACATTCCTTTGTCCACTACTTTAGTCACCTCTTCAAAAAATTCAATCAGATTTGTCAGGCATGACCTACCTTTCACAATCCATGCTGGCTCTCTCTGATCAGCTGAAAATATTTGAAAATATAAGTCACCCTATCCTTAATTGTAGATTCTAGTAATTTCCCGACAACAGATGTTAGGCTAACCTGGTCTATAATTCCCTGGTTTCCCTCTCTCACCATTTTTAAACAGCGGAGTGACATGCGCAATATTCCAATCTAAAGGAACGGTTCCTGAATCGAGAGAACTTTGGAAGATTATAGTTTGGGCATCTGCAATGTGCTCACCCACTTCCTTCAAAACCCTGGGATGGAAACCATCTGGTCCTGGGGATTTGTCACTCTTGGTGCCATTGTTTTCTTCATTACTGTTATTTTACTTACATTAATTTTGTTGAGTCCCTGTCACTGATTCAGTATTAGATTCCACAAGTCACGGAGTGCCACGGCTCCGCTCCCTGTGCCTGGCAGTAGTCTTGTGCCATCAGGCTCTTGGGTGCCAGGGTGAGATTGGGGCCTAGGCCCACTGCTCGACCTCCCCCCCACACTCAGTGCAGGACCTGGGTCAGCGCAGGAGGAGATGGTCCCTGCTGTCCCCGGGGAGGTGGCGGGTGTTAACCGGCTCAACTAAAATCTGAAATCTCTCCTTGCAGCTGCGTCCTGTCACCATGGAGACGGTGTAGGCCCGAGCCCAGAGGATGCTGGGAGCAGCAAGAGCTCAGCGAGCATGGAATGGGTGGAGATTCTACCCAGGGCTGGATCGGCAGCAGGCAAACCGGCGTCCGTCGACCGCGTGGAGCCGTTGAGTCCGCTCTCGCCCAGAGGGGGTGCACAGTTATGACGAGGCCCCGGAGATGGGGACTGACTGACTGAAACGCCAATGTTCGCAACCTGCCAGCAGCATCGGCGAAAGGCTTTGAGGAGTCACGGGGTTCTCGATATAAAATGGGCGACTATGGAAAGGGGCTGAGACTTCAGTCCCCCTCCCACCCCCCGTCTCTCAGCGATGTCCCCGCACACAGACTCTGACTGCACTGGGTGATCCCCGAGATCGGGGGGTGCAAGAGAGAGAGCGAGGGTGACTGGAGTGGAATCCACCTTCGAAAGAAGGGCTTAAACATCCGCTTGCTTCATTCCGATGGCACCAAGTGGGCCCTGCCCCAGCGCTTTGAGGCGCCAGGATTAGAGGGTGGCATTTCTGTGCGGTGCGTGTGAATAAAGGAGAGGCCCCAGGCGATGTGCAGTGCGAGTCAGCGCGTTTTGTGATTTGTAAAACATACTACGAGTTGTGTAAAATCAGAGCTGCGATTTGGTTGGAGCCCTGATTGAATCCCAGTAAAATATCCTGTTCCACCCACCCTGGAGCGTTATACCCAGTAACGCACGGCGTGTTATTATATAATATACACAGGAGCGTTATACCCAGTAACGCACGGCGTGTTATTATATAATATATACTGGAGCGTTATACCCAGTAACGCGCGGTGTTATATTATATAATATATACGGAGCGTTATACCCAGTAACGCACGGCTGTTATTATATAATATATACGGAGCATTATACCCGGTAACGCACGGTGTGTTATATAATATAATACAGGAGCATTATACCCAGTAACGCACGGCGTGTTATTATATAATATACACAGGAGTGTTATACCCAGTAACACACGGTGTGTTATTTATAATATATACAGGAGCGTTATACCAGTAACGCATGGTGTGTTATTATATAATATATGGAGGAGCATTATACCCAGTAACACACGGTGCGTTATATAATATAATACAGGGGCGTTATACCAGTAACGCACGGCGTGTTATTATATAATATACACAGGAGTGTTATACCCAGTAACACACGGTGCGTTATATATGTACAGAGAGGTCAATAACCAGGGGGTATAGATTTTAAGTAATTGGTAGAAGGATTAGAGCGGAGTTAAGGAGATCTTTTTTCACCCAGAGGGTGGTGGGGGTCTGGAACACACTGCCTGAAAGGGTGGTAGAGGCAGAAACCCCATCACATTTTAAAAATTCTTGGATATGCACTTGAAATGCTGTAACCTGCAAGGCTACGGACCAAGAGCTGGAAAGTGGGATTAGGCTGGATCGCTCTTTGTCGGCCGGCACGGACACGATGGGCCGAATGGCCGCCTCCTGTGCGGTAAATTTCTATGATTCTATGTCTTGTCTTGTCAGATATATTAAAATTCTCATGTAGCTGCTCCTTCCATTGAAAGTGCGTTATGAATATCTCTGCGGATTCGGAAGTTTACACACTTGCCCAATGTTTCTCTATGATGTCAGTAATATTCACTCTAATAAGAATGTGTAATAATGTTATGTTCATTCTTGTCACGGCTCCCTGTCACACCTCGTGCTATACTATCTGTTCCGCCCAAACTATTCGATGCTTTCTGAAACAAATTCGTCCATCATTTTTTCCCTCAGTGTGTGAAATTTCTAACATCCCAAATAAGGTTTTTAAACAAAAATTTTAAATTCAAATATTTAGATATTTCACAACTATATGATGAAATGTTTCCATTGAATTGTCTTTTAATGCTTTCATTAAAGTTTTTACTGGACGAGCTCGGTCTTTCCTCTGAGCTTGGATTGATCTGTTTGTCCATTCTGTCAGTTCAATGCAGGTTGCGCAGTCTGAGCGCGGGCGGCGCGGTCTGAGTGCGGGCAGTCTGGGCGCGGTCTGAGCGCGGGCAGTCCGAGCGCGGGCGGGCAGTCCGAGCGCGGGCGGGCAGTCCGAGCGCGGGCGGGCAGTCCGAGCGCGGGCGGTGCAGTCTGAGCGCGGGCAGTCTGAGCGCGGGCGGTGCGGTCCGAGCGCGGGCGGTGCGGTCCGAGCGCGGGCGGTGCGGTCCGAGCGCGGGCGGTGCGGTCTGAGCGCAGGCAGTCTGAGCGCGGGCGGTGCAGTCTGAGCGCGGGCGGTGCGGTCCGAGCGCGGGCGGTGCGGTCCGAGCGCGGGCGGTGCGGTCTGAGCGCAGGCAGTCTGAGCGCGGGCGGTGCGGTCCGAGCGCGGGCAGTCTGAGCGCGGGCGGTGCAGTCTGAGCGCGGGCGGTGCAGTCTGAGCGCGGGCAGTCTGAGCGCGGGCGGTGCGGTCTGAGCGCGGGCAGGCAGTCCGAGCGCGGGCGGTGCAGACCGATTTCCCTGGGTGCACCTGTACCAGTTGCGCTGCTGGAATATTTTTCCACAGCTTGTAGCAGTTTCTGGAAAATTATGAGCCAAAGCTTTATTCAGGTAAAGTTTATACGTATTGAGGTTTTATTTGTGATTAATCCGGCTGGTCTATGTAGGTGACAACAATTGTAGCGATTGCATAACTATTGTAGCTTTTGTTTCCTGTGCCCTTTACAAAGTATGAAAGTATTCACAGCCCATTCGGCCCAACGGGCTCATGTTGGTGTTTACGCTCCACACCTTCTGACACCACTGAGGCACGGTGACAACTAATTAGTTCAAATTAGTATTATTGCCCTGTTCCCTCTGAAGTCTCTGCACTTCTGCATTGCAATCTCATCTCCAGTCTTCGCTGGTATGTAAAGCAATGGGAATTGCACCATTTCCCTTCCTATTCCTTAACTCTATCCATATGGATTCAATCTTAACCAAAACCCTAGGATAATCTCATTCTAGCGATGTGATGCAATGCTTCACTGACACTCTCTGGTGCTGCGCAGTGCGGCCTATACCTCCTCGAGCACCAGAGTCTTCATTCGCAACACCAATGTGCTACCCCGATACACTGACACTGAGGGGCCATGTTTTGTTTTAATTTATTCATTCCTTGGATGTGGGCGTCGCTGGCAAGGCCAGCATTTATTGCCCATCCCTAATTGCCCTCGCGAAGGTGGTGATGAGCCACCTTCTTGAACCGCTGCAGTCCGTGTGGTGAAGGTACTCCCACAGTGCTGTTAGGGAGGGAGTTCCAGGATTTTGACCCAGCGACGATGAAGGATCGGCGATATACTTCCAAGTCAGGATGGTGTGTGACTTGGAGGGGAACTTGGAGGTGGTGGTGTTCCCATGCGCCTGCTGCCCTTGTCCTTCTAGGTGGGAAAGGTTGCAGGTTTGGGAGGTGCTGCAGTGTATCTTGTAGATGGTACACACTGCAGCCACGGTACACCGGTAGTGGAGGTTTAAGGTGCTCGGTTTGAGTTTTGCACACACGCACTACTCGCACTCTCCGCTGCATCAGTGTGGTTGTGTTTCTGTGAAGTGTGTGTGTACGGGCCCCACCCTGTAGGGGGTGTGTTGGTGCTAATGTGATTTGCACGCTGTACTCGCTGGGCAGTTTATATCACAGAATCACAGAAACCCCACAGTGAAGATAGAGGCCATTTCGGCCCATCGAGCCTGCACCGACACATATCCCACCCGATCCACGTAACCCCACGTATTTAATCCCCCTAACACTAAGGGTCAATTTATCATAGCCAATCAACCTAACCCGCACATCTTTGGACTGTGGGAGGAAACCGGAGCACCTGGAGGAAACCCACGCAAACACGGGGAGAATGTGCAAACTCCACACAGACAGTCGCCTGAGGCCGGATTCGAACCCGGGTCCCTGGCGCTGTGAGGCAACAGTGCTAACCACTATGCCACCGTGCTTATATGTTTGTTTATATCCCTGTACAAGTCTACAGAGGAATCATCATTCCAATAAAGCTGAACATGAAGATAAGATTTTGCACAATATTCAATTGTTTGTGAAACTTGTTGCTTTGTGTGAGGTCCTGTGGGGAACTGTCACCAATGGATAGCCTCTCAGCAGTATTATTCAACTACATAGGGACAGAAGGAGGCCATTCGGCCCATCGAGTCCGTGCCGGCTCTCTGTAGAGCAATCCAGTCAGTCCCATTCCCCCGCTCTATCCCCGTAGCCCTGCAAGTTTATTTCCCTCACATGCCTATCCAGTCTCCCCTTGTAAACATTGAGTGTCTCCGTTTCCACCACTTCCGTCGGCAGCGAGTTCCAGGTCCTCACCACTCGCTGCGTAAAAAAGTTGTTCCTCACGTCCCCCCTGTACCTCTTGCCCAAAACCTTAAATCTGTGTCCCCTAGTCCTTGTACCATCAACTAGTGGGGACAGCCTTTCCCCGTCTAGCCTATCCAAACCAGTCATAATCTTGTACACCTCTATCAAATCACCCCTCAACCTCCTTTGCTCTAATGAAAACAAATCCAGCTTCTCCAACCTGTCCTTGTAGCTAAGATCCCCCATCCCCGGAACCATTCTGGTAAATCTCCTCTGCACCCTCTCAAGGGCCTTCACATCCTTCCTAAAGTGTGGTGACCAGAACTGGACCCAATACTCCAGTTGTGGCCTAACCAGCGCTTTATAAATGTTCAGCATAACTTCTCTACTTTTGTACTCAATACCTCTATTTATGAAGCCCAAGATCCCAAATGCTTTGTTAACCACTCTCTCAATATGTTCCGCCACCTTCAGGGACCTATGCACATTAACTCCCAGGTCCCTCTGTCCCTGCACACTCTTTAAAACTGTGCCATTAAGTGTATATTGCCTCTCCCTGTTCCTTCTGCCAAAATGCATCACCTCACACTTCTCTGTATTAAATTCCATCTGCCACTTGTCTGCCCATTCTGCTAGCCTTTCTATGTCCTGTTGCAGTCGATTGGTATCATCCTCACTGTTTGCCACACCCCCAAGTTTGGTGTCATCGGCAAATTTAGAAATTCTACTTTGTATTCCAATATCCAGGTTATTTCAATCCAAAAAAAAAGCAGTGGCCCAGCACTGACCCTTGGGAAACACCACTGTCTACCATCCTCCAGTCTGAAAAACAGCCATTTACCACAACTCGCTGTTTTCTGTCCTTAAGCCAATTCCTTATCCAAGCTGCCACTGACCCACCTATTCCATGAGCCTCAATTTTGTTAACCAGCCTTCTATGTGGTACTTTGTCAAACACCTTCCTAAAATCCATGTAGACAACACCCATTGCATTCCCTTCATCGATCCTCCCTGTTACATCATCAAAAAATTCAATTAGATTAGTCAAACACAATCTTCCTTTTACAAACCCGTGTTGGCTCTCCTTAATTAGCTTAAACCTCTCCAAGTGCCCGTTAATTTTTTCCTTGATTATTGTTTCTAAAACTTTACCCACCACTGATGTTAAACTGACCGGCCTGTAGTTACTAGGATTGTCCTTACACCCTTGAACAATGGTGTCACATTTGCCACTTTCCAATCCTCAGGCACCTCCCCCGCATCTAGGGAAGATTGGAAAATTATGGCAAGCCCTTCCGCTATCTCCTCCCCCAATTCCCTTAGCAATCTGGGATGCAAGCCATCTGAACCAGGCGACTTATCCACCCTAAGCATACCCAGCCTTTCTAATATATCCTGTCTTATCAATTTTCACCCCTTCCATTGCTTCTACCTTTTCCACTTCTACCGATATTTTGTCAGCATCCACCTCCTTAGTAAACACCAATACAAAGTACTCATTGAGTATTCTAGCCTTGCCCTGCGCCTCTAAGCATATATCACCTTTGTCCCTAATAAGCCCCACCCCACCTCTTACTACCCGATAGAAGATTTTTGGGTTCCCTTTTATGTTTGAGCTTGAGTTCCAGGTTTCCACTGCCCTTTGTGTGAAGAAGAGCTTCCTGACATCACCCCTGAACCGCCTGGCTCTAATTTTAAGGTTCTGTCCCCTTGTTCTGGACTACCCCCACCAGAGGAAATAGTTTCTCTGTTTTTACCCATCAAATCCTTTTAAACAACTCGATCAAATCACCCCTAAATCTTGTAAACTCGAGGGAGACACAAGCCAAGTGAATGTCAATCACCGTGTTGACAATTTCTGAAACGCCTTCAGTATTACATAGAAGATAGGAGTAGGCCATTCGGCCCCTCGAGCCTGCTCCGCCATTTAATGCGATCATGGCTGATCATCCAAATTCAGTACCCTGTCCCTGCTTTCTCCCCATATCCCTTGATCCCTTTAGCCTTAAGTATTGGCCAGTTAGCGGTGATTCCTTATCACAGGTAACTGCACCTTAACCAGGTGTGAACTGCTCTCTGAACCTGTGTCTGCCCGAAGTCCCTGGCGGTTAACATGATGAGCGATGACTTTGTAATGGACAATAGCGGTGATGGAAATGGTGTTATTTGCCCGAAGTAACTGTGGGCAGTTAATGTGGTGCGGAGTGTGTACCTCCCATAGTTACACCTGGTGTTCAGTTGAAGCAAGGTATACTGGGACAGCTGTAATTACGAGCTCTGTGTTAAAGTCATCCATTCTGTTCTTATTTTATACTTTCGTTATTAATGACTGTTCACATTTATCATGGGAATTGTCCATGTAAACACATCACACTGTAAGTACACCCTGCTACCAGTGGGGGCACTGCTGTGAGCGGAGTTTGGATTGTGCAGTCTGAGCATATGCAGTGTATCTAACTCCCCAGGATGCATCAGAGCTGGTGGGATATTGAAGAAAACAAGAGGACTAATTTCAGGTAAAGTTTATCTTGAAATAAAGTTTAAACATAGAGGACGTGTGGTGAAAAGGAGTGAGGAAAGAAGGACTGCAGCTTTTGCTTTGTGTTCTTTAAACTTCAGAAAGTGCATTAAGCTGAGTATTTTAAACTAATGTTCAATTTTTTAAAAAGGAACCAGTTTAATTTTGAAATCAGTGAATTAGCTTGTGTGTTTTAACAGTTAGACAAGGTAAATGCTCTACTTGCTGAAAGCTGAGAGAGATTCTAACTGCTCACAACTAAGGTTCCCCCTGAAATAAAGAATAGATTTGCCTTTCGAATCTAGGCTTTATTAACTTAAAAATCCTGCAGCACATCTTTCAACACCCAGTCCCAATTAAAGGCTGGAAAGAACTGAATTTAAGATGGCCACCACAAATCACATGACATCAACTACCAATGAGATTACAGCATATATCCCAAGGCAGGAAACAAACAACCAATCACAATACTTCTTACTAAACATAAAGAATAATCACCACATTCACCCCTCCTTTTAAAATATACTCCAACCTAAATAACCTTTACAATTTATAATTAATTATTTACAACTAAAACTATGCACAGACAAAATAAAACTATTCAACATGACACAATACTAAGTGAGCAACAACAAATAGTAACATTGCACATAAGTATTAAGTATCTCTCAACTAAAACAATGTAATATAATATTTCAACAATTTTAAAACATTACTATCAATTTAAAAGTCCATTTTCAATCGGTCGACCGGATATCTTGTTCGTGTCGACCTTCTCAACCTTGGTGAAATTCCTTGCCCTCCCACACCAGGAGACACAGAAGTATCTTCTGCAGGAAGGCTATCCATATCCCAATTTTCAACGGTTTCCGGATTAGAAATCCCATCAGGAGGTAAACTGGGATGGTCATAAACATCCATCGAGGGCTGACTAATAGAAGTATAATTATCTGCAGTCGGATTGGAAATATTCGTAGTATCTGTAACAGCATCCACATTATCTGAATCATGACTATTGTTAATATCCTCAGAAGAGGGCTGGCCACCACAAGGAGCCAAGTCTTTAATTGAAACGGTACTTTCTTTCCCATCTTGGAATCGAATATGAGCATATTGGGAATTTGCCTCCAACAGCTCCACCTCCTCCACTAAAGGATCATATTTTGACAATCTAACATGGCGTCGAAGCAGCACAGGTCCCTGCATAGTAAGCCAAGGTACCAAATATCCCGTAGTAGATCTCCGCGGATAGTTAAAGAGCCTTTCATGGGGGGTCACATTAGTAGCCGTTGAAAGCAATGATCTAATGGAATGCAGGGCATCAGGCAGTACCATTTCCCACTGTGTATTCTTAAGGTTCTGGGATGTCAAAGCCAACATAACTGCCTTCCAGATCACCCCATTGTATCGTTCGCACTGTCCATTACCCTGGGGATTATACGGGGTAGTTCTGCTAGTAGAAATTCCCCGACTCTGAAGGTATTCCTTCAACTGGGAAGGCATAAAAGAACTTCCCTGATCCGAATGGATATACGCAGGCATCTCAAAGATGACAAAAAGTTGAGTCAGACATTTGATAACTAGCAGCTGATACATCTGCGCAAGGAAAAGCAAAAGGGAACCTTGAAAACTCATCCACAACAGTAAATATATATCGGTTTTGAGTAGTTGAAGGAAGAGGCCCCTTAAAATCAACGCTCAAACGTTCAAAAGGAGAAGTAGCCTTTATAAGATGAGCTCGTTGAGGCTTAAAGAAATTCGGTTTACACCGAGCACAGATAGAACATGATGAAGTCATCTGCTTGATGTCTTCAACTGAAAAGGGCAAATTCTTACTGCGTACGAAGTGTATCATCCTCGTAACCCCAGGATGGCATAAGGCATTGTGAAGATTAATAAGCGTATCTCCGTGAATCACAGAACAATAAGCCCTCGACAGCGCATCAGCAGCAACATTATCCTTCCCCGGACGATAAACTATATCAAAATGGTAACATGCCAACTCAATCCTCCACCTCATTATTTTATCATTCTTAATCTTTCCAAAATGTTTGACATCAAACATAAAGGACACAGACTTTTGATCAGTTACCAATGTAAAATGTCGCCCCGATAAATAATGTCTCCATTTACGCAGTGCTTCTACTATTGCATACGCCTCTTTCTCTATTGAAGAATGCCTTTTTTCACTATTGTTCAAGGTACGTGAGAAAAAGGCCACAGGTCTTCCATTTTGGTTCAGAGCAGCCCCAATTGCAAAATCAGAAGCGTCCGTCTCAATCACAAAAGAACCTGCTCATCAATAGAATGCACAACTGCTCCAAGGATATCCTTTTTAAAATTATCAAAACACATCCTGGCCTCCCATGATAGAGGATATGTCATAACCTGAATAAGAGGCCGGATCTTCTGTGAAAAATTTGCAATCCAATTAGAATAGTAAGAAAACAGTCCAACAACTCGTTGCAAAGCCTTAGAATTAGTAGGACAAGGTAAATCAATCAATGGTCGCAGACGTTCTGGGTCTGGTTTAATCTTGTTTCCCGAGATAATGTACCCCAGTAGATTTACCTCAGTGGTCGAAAAGGTACACTTCTCTTTATTGAAAGTTAAACCAACTTTTTCCGCAGCTTGAAGGAATCTTTCTAAATTAGAATCATGCTCCACCCTTGATTTGCCACACACCGTGATGTCATCTAAGTATGAAAAGGTGTCAGAGAGAGAGTTATCACTTATAAAAGCATCCATTGCCCGTTGAAAACAAGCAACACCATTAGTAACACCAAATGGTATTCGGCAAAACTGATACAGCTTTCCACCAGCCTCAAAGGCCGTATATGGTTGATCCTTCTTAACAATAGGAATCTGATGATAAGCACTCTTTAGGTCAATAGTGCTAAAAACCTTATACCGAGATACTTTATTGATAAGCTCATCAATCTTAGGCAAAGGGTACGCATCTAATTGAGTATACCTATTAATAGTTTGGGAATAGTCTATCACCATTCGTTTCTTATGTCTCTCGTTAGTCGTGACAACTACCTGTGCCCGCCAAGGCGAACAACTAGGTTCAATGATTCCTTCCAATAAGAGACGTTGAACTTCAGAATTAATAAATTCTCTATCCTGACTGCTATACCTTCTTGACTTGGTAGCAATTGGCTTACAATCCGGCATCAAATTGGAAAAAAGTGATAATGGAGAAATGGATAAAGAGGTTAATCCACAAATAGATAAAGGTGGCTTAGTCCCTCCAAATGAAAGACTGAGAGACTCGTGTAACTGAAGCACATCATGACCAATCAAAATATCTGCACAGAGATTAGGCAAAACAGATAGGCGTATATCAGTATACGTATTACCTAGAAGAATCAATTTCACAAGGCAACAACCAGCTACTTGTGAAGTGAGAGTCGTCTGAGCCATACACACCTGATAGGAAACAGGCAAAATTTTCAAATGCTTCTCCTTTGCAAACTGAAGACTTATAAAACTCTCGGTACTGCCCGTATCTATAAGGGCCTTCACTTCCAACCCATTAACTTGGGCCGTAACTATAGCTTTGTTTAGGCCATGAGCAAATGCAGCAGAAATTGAAGCAATAAACGCCCTATCTAAAGGCTGAATAGTCACAGAGGAGGTAATTGAACCTGATGATTTACACACACGTGCGTAATGACCTCTCTTGCCGCATTTACTACACACAGCCTCCCGAGCAGGACACTTTAGACGAGGGTGCCAGACGTTCCCACAAAAATAACACTTCTGAATCCTAGAGGCAACAGCCGCTGAAGTAGAAACTGTTTCAGAATCTAGTAAACCACTCCTATTAAGTCCACATAATTCCTTTTCATCCGGAACTGCCGAAACCACAGTCACAGGCCGGTTAAAAAGAGCATAAGAATCCGAACTTCTCTGAGCCACATCCAATGTAGAAGCTTGCTCAAAGGCACTCTTAAGATCCAAAGTCTTATTTTCTAACAACCGCTGACGAATTGATCTAGACAGTAATCCATTAATAAAAGCATCCCGTACCGATTCTTCCTTATATTCTTCAGCTGTCACGGCCTTATAATTACAGTTAACACTAAGGCACCGAAGTGCTTGTAAATAAGTATCCAAAGATTCTCCCACCTGCTGCCTACGGGCAGATAGAAGGTGACGCGCAAATACCTCATTCTTTGGTTTAACAAAAATCTTTTCCAATGTAGAAATAGCCACTTCGTAAGTTTTACAGTCCAAAATATACTTATACACATCTGGAGCAATGTAGTTGATCAGCATATTCAGCTTATTTAGAGACTCTTGATCCAACACGCCCAAAAAGTTTTTAAATGTACAATACCAATGTTTCCATTTATCATCCACTCCTGCAGAATTAGGGTCAGCATTGAATCGTTCTGGTTGAAGATATCGCTCCATTCTGACATAAAGTTAATAAATTGAAATAAAGAATAGATTTGCCTTTCTAATCTAGGCTTTATTAACTTAAAAATCCTGTAGCACATCTTTCAACACCCAGTCCCAACTAAAGGCTGGAAAGAACTGAATTTAAGATGGCCACCACAAATCACATGACATCAACTACCAATGAGATTACAGCATATATCCCAAGGCAGGAAACAAACAACCAATCACAATACTTCTTACTAAACATAAAGAATAATCACCACACCCCCCTGCCCTAGCCCTGAACTCTCATCTTTCTCTAGTTGCTCTCCGATCTCCCCTCATTCCCTCTCCCAGCTCATCTTGTCCATGAGACCCACCACCTGCTCCTTCGACCCTATTCTCACCATGCTGACCACCCAACTTCCCTTCCTGGCTCCCAAGTTAGCTGATATGATTAACCGTTCTCCTCAGATACTGTCCCCCTCTCCTTCAAATGTGCCGTCATAACCCTCTTCAAAAAAAACAACCATTGACCCCTCTGTCTTTGCAAACTACCGCCCAATCTCCAACCTCCCTTTCCTCCCCAAAGTCACCTCACAAAATCCATGCCATCTTTTCTCGCAATTCCATCTTTGAATCCCTCCAGCAGGTTTCCACCCCTACCAGTACTGAAACGGCCCTTACCTACTTTACCTCGTCCTCACCAATCTACCTGTCGCAGATGTGTCTGTCCATGACAGTATTGAAACATAGAAGATAGGAGCATGAGTCGGCCATTCGGCCCCTCGAGCCTGCTCCGCCATTCAATGCAATCATGGCTGATCATCCAAACTCAGTACCCTGTCGCTGCCTTCTCCCCATATCCCTTGATCCCTTTAGCCTTAAGAAATATATCCAACTCCTTCTTGAATATATTTAATGAATTGGCCTCTACTGCCTTCTGTGGTAGAGAATTCCACAGGTTCACCACTCTGGATGAAGAAATTCCTCCTCATCTCAGTCCTAAATCCTTACCCCTTATCCTTAGACTGTGACCCCTGCTTCTGGACTTCCCGACCATCGGGAACATCAATCCTGCATCTAGTCTGTCCAGTCCTGTAAGAATTTTATAAGTTTCAATGAGATTCCCTCTCATTCTTCTAAACTCCAGCGAGTATAAGCCCAATCGACCCAATCTCTCCTCATACATCATTCCTGCCGTCCCAGGTATCAGTCTGGTGAATCTTCGCTGAACTCCTTCCATGGCAAGAACATCCTTCCTCAGATAAGGCGACCAAAACTGCACACAATACTCAAGGTGTTGTCTCACCAAGGCCCTGTACAACTGCAGCAAGACATCCTTGTTCCTGTACTCAAACCCGCTTGCTACGAAGGCCAACATACCATTTGCCTTCTTAACTGCCTGCTGCACCTGCATGCTTACCTTCAGCGACTGGTGCACAAGGACACCCAGGTCTCGTTGCACTTCCCCTTCTCCCAATCTATTGCCATTCAGATAATAATCTGCCTTCCTGTTTTTGCCACCAAAGTGGATAACCTCGCATTTTTCCACGTTATATTGCATCTGCCATGCTTCTGCCCAATCACCCAACCTGTCCAAATCATCCTGGAGTTTCTCGGCATCCTCCTCACAGCACACATGCCCACCCAGCTTTGTGTCGTCTGCAAACTTGGAGATATTACATCTAGTTCCCTTGTCTAGATCATTAATATATATTGTGAATAGCTGGGGTCCTAGCACCAATCCCTGCGGTACCCCACTAGTCACTGCCTGCCACTCGGAAAAAGACCCGTTTATTCCAACTCTTTGCTTTCTGTCTGCCAACCAGTTCTCTATCCAAGTCAATACCTTGCCGCCAATCCCATGTGCATTAACTTTGCACGCTAATCTCTTATGCGAGACCTAATCGAAATCCTTCTGAAAGTCCAAATACACCACATCCACTCGTTCTCCCTTATCTATTTTACCAGTTACATCCTCAAAAGATTCCAGTAGATTAGTCAAGCACGATTTACCTTTTGTAAATCCATGTTGACTTTGTCCGATCCTGTCACAGTTTTCCAAGTGCTCTGCTATTACATCTTTTATAATGGACTCTAGCATTTTCCCCACTACCGAAGTCAGGCTTACCGGTCTGTAATTCCCCATTTTCTCTCTACCACCTTTTTTGAATAGTGGGGTAACATTAGCTACCCTCCAATCCATGGGTACTGTTCCAGATTCCATCGACTGTTGGAAGATGATCAGCAATGCCTCTACTATTTCTAGGGCCACTTCCTTAAGTACCCTAGGATGTAGATTATCAGGCCCTGGGGATTTATCGGCCTTCAATCCCATCAATTTCCCTAACACCATTTCACTACAAATACTGACTTCTTTCAGTTCCTCCCTTTCATCAGACCCTATGTTCCCTGACATCTCTGGGAGGTTATTTGTGTCCTCCTTTGTGAAGACAGAACCAAAATGTATTTAATTGGTCTGCCATTTCTTTGTTCCCCATTATAAATTCCCCTGATTCTGACTGCAAGGGACCTACGCTTGACTTCACCAATCTTTTTCTCTTCACATATCTATGAAAGCTTTTACAGTCAGTTTTTATGTTCCCTGAAAGCTTACTGTCATACTCTATTTTCCCCTTCTTAATTAATCCCTTTGTCCTCCTTTGTTGAATCCTAAACTGCTCCCAATCCTCAGGTTTACTGCTTTTTCTGGCCAATTTATATGTCCTCTCCTTGGATCTTATGCTATCCCTAATTTCCCTTGTTAGCCACGATTGAGTCACCTTTTTTGTTTTATTTTTATGCCAAACTGGGATGAACAAATTCTGTAGTTCATCCATGCGTTCTTTGAATGTTTGCCATTGCCTATCCACCGTGAACCCTTTGAGTAACATTCCCCAATCAATCCTACGCAACTCTCGCCTCATACCATCATAGTTTCCTTTATTTAAATTCAGGTCCCAAGTCTCTGAGTCAACAATTTCATTCTCCATCTTAATGAAGAATTGTATCATATTATGATCGCTCCAACCCAAGGGGCCTCGTACAACAAGATTGCTAATTAATCCTTTCTCATTACATAATACCCAGTCTAAGATGGCCTGATCTCTAGTTGGTTCCTCGACATATTGGCCCAGGAAACCATCCCGTAAACACTCCAGGAATTCCTCCTCCAAGTATTGTTACTAATTTGGTTAGCCCAATCTATATGTAGATTAAAGTCACCCATGATGACTGCTGTGCCCTTATTGCACGCTTCTCTAATTTCTCTTTTATTGCCATCCCCAACCTCCGCATTACTATTTGGAGGTCTATATACCACTCCCACTAACGTTTTCTGCCCCTTGGTATTTCTCAGTTCTACCCATAGAGATTCCACATCATCAGAGCTAATATCCTTCCTTACAATTGTGTTAATCGCTTCTTTAACCAGCAATGCTACCTCACCTCCCTTTCCTTTTTGCCTATCTTTCCTGAATATTGAATATCCCTGGATGTTGAATTCCCAGCCTTGGCCACCCTGGAGCCATGTTTCCGTAATCCCAATCAAATCATATTTGTTTACCTCTATTTGCGCAGCTAATTCATCCACCTTATTACGAATGCTCCTCGCACTAAGACACAAAGCCTTCAGGCTTGTTTTTTCAACGCTCTTAGACCAATTAGAATTATTATTTACTGTGGCCATGTTTGATTTAAACCGTTGATTTCTCTGACTGCCACTTTTGTTTTTCTCCTTCCTATCTTTTGCTTTTATCCTTGTTTCCCTTTCCTCTGTCTCCCTGCTGGCATCGGCAGCGGGTGGAGGCGGAGCTGAGCGGCAGAGCGACTACAAGAGGCCCCAGAGGCTCAGGTAGGCCCCAGTGCGGCATCGGCAGTGGGTGGAGGCGGAGTCGGGACCAACGGGAGCAGCGAGGAGGAGCTCGGGAGAAAACCCGGCGACCAGCGAGGCCCGAGACCAGTCGGGAGCAGTGAGTCGGAGCCCGGTATAAAAACCGGAGAGAGGCGAGGCCCGAGACCACAGCTGGGGCAGTCGGGAGAGCAGGAGGCCAGTAACTGCTGGGGCAGTCGGGAGAGCAGGAGGCCAGTAACTGGTGAGTTTAAAAGCTCACCTTTCGCGGGCTTTTTCTTTCACAGCTGGTGCAGTTGGGAGAGCAGGAGGCCAGTAACTCTTATATAGGTGGAGCTGTTGCTAAACCCGAAACACTACAGTGTAGTGTCTCCCACCCTTCCACCTCCTCTAACCTTTTAGGTGTTAGGGGAAGTTGAAAAGGTAGGTTCAATTTATTTTATTTCAGGAGCCTAACCTAGGTGGAAAAGGTTCCAGGACAGGAGGCGGCAGTGAAAATACAACACCAGAAAACAGGTAGGTGACTGGTTGGTGAGTACTTTCACAAACTTATTCTAAGTAGAATTCAATAATTAAGCTAAATCGTAGTAAATAAAAGGGTATTGTAAGGGTTAAGTCATGGAAGGGCAGCTCGGACCCGTGTCATGCTTCTCCTGTGCCATGTGGGAAATCAGGGACACTGTCCCTGACAACTATGTGTGCAGGAAGTGTGTCCAGCTGCAGCTCCTAGCAGACCGCATGGCGGCGCTGGAGCTGCGAATGGACTCACTCTGGAGCATACGCGATGCTGAGGATGTTGTGGATAGCACATTCAGTGAGTTGGTCACACCGCAGGTAAAGGCTAGCTCAGACAGTAAATGGGTGACCAAAAGGCAGGGTAAAGGCAGGAAGGTAGTGCAGGAGTCACCTGCGGTCATCTCCCTCCAAAACAGGTTTACCGTTTTGGGTACTGTTGGGGGAGATGACTTATCAGGGGAAGGCACCAGCAGCCAGGTTCAGGGCACCATGACTGGCTCTGCTGCACAGAAGGGCGGGAAAAAGAGGGATAGGGCTATAGTGATAGGGGATTCAATTGTAAGGGGGATAGATAGGAGTTTCTGTGGCCGAGACCGAGACTCCAAGATGGTATGTTGCCTCCCTGGTGCAAGGGTCAAGGATGTCTCGGAGCGGGTGCAGAGCACTCTGAAGGGGGAGGGGGATCAGCCAGTTGTCGTGGTACATGTAGGTACCAACGATGTAGGTAAAAAGAGGGAGGAGGTCCTACAAGCTGAATTTAGGGAGTTAGGAGCTAAATTGAAAAGTAGGACCTCAAAGGTAGTAATCTCTGGATTGCTACCAGTGCCACGAGCTAATAAGTTTAGAGAGAGTAAGATAGATAAGCTAAATACGTGGCTTGAGCAGTGGTGCAAGGGAGAGGGATTTAAATTCTTGAGGCATTGGAACCAGTTCTTGGGGAGGAGTGACCTGTACCAAGGGGACGGTCTACACCTGAACTGTGAGGGAGCCGATGTCCTCGGGGTAATATTTTCTAGGGCGGTTCGGGAGGATTTAAACTAATTTGGCAGGGGGATGGGAACCTAGGTAGTGGAAAAGAGGGAAGTCATATGAAGTTAGAAATAGATGGTAGAAAGGTGAGAAGCAATAAGCAAAGGAGAGAAACACAAAGGGCCAAACTAATTCATAATGAGAGTGTGAAAAAAGCAAGCCTGAAGGCTTTGTATCTTAATGCTAGAAGCATTAGGAACAAGGTGGATGAATTAGTTGTGGAAATAGAGGTAAACAAGTATGATTTGATTGGGATTACAGAAACGTGGCTGCAGGGTGGGCAAGGCTGGGAACTTAACATCCAGGGATATACAATATTTAGGAAGGATCGGCAAAAAGGTAGGGGAGGTGGGGTAGCATTGCTGGTAAAGGAGGGGATTAATGCAATGGAAAGGAAGGATATTAACTCGGATGAAACGGAATCTGTATGGGTAGAAATGAGAAATAGCAAGGGGAGGAAAACGTTAGTGGGTGTGATATATAGGCCTCCAAATAGTAATATGGAGGTGAGGGAAGGCATAAAAAGGGAAATTAGAGAAGCGTGCGATAAGAGCACAGCTGTCATCATGGGTGACTTTAATTTACATATTGATTGGACTACCCAAATTAGTAAAAATTCTGAGGAGGAGGAATTCCTGGAATGTTTTCGGGACGGTTATCTGGACCAATATGTCGAGGAGCCGACTCGAGATCAGGCCATTTTAGACTGGGTATTGTGCAATGAGAAGGGACTTATCAGCAATCTTCTTGTACGAGGCCCCTTGGGTCAGAGCGATCATAATATGATCGAGCTCTCAGTCGAGATGGAGAGTGAGGAAATTGAATCAGAGACTAAGGTCCAGAACTTAAATAAAGGGAATTACGAGGGTATGAGACGGGAATTGGGTAAGATTGATTGGGTGGTGTTTCTGGGGGGATTGACAGTGGATAGACAATGGCAAGCATTCAAAGATAGAATGGAAGAATTCCAGAACATGTTTATACCGGTTTGGCATAAAAATAAACCTAAAAAGGTGACTCAACCGTGGATAACGAGGGAAATTAGGGACAGCATAAAATCAAAAAAAAGGGCATATCAACTGGCAAAAAAAAGCACCAGACCGGAAGATTGGGGGCAGTACAGGATACAGCAAAAGAGGACAAAGGGATTAATCAGGAAGGGGAAAATAGAATACGAAAGTAAACTTGCAGCAAACATAAAGACAGACTGCAAAAGCTTTTATCGGTATATCAGGAGGAAAAGACTGGTAAAATCCCAAGTCGGTCCCTTGCAGTCCGATTCGGGAGAATATATAATGGAGAATAAGGAAATGGCAGACCAATTAAACTCATACTTTGGTTCTGTATTCACAAAGGAGGACACAAATAACCTCCCAGGAATATCGGCAAACATAGGGACTAATGAGAGGGAGGAGCTGACAGAAATTAGTATCTCTAGGGATATGGTGTTGGGTAAGTTGAGGGGACTGAAGGCCGACAAATCCCCGGGGCCTGATAAACTACATCCTAGGGTACTTAAGGAGGTGGCCCTGGAGATAGCAGATGCTCTAAGGATCATCTTCCGGAACTCCATTGACTCGGGAACAGTACCCGTGGATTGGAGGGTAGCTAATGTTACCCCAATATTTAAAAAGGGGGGTAGAGAGAAAGCAGGGAATTATAGACCAGTAAGCCTTACATCGGTTGTGGGCAAAATGCTAGAGTCCATTATTAAGGATAAAATAGCGGAGCACTTGACAAATGGGGAAAGGATCAGACAGAGTCAACATGGATTTACAAAGGGTAAATCGTGTTTGACTAATCTGCTGGAATTTTTTGAGGAAGTAACTGGTAAAATAGATGGGGGAGAGCCAGTGGATGTGGTGTACCTTGACTTCCAGAAAGCCTTCGATAAGGTTCCACACAAAAGATTATCATGCAAAATTAAGGCTCATGGGATTGGGGGCAAAGTATTAACGTGGATAGAGAACTGGCTGGCGGATAGAAAACAGAGAGTTGGAATAAACGGCTCGTTTTCGGAGTGGCAGGCAGTGACCAGCGGGGTGCCGCAAGGATCTGTCCTGGGACCCCAGCTGTTCACAATATATATAAATGATCTGGATCAGGGAATTGGATGCAATATTTCCAAATTCGCTGACGACACTAAACTAGGAGGAGGGGTGAGCTCTGATGAGGATGTCAGGAGGCTACAGTGCGATTTGGACAGGTTGGGGGAATGGGCGGATACGTGGCAGATGCACTATAATGTGGATAAATGCGAGGTTATCCACTTTGGGGGTAAAAACAGGAGGGTGGATTATTATCTAAATGGCAATAGATTGGGAGATGGGGAAGTGCAGAGGGACCTGGGTGTTCTTGTGCACCAGTCACTGAAGGAGAGCATGCAGGTGCAACAGGCGATTAAGAAGGCAAATGGTATGTTGGCCTTCATATCAAGGGGGTTCGAGTATAGGAATAGGGATACCTTACTACAGCTGTACAAGGTGATGGTGAGACCGCATCTGGAGTATTGTGTACAGTTTTGGTCGCCCCATCTGCGGAAGGATGTTCTTGCCATGGAAAGAGTGCAGCGGCGATTCACCAGGCTGATACCTGGAATGGCGGGAATGACCTACGAGGAGAGATTGAATAGTTTGGGCTTGTACTCACTGGAGTTTAGAAGATTGAGAGGGGATCTCATCGAAACATATAAAATTATGGCAGGCCTGGACAGGCTGAATTCAGAGAGAATGTTTCCAATGGCAGGGGAGCACAGAACCAGGGGCCACAGTCTAAAAATAGCGGGCAAATCATTTAAAACAGAGATGAGGAAGAATTTCTTCACTCAAAGAGTGGTGAGCCTGTGGAATTCCCTGCCACAGAGGGCTGTGAAGGCTAATTCAATAAATATTTTCAAGAGAGAATTGGATATATTTCTGAAGGCTAAGGGGATTAAGGGTTACGGAGAAAAGGCGGGGACGGGGTACTGAACTGGTAAGATCAGCTATGATCACAGACGAAGATCAGCCATGATCTCATTGAATGGCGGAGCAGGCTCGAAGGGCCGAATGGCCTACTCCTGTTCCTATCTCTATGTTTTCTATGCTGAGGTTCTCAACCGCCTGCCATTTTAGTTTAAACCCTCCCCCAGAGCACTAGCAACACTCCCCCTAGGACATCGGTCCTGGCCCTGCCCAGGTGCAAACTGTCCGGTTTGTACTGGTCCCACCTCCCCCAGAACCGGTTCCAATGTCCCAGGAATTCCTCTAGCCACGTATTCACCTGAAATATCCTTCTATTTCTACTCTGACTAGCACGTGGCACTGGTAGCAATCCTGAGATTACTACCTTTGAGGTCCTATTTTTTAATTTACCTCCTAACTCCCTATATTCAGCTTTTAGGACCTCATCCCATTTTTTACCTATATCGTTGATACCTATATTCACCACGACAACTGGCTGTTCACCCTCCCCTTCCAAAATGTTCTGCAGCCACTCTGAGACATCCTTGACCCTTGCACCAGGGAGGCAGCACACCATCCTGGAGTCTCGTTTGCGGCCGCAGAAACGCCTATCTATTCCCCTTGCAATAGAATCCCCTATTACTATAGCTCTACCCCTCTTTTTCCTCCCGTCCTGTGCAGCAGAGCCACCCCTGGTGCCAGGAAGTTGGCTGCTGCTGCCTTCCTCTGATAAGCCATCCCCCTGAACAGTATTCAAAGCGGTATATCTGTTTGAGAGGGGGATGTCCACAGGGGACTCCTGCACTACCTGCTTGCGCCTACTACTGTCTGTTCGTCACCCCTTCCCTTTCTGCCTGTCCAAACTTTGCCTGCCATGTGACCAACTGCTTAAATGTGATATCCACGACGTCCTCAGCATCGCGAATGGTCCAGTATGTATCCAATCGCAGCTGCAGCGCCGCAATGCGGTCTGCCAGTAGCTGCAGCTGGACACACTTCCTGCACACATGGTTGTCAGGGATACAGGAAGTGTCCCTGAGTTCCCACATAGCGCAGGAGGAGCATACCTCGGGGCTGAGCTCTCCTGCCATGACTTACCCTTTAGTTAATTCCAATTAAATTAAATCAAATCAATGCCACCAATTACACTACAGTTAAATGATATAATTAAGGGCCCTGGTTTACCAACAGTCCCCGCTACACCACAGAGACCTTAAAAACTATAAACCAGAGAGTTAAAGTTTAAAAAGAGAGAAATACTCACCAACCAATCACTTACCTGCTTTCTGGTGACGTCACACTTCGATTACTTTGTACTTCTCTCCCTCCCTCTGAGCTTGGAGATTGGAGATTAGTAAGCCTACCTGGTCCTCGCTGCTGCTTTATAGCCTCGCCGCAGAGTCTCCCGCAGGTCCGCCGCTGCCGTTGCTCTGGTAGCAGTGACCACCGCACAGTCATTGTGGAGACGAAGTCCCATCTTCACACTGAGGACACTCTCCATCGTGTTGTGTGGCACTACCACCGTGCTAAATGGAATAGATTCAGAACAGATCTAGCAGCTCAAAACTGGGCATCCATGAGGCACTCTGGGCCATCAGCAGCAGCAGAATTGTATTCCACCACAATCTGTAACCTCATGGTCCGGCATATCCCTCACTCTACCATTACCACCAAACCAGGGGACCAACCCTGGTTCAACAACAAGTGTAGAAGAGCATGCCAGGAGCAGCACCAGGCGTACCTAAAACTGAGGTGCCAACCTGGGGAAGCTGCAACACAGGACTACATGCATGCTAAAAAGCGGAAGCAGCATGCTATAGACAGGGCTAAGCGATCCCACAATCAACGGATCAGATCAAAGCTCTGCAGTCCTGTCACATCCAGTCATAAATGGTGGTGGACCATTAAACAACTAACGGGAGGAGGAGGAGGAATATCCTCATCCTCAATGATGGTGGAGCCCAGCACGTGAGTACAAAAAACAAGGCAGAAGTGTTTGCAACCATCTTCAGCCAGAAGTGCTGAGTGGATGATCCATATCGACCTCCTGCCCACCATCACAGCAGCCAGTCTTCAGCCAATTCAATTCACTCCACCTGATATCAAGAAATGGCTGAGCGCACTGGATACAGCAAAGGCTATGGGCCCTGACAACATCCCGGCTATCATGCTGAAGACATGTGCTCCAGAACTAGCCGCATCTTTAGCCAAGTTACAGCTACAACACTGGCATCTATCCAACAATGTGGAAAACTGCCCAAGTATGTCCTGTCCACAAAAAGCAGGGCAAATCCAATCCGGCCAATTACCCCCCCATCAGTCTACTCTCAATCATCAGCAAAGTGATGGAAGGTATCATCGACAGTGCTATCAAGCGGCACTTACCCACCAATAACCTGCTCACTGATGCCCAGTTTAGGTTCCGCCAAGACCACTCGGCTCCCGACCTCAATACAGCCTTGGTCCAAACATGGATAAAGGAGCTGAATTCCAGAGGTGAGGTGAGAGTGACTGCCCTTTGACATCAAGGCAGCATTTGACCAAGTGTGACATCAAGGAGACTTGGCATAAAAGATAGGAGCAGGAGTAGGCCATTCGGCCCCTCGAGCCTGCTCCGCCATTTAATGAGATCATGGCTGATCATCCAAATTCAGTACCCTGTCCCTGCCTTCTCCCCATATCCCTTGGTCCCTTTAGCCTTAAGAAATATATCCAACTCCTTCTTGAATATATTAAATGACTTGGCCTCTACTGCCTTCTGTGGTAGAGAATTCCACAGGTTCACCACTCTCTTGGTGAAGAAATTCCTTCTCATCTCTATCCTAAATGGCTTACCCCTTATCCTTAGACTGTGACCCCTGGTTCTGGACTCCCCAACCATTGGGAACATCCTTCCAGCATCTAGTCTGTCTAGTCCTGTTAGAATTTTATAAGTTTCGATGAGATCCCCTCTCATTCTTCTAAACTCCAGCGAGTATAAGCCCAATTGACCCAATCTCTCCTCATACATCATTCCTGCCATCCCAGGTATCAGTCTGGTGAATCTTCGCTGAACTCCCTCCATGGCAAGAACATCCTTCCTCAGATAAGGTGACCACTTTCACTAGAGTAAAAATACTCTTTTAAAATAATGGGACTAAAGGTGGACAAGTCACCTGGATCTGATGGCCTGAATCCTAGGGTCTTAAAAGAGGTGGTTGCAGAGATAGTGGATGCATTGGTTGCAATATACCAAAATTCCCTGGATTCTGGAGAGGTCCCAGCGGACTGGAAAACCGCAAATGTAACGCCTTTCTTTAAGAAAGGAGGGAGACAGAAAGCAGGAATCTTTAGTCCAGTTAGCCTAACATCTGTCATTGGGAAAATGTTGGAGTCTATTATTAAAGAAATGGTAGTTGGACATTTAGAAAATCAGAATATAGTCAAGCAGAGTCAGCATGGTTTTATGAAAGGGAAATCATGTTTGACAAATTTGCTGGAGTTCTTTGAGGATGTAACGAGTAGGGTGGATAAAGGGGAACCAGTAGATGTGGTGTATTTGGATTTCCAGAAGGCATTCGATAAGGTGCCACATAAAAGGTTACTGCACAAGATAAGAGCGCACGGGGTTGGGGGTAATATATTAGCATGGATAGGGGATTGGCTAACTAACAGAAAACAGAGAGTCGGGATAAATGGGTCATTTTCAGGTTGGCAAACTGTAACTAGTGGGGTGCCACGGGGATCAGTGCTGGGGTCTCAACTATTTACAATCTATATTAATGACTTGGAAGAAGGGACCGAGTGTAATGTAGCCAAATTTGCTGATGATACAAAGATAGGTGGGAAAGCAAATTGTGCAGAGGACAAAGAATCTGCAAAGGGATATAGACAGGCTAGGTGAGTGGGCAAACATTTGGCAGATGGAGTATAATGTGGGAAAATGTGAGGTTATCCACTTTGGCAGGAAAAATAAAGCAAATTATTATTTAAATGGAGAGAGATTACAAAATGCTGCAGTACAGAGGGATCTTGGGGTCCTTTTACATGAAACACAAAAAGTTAGCATGCAGGTACAGCAAGTAACTAGGAAGGCAAATGGAATGTTGGCCTTTATTGCAAAGAGGAATGGAGTATAAAAGTAGGGATGTCCTGCTACAACTGTACAAGGCATTGTTGAGACCACACCTGGAGTACTGTGTACATAGATGCATACATAGATACATAGAAGATAGGAGCAGGAGTAGCCATTCGGCCCCTCAAGCCTGCTCCGCCATTCAACGAGATCATGGCTGATCATCCAAATTCAGTACCCGGTCCCTACTTTCTCCCCATATCCCTTGCTCCCTTTAGCCTTAAGAAATATATCTAACTCCTTCTTGAATATATTTAATGAATTGGCCTCCACTGCCTTCTGTGGTAGAGAATTCCACAGGTTCACCACTCTGGGTGAAGAAATTCCTCCTCATCTCTGTTCTAAATGGCTTACCCCTTATCCTTAGACTGTGACCCCTGGTTCTGGACTCCCCCGCCATCGGGAACATCCTTCCTGCATCTAGTCTGTCTAGTCCTGTTAGAATTTTATAAGTTTCAATGAGATCCCCTCTCATTCTTCTAAACTCTAGCGAGTATAAGCCCAATCGACCCAATCTCTCCTCATACGTCATTCTTGCCATCCCAGGCATCAGTCTGGTGAATCTTCGCTGCACTCCCTCCATGGCAAGAACATTCTTCCTCAGATAAGGCGACCAAAACTGCGCACAATACTCACGGTGCGGTCTCACCAAGGCCCTGTACAACTGCAGCAAGACATCCCTGCCCCTGTACTCGAACCCTCTTGCTACGAAGGCCAACATACCATTTGCCTTCTTAACCACCTGCTGCACCTGTATGCTTACCTTCAGCGACTGGTGCACAAGGACACCCAGGTCCCGTTGCACTTCCCCTTCCCCCAATCTATTGCCATTCAGATAATAACCTGCCTTCCTGTTTTTGACACCAAAGTGGATAACCTCGCATTTATCCACGTTATATTGCATCTGCCATGCTTCTGCCCAATCACCCAACCTGTCCAAATCATCCTGGAGTTTCTCGGCATCCTCCTCACAGCACACACACCCACCCAGCTTTGTGTGCAGTTTTGGTCTCCTTATTTAAGGAGGGATATACTTGCATTGGAGGCAGTTCAGAGACGATTCACACGGTTGATTCTGGAGATGAAGGGGTTTTATGAAGAAGGGTTGAGCAGGTTGGGCCTATACTCATTGGAGTTTAGAAGAATGAGAGGGGATCTTATTGAAACATATAAGATGCTGAGGGGGCTTGACAGGGTAGATGCAGGGAGGATGTTTCCACTCGTGGGGGAATCTAGAACTAGGGGGTATAGTTTTAGAATAAGGGGATGCCCATTTAAAACAGAGATGAGGAGGAATTTCTTCTCTCAGGGTCGTGAATCTGTGGAATTCTGTACCCCAGAGAGCTGTGGAGGCTGGGTCATTAAATATATTTAAGAACATAAGAACATAAGAAGTAGGAGCAGGAGTAGGCCATACGGCCCCTCGGGCCTGCTCCGCCATTCAATAGGATCATGGCTGATCCGAATCTAGACTCACGTCCACTTCCCTGGCCTCTCCCCGTAACCCCTAATTCCCTTATCTGCTAGGAAACTGTCTATCTCCATTTTAAATTTATTTAATGTTGCAGCTTCCACAGCTCTCTGGGGTAGCAAATTCCATAGAAGTTTCTCCTCATCTCAGTTTTGAAAGGGCAGCCCCTTATTCTAAGATTATGCCCCCTAGTTCTAGTTTCACCCATCAGTGGAACCATCCTCACCGCATCCACCCGATCAAGTCCCCTCACAATCTTATATGTTTCGATAAGATCGCCTCTCATTCTTCTGAACTCCAATGAGTAGAGTCCCAACCTACTCAACCTTTCCTCATACGTCAACCCCCTCATCTCTGAAATCAACCGAGTGAACCTTCTCTGAACCGCCTCGAGAGCAAGTATATCTTTTCTTAAATATGGAAACCAAAACTGCACGCAGTATTCCAGGTGTGGAGATAGACAGATTTTTGAACAATAAGTGAGTCAAAGGTTATGGGGAGTGATATACCTATCAATTCATTTCATGAAAAGCGACGAGTTAAGATAGTAACTATAGGTTTTTATTGGCTAAATAACAGAGCCCACCCTCGTGGGTGATCGGTTCCAACAAGGAAGAATACTAGCCAATCAGTCACCTTTATACCTGGGCAAGCAGGCGGAGCCATGGGCGGAGTCAGCTGAGGTATGCCTAGGTATAACAGCGTGCATGGCAAGAGGTAACCTTGTGTAGTGATAACAACAGTGTAAACAGTGATAACAACAGTGTAACAATAGTGAACGGTTGTGAACGGTAACAGTGGTTTACCACATTCACCCCTTGTTTAAAATTGAGTCCGGCGGGGTGAAGTGTACTACCAGTTCGTGTATGTCAGTCTATCAGGAGGCCTCGTAAGCCTTTCTGATCGGCGCAGCAGCGGCGGCGGTGGTGCAGTATCCGATGTTAGTGCTGGTGTCTGCGTGGTCGACGAAGGCTCCTGGGGTTCCGGCATGCCGCCTACAGGAGCTGGATTTGGGGGAGTGGTGGGGGATAATGGTGGTATCTCGGGGGTGCCCGAGGGTGCGAGGTCTCGCAAGGAGACTGTGTCCTCCCGCCCGTCTGGGTGTGCCACATAGGCATACTGGGGGTTGGCGTGCAGGAGGTTCACCCTCTTGACCAGGGGGTCCGTTTTATGGGTCCTCACGTGCTTCCGCAGCAGGACGGGCCCCGGAGAAGTCAGCCATGTTGGTAGCGAGGTTCCCGTAGTCGACTTCCTGGGGAAGACAAACATTTGCTCATGGGGGGTGGCGTTAATGGCAGTACAAAGCAGTGACCGGATGGAATGGAGCGCTGCCGGGAGGACTTCCTGCCAGCGAGAGGTTGGGAGGCCCTTAGACTTTAGGGCTAAGAGGACGGCCTTCCAAACTGTCGCGTTCTCTCTTTCCACCTGGCCATTCCCCCGGGGGTTGTAGCTGGTGGTCCTGCTCGCAGCAATACCTCTCGCGAGCAGGAACTGGCGAAGTTCCTCGCTCATGAAGGATGAGCCCCGGTCGCTATGTATATAGTTCGGGAACCCGAACAAGGCGAAGAGGTCGTTCAGGCATTTGATGACCGTGGTACTGGTCATGTCTGGGCAGGGGATGGCAAAGGGGAAACGGGAGTACTCGTCAATAATGTTGAGGAAGTACACATTGCAGTCAGAGGACGGGAGGGGCCCCTTAAAATCGATGCTCAAGCGCTCGAAGGGGCGGGTGGCCTTGATCAGGCTTGCTCTGTCCGGCCTATAGAAATGCGGTTTGCATTCGGCACAGGCTTGGCAGTTCCTGGTCATGGTCCTGACCTCCTCGATGGAGTAGGGCAGGTTGCGGGCCTTAATGAAGTGGTAAAGTCTAGTGACCCCAGGGTGGCAGAGGTCGTTGTGGAGGGTCCGCAGTCTATCAATTTGCGCGTTGGCGCATGTACCTCGTGATAGAGCATCTGGGGGCTCGTTGAGTTTACCAGGCCGGTACAAGATATCGTAATCGGAGGTGGAGAGCTCAATTCTCCACCTCAAGATCTTGTCGTTCTTGATTTTGCCCCTCAGCTTGTTATTAAACATAAAAGCAACCGAACGCTGGTCGGTGAGGAGGGTAAATCGTTTGCCTGCCAGGTAATGCCTCCAGCGTCGTACCGCTGCCACAATCGCCTGGGCCTCCTTCTCGACAGAAGAGTGTCGGATCTCAGGGCCCTGGAGGGTCCTTGAGAAGAAGGCCACAGGTCTCCCCGCCTGGTTAAGGGTTGCAGCTAGGGCGAAGTCGGATGCATCGCTCTCCACTTGGAAAGGGATGGACTCATCCACTGCGTGCATTGTGGCCTTCGCAATGTCTCCTTTTATGAGGGAGAAGGCTGCGCATGCTTCTGCTGTCAGGGGGAAGGAGGTGGACTTCATGAGGGGTCTGGCTTTGTCCGCATAATTGGGCACCCATTGGGCATAGTAAGCGAAGAGCCCCAGGGTTCTCTTCAGTGCATTTTGACAGTGGGGAAGGGGAAGCTCCATGAGGGGGCGCATTCTTTTGGGGTCGGGGCCGATGACTCCGTTCTCTACTACGCAGCCGAGGATGGCAAGGCGCGAGGTGTTAAACACACATTTCTCCTTATTGTAAGTGAGATTCAGCCGTTGGGCCGTACGGAGGAATTTCTCCAGGTTAACATCATGGTCCTGCTGGTCGTGGCCGCAGATGGTGACGTTATCTAGATAAGGAAACGTGGCCTGCAGCGCGTTCTGGTCAACCATCCGGTCCATCTCCCTTTGGAAGACCGAAACCCCGTTGGTGACGCCGAAGGGAACCCTAAGGAAGTGGTAGAGGCGGCCATTCGCCTCAAAGGCGGTATACTGGCGGTCCTCAGGGCGGATAGGGAGTTGGCGATAGGCCGACTTAAGGTCGATGGTGGAGAATACCCGGTACTGTGCAATCTGGTTGACCATATCAGATATGCGGGGAAGGGGGTATGCGTCCAGCTGGGTGTACCGGTTTATGGTTTGGCTGTAGTCGATGACCAGGCGGTGTTTATTGCCGGTCTTAACGACTACGACCTGGGCACGCCAGGGGCTGGTGCTCCCCTCGATGATGCCCTCCTTCAGGAGTCGCTGCACCTCAGAGCTAATAAAAGCTCTGTCCCCGGCGCTGTACCGCCTGCTCTTGGTAGCGATGGGTTTACAGTCGCGGGTGAGGTTAGCGAACAAGGAGGGGGCGGGACTTTGAGAGTGGAGAGGCCGCAGGTGGTACGCGGCGGGCGGTTTAAAAACTGCTGGTTGTAGGCTGTGAGTGGGGGGAGGGATCCACCGTATGCCAAAGTGACACTTTGAAGGTGGCATTGGAAATCCAGCCCTAGTAGGACGGCAGCGCAGAGCTGGGGCAGGACGAGAAGTTTAAAGTTTTTATATTCCGTGCCCCTAACCGACAGGGTCACCACACAGTAGCCGCTGACGTCTGTTGAATGGGACTTCGACGCCATCGAGATCCAATGGCGCGTTGGCCGGACAGTGAGGGAGTAGCAGCGCACCGTGTCTGGGTGAATAAAACTCTCCGTGCTCCCGCTGTCGAACAGGCAGGTCGTGGCGTGGCCGTTTACTTCGATGTCCATCATGGACCTGGACAGATGATGCGGGAGAGCTTGGTCAAGCGTGACGGAGGCCAGTGTATGGCTGAGTGAGCTGCTGTAGTCGGCAGGTGAGGCGGTGGTCGGGTCTGGAGACAAAATGGCGGCCGAGTGCGGCGAACAAAGTGGCGGCGCCCATGACGCGGATCCCCACGAGGTCGAAGTTGGACAAAATGGCGGAGAAGATGGCCGCCCCCACGACTCACATGAGGCACTGCTGGCGTCTGTCGCCTTGATCAAAGATGGCCGCCCCCACGACTCACATGAGGCACTGCTGGCGTCTGTGGCTTTCCCCCTGCAGGCGTTTGCGAAGTGGCCTTTTTTTTCGCATCCGGAGCAGGTCGTGTTCCTTGCAGGGCAGCGCGCCCTTTGATGTCTCGCCTGGCCACAGAAATAGCAGCTGGCGGCCCGATCGCGGGGCTCCACTGCCGTAGCAGGTCCCGAGGGTGGCGGTCCTGATCGATTCCGGGACACCGATGCCGTAGTAGGTCCCAGGGGCGGCGGTGCGAGGGGTATTGCGGCCGAAGTCGGGCCCGAGTCCCAGGGTCGCGCAGCACTGTACCCGGAGTACGTCTCGAGGTCCCGATGGGCCACTTCCAGGGAGCGAGCGAGGGCTGCAGCTGCTTTCAAGCCGAGGTCAATTGATTCGAGCAGTCTTTGTCGTGAGTAGTCGGACCGAAGGCCTTTCACGAAGGCATCACGGATATTTCCTTCAGCATGTTGTGCAGCCGATACAGCTTTAAAGTCACAGTCCCTGCCGAGTGTTTGTAGCGCCCGTAAAAATTCATCTACAGACTCTCCTGGCTGTTGCGAGCGGGATCTTAGGAGATGTCTGGCATACATTGAATTTACTGGGCTCCGGTACTGCTCTTTTAGCAGGTCGAGGGCCTCCTCGTATGTAGCAAGGTCCCGGATGAGTGCAAATACTTTAGGGCTCACCTGGGCGGTCAGAACTCTTAGTTTGTCGGCTTCCGATGGTATGCCGGAGGCTACCAGGTAGGATTCAAAGCAGCTCAGCCAGTGATCGAAGTCGAGGGCTGAATTCGCTGCCTGTGGATTTAGATCCAGGTACGGCGGTCGGAGGGCTCGCAGCCAAGTCGGCTGCTGGGGCTGTTGTAGCTGGCCATTTGGCTGGTCGTTTGGCTGCTCCAGTCCATTCATTTCAAAATTTAGCCAATAAAATTGATATACCTATCAATTCATTCCATGAAAAGCGACGAGTTAAGATAGTAACTATAGGTTTTTATTGGCTAAATAACAGAGCCCACCCTCGTGGGTGATCGGTTCCAACAAGGAAGAATACTAGCCAATCAGTCACCTTTATACCTGGGCAAGCAGGCGGAGCCATGGGCGGAGTCAGCTGAGGTATGCCTAGGTATAACAGCGTGCGTGGCAAGAGGTAACCTTGTGTAGTGATAACAGTGTAAACAGTGATAACAACAGTGTAACAATAGTGAACGGTTGTGAACGATAACTGGTTTACCACAGGGAGCGGGCAGGGAAGTAGAGTTGATGCCAAGATCAGATCAGCCATGATCTTATTGAATGGCGGAGCAGGCGCGAGGGGGCCAAATGGCCTACTCCTGGTCCTATTATGTTCTTATGGTAAAACTGAAGTCAATGGGAATAAGGGGGAAATCTCTTCATTGGCTGGAGTCATACCTAATACAAAGGAAGATGGTTGTGGTGGTTGAAGGTCAATCATCACAGCCCCAGGACATCGCTACAGGAGCTCCTCAGCGCAGTGTTCTCAGCCCAACCATCTTCAGCTGCTTCATCAATGACCTTCCCTCCATCATAAGGTCAGAAATGGGGATGTTCGCTGATGACTGCACAGTGTTCAGTGCTATTCACAACTCCTCAGATAATGAAGCAGTCCATGCCCGCTTGCAACAAGACCTGGATGGCGTTCAGGCTTGGGCTGATAAGTGGCAGGTAACATTCGCGCCACACAAGTGCCAGGCAATGATTATCTTCAACAAGCGAAAGTCTAACCACCACCCCTTGACATTCAACGGCATTACCAGCGGCGAATCCCCCACCATCAACATCCTGGGGGTCACCATTGACCAGAAACTTAACAGGACCAGCCGCATAAATACTGTGGTATCAAGAGCAGGTCAGAGCCTGGGTATTTTGCGACGAGTGTCTCACCTCCTGACTCCCCAAAGCCTTTCCACCATCTACAGGCACAAGTCAGGAGTGTGATGGAATACTCTCCACTTGCCTGGATGAGTGCAGCTCCAACAACACTCAAGAAGCTCGACACCATCCAGGACAAGGCAACCCGCTTGATTGGCACCCCATCCACCACCTTAAACATTCACTCCCTCCACCACCGGCGTACCGTGGCTGCAGTGTGCACCATTTACAAGATGCACTGCAGCAACTCGCCAAGGTTCCTTCGACAGTACCTCCCAAACCCACGACCTCTTCCACCTAGAAGGACAAGGGCAGCAGGCACGTGGGAACACCACCACCTCCAAGTTCCCCTCCAAGTCACACACCACCCTGACTTAGAAAGATATCGCCGATCCTTCATCGTCGCTGGGTCAAAATCCTGGAACTCCCTCCGTAACAGCACTGTGGAAGTACCTTAACCACACGGACTGCAGCAGTTCAAGAAGGCGGCTCACCACCACCTTCTCAAGGGCAATTAGGGAATCGGCAATAAATGCTGGCCTTGCCAGCGATGCCCACATCCCTGAATGAATTTTTAAAAATCTGCAGCCTTTGACACGGTTGACCACTCCATCCTCCTCCAACACCTCTCCTCCATTGTCCAGCTGGGTGGGACTGCACTCGCCTGGTTTCATTCTTATCTATCTAGCTGTAGCCAGAGAATCACCTGCAATGGCTTCTCTTCCCACTCCTGCACCATTACCTCTGGGATACCACAAGGATCTATCCTTGGCCCCCTCCTATTTCTCATTTACATGCTACCCCTCGGCGACATCATCCAGTAACACGTCAGGTTCCACATGTACGCTGATGACACCCAGCTCTACCTCACCACCACCTCGCGACCCCTCCACGGTCACTGATTTGTCCGACATCCAGTACTGGATGAGCAGAAATATCATCCAACTAAATATTGGGAAAACTGAAGCCACCATAAACTCCTTTCCCTAGCCACCGACTCCATCCCTCTACATATAAACCTGTACCTCAGTGAGAATTATAGAACGGTTACAGCAGGGAAGGAGGCCATTCGGCCCGTCGAGCCCGTGCCGGCTCTCTAAGAGCACTTCAGCCAGTCCCACTCCCCCGCCCTTTCCCCACAGCCCTGCAAATTTCCTTCATTCAGGTACTTATGCAATTCCCTTGTGAAAGCTGTGATTGAATCTGCCTCCACCACCCTTTCAGGCAGTGCATTCCAGATCCTAACCACTCGCTGCGTAAAAAGTTTTTCCTCGTGTCGCCTTTGGTTCTTTTGCCAATCACCTTAAATCTGTGTCCTCTGGTTCTCGGCCCTTCTGCCAATGGGAACAGTTTCTCTCTATCTACTCTGTCCAGACCCCTCATGATTTTGAACACCTCTATCAAATCTCCTCTCAACCTTCTCTGCTCTAAGGAGAACAACCCCAGCTTCTCCAGTCTATCCATGTAACTGAAGTCCCTCATCCCTGGAATCATTCTCGTAAATCTTTTCTGCACCCTCTCTATGGCCTTCACATCCTTCCTAAAGTGCGGTGCCCAGAATTGGACACAATAGTCCAGTTGAGGCCGAACCAGTGCTTTATACAGGTTCATTATAATTTCCTCACTTTTGTTCTCTATGCCTCTATTTATGAAGTCCAGGATCCCGTAAGCTTTTTTAACGGCTTTCTCAACCTGCCCTGCCACCTTCAACAATTTGTGCACACATACCCCCAGGTCTCTCTGTTCATGCACCCCCTTCAGGATTGTACCCTTTAGTTTATATTGCCTCTCCTCATTCTTTCTACCAAAATAATTGCTTCTCACTTTTCTGCATTAAATTTCTTCTGCCACGAGTCCATCCATTCCACCAGCCTGTCTATGTCTTCCTGAAGTCTATCACTCTCCTCCTCACTGTTCACTGTACTTCCAAGTTTTGTGTCATCTACTAATTTTGAAATTGTGCTCTGTACACCCAAGTCCAAGTCATTAATATATATCAAGAAAAGCAGTGGTCCTAGTACCGACCCCTGGGGAACACCACTGTATACCTTCCTCCAGTCCGAAAAACAACCGTTCACCACTACTCTCTCTAGTGGGAATGTACCTGAACCATTTCCTCTTTAAAGGCAGCCCGTTGTTCCATTGCAGTTTTGTCTGCCAATCTTTAATTCCAGTTTACCCGGGCCAGATCCGTTCTCATCCCACTGAAATTGGCCTTCCCCCAGTTAAACGTTCTTACTCTAGATTGCTCCCTGTCCTTTTCCATAGCTAATCTAAACCTTATGATACTATGATCACTGTTCCCTAACTGTTCCCCGACTGACACTTGCTCCACTTGACCCACCTCATTCCCCAGAACCAGATCCAGCAATGCCTCCTCCCTCGTTGGGCCGGAAACATACTGATCAAGAAAGTTCTCCTGAACACACTTCAGAAATTCTTCCCCGTCTCTGCCCTTTACACTGTTACAGTCGCAGTCTATAGTAAGATAGTTGAAGTCCCCCATTATCACTACTCTATAGTTCTTGCACCTCTCTGTAAGTTCTCTGCAAATTTGCTCCTCTATATCTTTCCCACTGGTTGGTGGTCTATAGAATACACCTAGTAGTGTAATGGCACCTCTATTATTTCTTAACTCTAGCCAAATAGATTCTGTCCTTGACCCCGCCAGGACATCCTCCCTCTCCAGCACTGTAACATTCTCCGTAACCAATACTGCCACACCACCTCCTATCTTTCCTTCCCTATCTTTCCTGAACACCTTATAACCAGGAATATTTAATACCCAATCCTGTCCTTTTTTGAGCCAGGTCTCAGTTATTGCCACAACATCATATTCCCATGTGGCTATTTGCGCCTGCAGCTCACTGACCTTGTTTACCACACATCGTGCGTTTACACACATGCCCTGTAAACCCATCTTAGACCATCCTGTATTCTCTCTTAGTCTGACCCCACCTAATACCTTACTATTTCTTACTTTAGTGCGATCCGTCTCTCCCAATCCTTTGAACACTTTATTTCCTGTTTCTAATGTTACATCCTGGGGCCCATCCCCCTGCCAAATTAGTTTAAACCCTCCCCAACAGCACCAGCAAACCTCCCTGCGAGGATATTGGTTCCGGCCCTGTTGAGGTGCAACCTGTCCAGCCTGTACAGGTCCCACCTCCCCCAGAACTGGTCCCAATGCCTCGGGAATCTAAAGCCCTCACTCCTGCACCATCTCTCCAGCCACGCATTCATCTGTTCTATCCTCCTTTTTCTACACTCACTCGCATGTGGCACCGGGAGTAATCCAGCGATTACTACCTTTGAACTCCTAACCCTAACCCTAACCCTTTGAGGTCCTGATTTTTAATCTCCTAGCTCCCTAAAATCTGCCTGCAGGACCTCATCCCTCTTTCTACCTATGTCGTTGGTACCACGACCTTTGGCTGTTCACCCTCCCCCCTCAGAATGTTCTGCAGCCTCTCAGTGACATCTTTGACCCCAGCACCAGGGAGGCAACATACCATCCTGGAGTCACGTCTATGGCTGCAGAAAAGTCTGTCTGTTCCCCTAACTATCGAATCCCCTCCCACTATTGCTCTCCCACTCTTCCTCCCCCACCGCACAGCTGAGCTACCTGCGGTGCTGCACGCAGACTTGGCTCTGGCTGTACTCCCCCAGAGGAACCATCGCCCTCACCAGTACTCAGCACCAAATCCTGGTTGGAGAGCGAGATGCACTCCGGGGACTCCTGCACTACCTGCCTGGTCCTCCTCTTCTGTCCGGCGGTCACCCATTCCCTCTCTGCCTGCACATTCCTTATCTGCGAGGTGACCACCTCCTGAAATGTGCTATCCACGAAACTCTCAGCCTCACGGATGCACTGCACTGATGCGAGCTGCTCCTCAAAATCTGAAACCCGGAGCTCGAGCTCCTCCAGCTGATGACATATCCTGCACACGTGGTTGTCCAGGACACAGGAAGCATCCAGGATTTCCCACACAGTGCCAGATGTGCATTCCGTGAGAGTCAGCACCTTCAGGAGAGGAGGGGACCCGTACCCCAGTGAGAGTCAGCAACCTCAGGGGAGGAGGGGACCCGTACCCCAGTGAGAGTCAGCACCTTCAGGAGAGGAGGGGACCCGTACCCCAGTGAGAGTCAGCACCTTCAGGAGAGGAGGGGACCCGTACCCCAGTGAGAGTCAGCACCTTCAGGAGAGGAAGGGACCCGTACCCCAGTGAGAGTCAGCACCTTCAGGAGAGGAGGGGACTCGTACCCCAGTGAGAGTCAGCACCTTCAGGAGAGGAGGGGACCCGTACCCCAGTGAGAGTCAGCACCTTCAGGAGAGGAGGGGACTCGTACCCCAGTGAGAGTCAGCACCTTCAGGAGAGGAGGGGACCCGTACCCCAGTGAGAGTCAGCACCTTCAGGAGAGGAGGGGACCCGTACCCCAGTGAGAGTCAGCACCTTCAGGAGAGGAAGGGACCCGTACCCCAGTGAGAGTCAGCACCTTCAGGAGAGGAGGGGACCCGTACCCCAGTGAGAGTCAGCACCTTCAGGAGAGGAGGGGACCCGTACCCCAGTGAGAGTCAGCACCTTCAGGAGAGGAGGGGACCTGTACCCCAGTGAGAGTCAGCACCTTCAGGAGAGGAGGGGACCCATACACCAGTGAGAGTCAGGACCTTCAGGAGAGGAGGGGACCCGTACCCCAGTGAGAGTCAGCACTTTCAGGAGAGGAGGGGACCCGTACCCCAGTGAGAGTCAACACCTTCAGGAGAGGAGGGGACCTGTACCCCAGTGAGAGTCAACACCTTCAGGAGAGGAGGTGACCCATACTCCAGTGAGAGTCAGCACCTTCAGGAGAGGAGGGGACCCGTACCCCAGTGAGAGTCGGCACCTTCAGGAGAGGAGGGGACCCGTACCCCAGTGAGAGTCAGCACCTTCAAGAGAGGAGAGGACCCGTACCCCAGTGAGAGTCAGCACCTTCAGGAGAGGCGGGGACCCGTACCCCAGTGAGTCAGCACCTTCAGGAGAGGAGGGGACCCGTACCCCAGTGAGAGTCTGCACCTTCAGGAGAGGAGGGGACCCGTACCCCAATGAGAGTCAGCAGCTTCCAGAGAGGAAGGGACCCGTACCCCAGTGAGAGTCAGCACCTTCAGGAGAGGAGGGGACCCGTACCCCAGTGAGAGTCAGCACCTTCAGGAGAGGAGGGAACCCGTACCCCAGTGAGAGTCAGCACCTTCAGGAGAGGAGGGGACCCGTACCCCAGTGAGAGTCAGCACCTTCAGGAGAGGAGGGGACCCATACCCCAGTGAGAGTCAGCACCTTCAGGAGAGGAGGGGACCCGTACCCCAGTGAGAGTCAGCACCTTCAGGAGAGGAGGGGACCCGTACCCCAGTGAGAGACAGCATCTTCAGGAGAGGAGGGGACCCGTACCCCAGTGAGAGTCAGCACCTACAGGAGAGGAGGGGACCCATACCCCAGAGAGTCAGCACCTCCAGGAGAGATGGGGACCTGTACCCCAGTGAGAGCCAGCACCTTCAGGAGAGGAGGGGACGCGTACCCCAGTGAGAGTCAGCACCTTCAGGAGAGGAGAGGACCCGTACCCCAGTGAGAGTCAGCACCTTCAGGAGAGGAGGGGACCCGTAGCCCAGTGAGAGTCAGCACCTTCAGGAGAGGAGGGGACCCGTACCTCAGTGAGAGTCAGCACCTTCAGGAGAGATGGGGACCCGTACCCCAGTGAGAGTCAGCGCCTTCAGGAGAGGAGGGGACCCGTAGCCCAGTGAGGGTCAGCACCTTCAGGAGAGGAGGGGACCCGTACCCCAGTGAGAGTCAGCACCTTCAGGAGAGGAGGGAACCAGTACCCCAGTGAGAGTCAGCACCTTCAGGAGTGGAGGGGACCCGTACCCCAGTGAGGGTCAGCACCTTCAGGAGAGGAGGGGACCCGTACCCCAGTGAGAGTCAGCACCTTCAGGAGAGGAGGGGAC
This sequence comes from Somniosus microcephalus, assembly GCF_052327205.1. NCBI lineage: Eukaryota > Metazoa > Chordata > Chondrichthyes > Squaliformes > Somniosidae > Somniosus > Somniosus microcephalus. The sequence goes on along the minus strand of NC_140998.1, from coordinate 4,811,487 downwards.
CCATACCCCAGTGAGAGTCAGCACCTTCAGGAGAGGAGGGGACCCGTACCCCAGTGAGAGTCAGCACCTTCAAGAGAGGAGGGGACCCGTACCCCAGTGAGGGTCAGCACCTTCAGGAGAGGAGGGGACCCGTACCCCAGTGAGAGTCAGCACCTTCAGGAGAGGAGGGGACCCGTACCCCAGTGAGAGTCAGCACCTTCAGGAGAGTAGGGGACCCGAACCCCAGTGAGAGTCAGCACCTTCAGGAGAGGAGGGGACCCGTACCCCAGTGAGAGTCAGCACCTTCAGGAGAGGAGGGGACCCGTACCCCAGTGAGAGTCAGCACCTTCAAGAGAGGAGAGGACCCGTACCCCAGTGAGAGTCAGCACCTTCAGGAGAGGAGGGGACCCGTACCCCAGTGAGAGTCAGCACCTTCAGGAGAGGAGGGGACCCGTACCCCAGTGAGAGTCAGCACCTTCAGGAGAGGAGGGGACCCGTACCCCAGTGAGAGTCCGCACCTTCAGGAGAGGAGGGGACCCGTACCCCAGTGAGAGTCAGCACCTTCAGGAGAGGAGGGGACCCGTACCCCAGTGAGAGTCAGCACCTACAGGAGAGGAGGGGACCCGTACCCCAGTGAGAGTCAGCACCTTCAGGAGAGGAGGCGACCCGTACCCCAGTGAGAGTCAGCACCTTCAGGAGAGGAGGGGACCCGTACCCCAGTGAGAGTCAGCACCTTCAGGAGAGGAGGGGACCCGTAGCCCAGTGAGGGTCAGCACCTTCAGGAGAGGAGGGGACCCGTACCCCAGTGAGAGTCAGCACCTTCCAGAGAGGAAGGGACCCGTACCCCAGTGCGAGTCAGCACCTTCAGGAGAGGAGGGGACCCGTACCCCAGTGAGAGTCAGCACCTTCAGGAGAGGAGGGGACCCGTACCCCAGTGAGAGTCAACACCTTCAGGAGAGGAGGGGACCCGTACCCCAGTGAGAGTCAGCACCTTCAGGAGAGGAGGGGACCCGTACCCCAGTGAGAGTCAGCACCTACAGGAGAGGAGGGGACCCGTACCCCAGTGAGAGTCAGCACCTTCAGGAGAGGAGGCGACCCGTACCCCAGTGAGAGTCAGCACCTTCAGGAGAGGAGGGGACCCGTACCCCAGTGAGAGTCAGCACCTTCAGGAGAGGAGGGGACCCGTACCCCAGTGAGAGTCAGCACCTTCAGGAGAGGAGGGGACCCGTACCCCAGTGAGAGTCAGCACCTACAGGAGAGGAGGGGACCCGTACCCCAGTGAGAGTCAGCACCTTCAGGAGAGGAGGCGACCCGTACCCCAGTGAGAGTCAGCACCTTCAGGAGAGGAGGGGACCCGTACCCCAGTGAGAGTCAGCACCTTCAGGAGAGGAGGGGACCCGTACCCCAGTGAGTGTCAGCACCTTCAGGAGAGGAGGGGACCCGTACCCCAGTGAGAGTCAGCACCTTCAGGAGAGGAGGGGACCCGTACCCCAGTGAGAGTCAACACCTTCAGGAGAGGAGAGGACCCGTACCCCAGTGAGAGTCAGCACCTTCAGGAGAGGAGGGGACCCGTACCCCAGTGAGAGTCAGCACCTACAGGAGAGGAGGGGACCCGTACCCCAGTGAGAGTCAGCACCTTCAGGAGAGGAGGGGACCCGTACCCCAGTGAGAGTCAGCACCTTCAGGAGAGGAGAGGACCCGTACCCCAGTGAGAGTCAGCACCTTCAGGAGAGGAGGGGACCCGTACCCCAGTGAGAGTCAGCGTCTTCAGGAGAGGAGGGGACCCGTAGCCCAGTGAGTGTCAGCACCTTCAGGAGAGGAGGGGACCCGTACCCCAGTGAGAGTCAGCACCTTCCAGAGAGGAAGGGACCCATACCCCAGTGAGAGTCAGCACCTTCAGGAGAGGAGGGGACCCGTACCCCAGTGAGAGTCAGCACCTTCAGGAGAGGAGGGGACCCGTACCCCAGTGAGAGTCAACACCTTCAGGAGAGGAGAGGACCCGTACCCCAGTGAGAGTCAGCACCTACAGGAGAGGAGGGGACCCGTACCCCAGTGAGAGTCAGCACCTTCAGGAGAGGAGGCGACCCGTACCCCAGTGAGAGTCAGCACCTTCAGGAGAGGAGGGGACCCGTACCCCAGTGAGAGTCAGCACCTTCAGGAGAGGAGAGGACCCTTACATCAGTGAGAGTCAGCACCTTCAGGAGAGGAGGGGACCCGTACCCCAGTGAGAGTCAGCGCCTTCAGGAGAGGAGGGGACCCGTAGCCCAGTGAGGGTCAGCACCTTCAGGAGAGGAGGGGACCCGTACCCCAGTGAGAGTCAGCGCCTTCAGGAGAGGAGGGGACCCGTACCCCAGTGAGAGTCAGCACCTTCAGGAGAGGCGGGGACCCGTACCCCAGTGAGAGTCAGCACCTTCAGGAGAGGAAGGGACCCGTACCCCAGTGAGAGTCAGCACCTTCAGAAGAGGAGGGGACCTGTACCCCAGTGAGAGTCAGCACCTTCAGGAGAGGCGGGGACCCGTACCCCAGTGAGAGTCAGCACCTTCAGGAGAGGAGGGGACCCGTACCCCAGTGAGAGTCAGCACCTTCAGGAGAGGAGGGGACCCATACCCCAGTGAGGGTCAGCACCTTCAGGAGAGGAGAGGACCCGTACCCCAGTGAGAGTCAGCACCTTCAGGAGAGATGGAGTCCCGTACCCCAGTGAGGGCCAGCACCTTCAGGAGAGGAGGGGACCCGTACCCCAGTGAGAGTCAGTCGTGGCGCTTGATTCCCAAACCGTGCTCTGGCCAGTTTCGGAGTCACGGGTCCACTGCCCAGCAGGACTCATTTATTCTGAAGGCCTCACCCGTGTTGGAAAGGTTAACAATGTTTTTCCATCAAATCCAATTTCCCTTTAAGAGAGTGTATGTTGAGCGCACACTGGCCTGGAAATGAGTGATGAGAGGCACTGCTTTGGCCTTGTGTCTGAGCTAGTGACTGTACATCTCCCTGCTAAACATGACAAGCCCTTCACTCACAGTCCGCACCGAACCTGCGATTGAGTCTTTCATCCTGCTGAAGCACTGATGCGTTTTAAACAATAAATGATGCGATTTGTTAGGTCTGCTGCTCAGTTCACTAGCGAGGAGAATTAGTCACTCAGTCTTAATCCCTCATGAAGTGCTTTCTGTGTGGAGAATTATTCAGAGAATATTAACTCTCTCAATGCAAGGACATCATTCCACACAACCCACAATCTACATTCCTAACCAGTATCCTTCTCCTCTTCTGAAGGTGCTGACTCTCACTGGGGTACAGGTCTCCTCCTCTCCTGAAGGCGCTGACTCTCACTGGGGTACGGGTCCCCTCCTCTCCTGAAGCTGCTGACTCTCATTGGGGTACGGGTCCACTCCTCTCCTGAAGGTGCTGACTCTCACTGGGGTACGGGTCCCCTCCTCTTCTGAAGGTGCTGACTCTCACTAGGGTACGGGTCCCCTCCTCTCCTGAAGGTGCTGACTCTCACTGGGGTACGGGTCCCCTCCTCTTCTGAAGGTGCTGACTCTCACTGGGGTACGGGTCCCTTCCTCTCCTGAAGGTGCTGACTCTCACTGGGGTATGGGTCCCTTCCTCTCCTGAAGGTGCTGACTCTCACTGGGGTACGGGTCCCTTCCTCTCCTGAAGGTGCTGACTCTCACTGGGGTACGGGTCCCCTCCTCTCCTGAAGGTGCTGACTCTCACTGGGGTACGGGTCCCTTCCTCTCCTGTAGGTGCTGACTCTCACAGGGGTACGGGTCCCCTCCTCTCCTGAAGGTGCTGACTCTCACAGGGGTACGGGTCCCTTCCTCTCCTGAAGGTGCTGACTCTCACTAGGGTACGGGTCCCCTCCTCTCCTGAAGGTGCTGACTCTCACTGGGGTACGGGTCCCCTCCGCTCCTGAAGGTGCTGACTCTCACTGGGGTATGGGTCCCTTCCTCTCCTGAAGGTGCTGACTCTCACTGGGGTACGGGTCCCCTCCTTGCCTGAAGGTGCTGACTCTCACTGGGGCACGGGTCCCCTCCTCTCCTGAAGGTGCTGACTCTCACTGGGGTACGGGTCCCCTCCTCTCCTGAAGGTGCTGACTCTCACTGGGGTACGGGTCCCCTCCTCTCCTGAAGGTGCTGACTCTCACTGGGGTACGGGTCCCCTCCTCTCCTGAAGGTGCTGACTCTCACTGGTGTACGGGTCCCCTCCTCTCTTGAAGGTGCTGACTCTCACTGGGGTACGGGTCCCCTCCTCCCCGGAAGGTGCTGACTCTCACTGGGGTATGGGTCCCCTCCTCTCCTGAAGGTGCTGACTCTCACTGTGGTACGGGTCCCCTCCTCTCCTGAAGGTGCTGACTCTCACTGGGGTATGGGCCCCCTCCTCTCCTGAAGGTGCTGACTCTCACTGGGGTACGGGTCCCCTCCTCTTCTGAAGGTGCTGATTCTCAGTGGGGTACGGGTCCCCTCCTCTCCTGAAGGTGCTGATTCTCACTGGGGTACGTGTCCCCTCCTCTTCTGAAGGTGCTGACTCTCACTGGGGAACGGGTCCCCTCCTCTCCTGAAGGTGCTGACTCTCACTAGGGTACGGGTCCCCTCCTCTCCTGAAGGTGCTGACTCTCACTGGGGTACGGGTCCCCTCCGCTCCTGAAGGTGCTGACTCTCACTGGGGTATGGGTCCCTTCCTCTCCTGAAGGTGCTGACTCTCACTGGGGTACGGGTCCCCTCCTCTCCTGAAGGTGCTGACTCTCACTGGTGTACGGGTCCCCTCCTCTCTTGAAGGTGCTGACTCTCACTGGGGTACGGGTCCCCTCCTCTCCTGAAGGTGCTGACTCTCACTGGGGTACGGGTCCCCTCCTCTCCTGAAGGTGCTGACTCTCACTGGGTACGGGTCCCCTCCTCTCCTGAAGGTGTTGACTCTCACTGGGGTATGGGTCCCCTCCTCTCCTGAAGGTGCTGACTCTCACTGGGGTTCGGGTCCCCTCCTCTCCTGAAGGTGCTGACTCTCACAGGGGTACGGGTCCCTTCCTCTCCTGTAGATGCTGCCTCTCACTGGTGTACGGGTCCCCTCCTCTCTTGAAGGTGCTGACTCTCACAGGGGTACGGGTCCCCTCCTCTCCTGAAGGTGCTGCCTCTCACTGGTGTACGGGTCCCCTCCTCTCTTGAAGGTGCTGACTCTCACTGGGGTACGGGTCCCCTCCTCTCCTGAAGGTGCTGACTCTCACTGGGGAACGGGTCCCCTCCTCTCCTGAAGGTGCTGACTCTCACTGGGGACCGGGTCCCCTCCTCTCCTGAAGGTGCTGACTCTCACTGGGGAACGGGTCCCCTCCTCTCCTGAAGGTGCTGAATCTCAATGGGGTATGGATCCCCTCCTCTCCGGAAGGTGCTGACTCTCACTGGGGTATGAGTCCCCTCCTCCCCTGAAGGTGCTGACTCACACTGGTGTATGGGTCCCCTCCTCTTCTGAAGGTACTTGTTATGTTCATTAATAACTAGACATTCTTATTATGAACACAGCTAGCTTCTAGCTAGTCATTTATTCAGTACACGTTCTCTAGGTACAGCATCTGTAGAGATTTAGCATGTGTATTTCTTTGTGCAGGCAGCCATCTTGACTACTGCCTTGTGGGTGGCCTAGTGCATCGTGGGTAGTGTAGTCTTAAACACATACAAGTAAACATACAGCTCTACTGCTCCATCTAGTGTACCACACTAGAATGACATGTTATTGATCATTACATCCCCCTTTCTTTGAGGTTAACAAAATCAATATCAATCAACTTTCAAGAAAAACTATAAAGATGATATCAGTAACACTTTTGTTAGTGCTCTATGAAAGATTTCAGATGCAGATATTATCCCGAAAGGCATTCTGAGGAAACAATACCTGCCAAATGGTGTGTTGAAGGTACAGTATTTGGTGCTCTCGTCATCCAGTTTTAGTTGCCAAAATCCTTGTGAGACATCGAGTACAAGGCAATAGTCAAGATGGCTGCCTGCACACAGAAGTACACATGCTGGAAATTACTCACTACAGAATCCACTGAGTCATCTGGTCTGTTTATGGCACAGTTTATACGGTATACTCTCTTGACCAGTTCTAAGTCCTCACAAGCTTTGTCACCCAGTAGTGAATCAAGTCCTCAGCCACAACAGAAAACATGAGATGATGCACTTTGTCTTTGACTGTCACTTTAAGTCTGCATACACCTAAGCTATCTATTTTCTGTCCATTATAGTCCTTCAGTAGTACTGACTTTTTCTGTATTTTGGGCTTTTCTTTCATATTTTTAATGTCACTCATACTGATTAAGTTTGCTTTTGCCCCAGTGTCTAGTTTCAATGTAACTAATGCTCCATTTACCTGCAGTGGGATCATCCATTTGTCCTCTTTTACTGCATTAACTTTATGTTCAGCATTGTTTATTCCTAAGGGCTGCACATTTTCTGTATCCTTTTCTATATTGTCACATGACACCATTCCTACAAAAAATGTCTCACTTAAATCAGTGTCCTCAATCACATTGACTTGGACTTGTTGCCCTTTCTTTGTTTTTACTTTTGAAAAGCATTGTTTGGCAAAGTGATTCTTTCCATGACATTTTGTGCACATTTTTCCAAACGCTGGGCATTGTCTTAACTGGTGTTTATAACCACAGCATTTACAATTAAAAATTCCTTCCTCCGATTGCTTTTCATTTCTGTTCTGCCCATGTTTTTTCCCTTTGTAGGACACAGCACCGACAGCAGCACTTACTAAAATCGCATCATTATTGATTTCACTGAAAGTCTTCGCATGCTTTTGAGCTAGCTCGCTGGCTTGTCATATTGTCACAGCATTTTCCAATGTTCGTTCGGTTTCTCTCAACAGACGTTCCCTGACCTTTTTATCATGAATACCAAACACAATTTGGTCACGAATCATGGATGCTTTCAGCTCAGAGAAATTACATGTCTGTGCTTTCAGTTTCAGATCGGTCACAAAGCTATCAAAAGTCTCATTTTGCCACTGTGTCCTTGAATGGAACACGTATCTTTCATAGGTCTCATTCTTTTTGGGAGAACAATGTGTATCAAATTTCTTTAGCACATCGTCTAAATTTTCTCTGTTCTCCTCTGGATTAAATACAAATGTATTAAATACCTCTATCGCCTGTGGGCCTGCAACCGTGAGCAGCAACGCTACCTTCCTTGTGTCTGGCTTCGTACCGAACCCGATGGCAGCAATGTAGAGTTTGAATTGTTGTTTGAAAGCCCGCCAATTGTAGTCGACATTTCCCGTGAGATTCAAACCTCCTGGTGGCTTCAAAGACTCCATGTCGCTTTTCACAATGTTTAGCAGATTTTCACAACTCCTGGTACCATGTTATGTTCATTAATAACTAGACATTCTTATTATGAACAGCTAGCTTCTAGCTAGTCATTTATTCAGTACACGTTCTCTAGGTACAGCATCTGCAGAGATTCAGCATGTGTACTTCTGTGTGCAGGCAGCCATCTTGACTACTGCCTTGTGGGTAGCCTAGTGCATCGTGGGTAGTGTAGTCTTAAACACATACAACTAAACATACAGCTCTAGGGCTCCATCTAGTGTACCACTCTAGAATGACATGTTATTGATTATTACAGTACTGACTCTCACTGGGGTACAGGTCCCCTCCTCTCCTGAAGGTGCTGACTCTCACTGGGGTATGGGTCCCCTCCTCTCCTGAAGGTACTGACTCTCACTGGGGTATGGGTCCCCTCCTCTCCTGAAGGTGCTGATTCTCACTGGGGTACGGGTCTCCTCCTCTCCTGAAGGTGCTGACTCTCACTGGGGTACAGGTCCCCTCCTCTCCTGAAGGTGCTGACTCTCACTGGGGTACTGGTCCCCTCCTCTCCTGAAGGTGCTGACTCTCACTGGGGTACGGGTCTCCTCCTCTCCTGAAGGTGCTGACCCTCACTGGGGTATGGGTCCCCTCCTCACCTGAAGGTGCTGACTCTCACTGGGGTACGGGTCCCCTCCTCACCTGAAGGTGCTGACTCTCACTGGGGTACGGGTCCCCTCCTCTCCTGAAGGTGCTGACTCTCACTGGGGTCACTCGCCATCATGGATACCAGTGTCCAGCCAATTCAATTCACTCCTTGTGACGTTAAGAAGTGACTGTGGGTCACTGTGGTTTTGGGCCCCTGGTTCTAGTGTTGAGGATCTGTGTACCAGGTCTATCCGCTCCCTCCCCAGGGCTGTTCCAATACAGCTGTTCCTGGATCTAGCCAAGAATGTGGAAGGTTAGGTGTGTGGGGTCCGTGCAGTCATAGGACATAGGAGCAGGAGTCGGCCATTCGGCCCCTCGAGCCTGCTCCACCATTCAATAAGATCATGGCTGAACTGATCTTGGCCTCAACTCCACTTCCCTGCCCACTCCCCATAACCCTCGACTCCCTTATCGTTCAAAAATCTGTCTCCACCTTAAATATATTCAATGACCCAGCCTCCACAGCTCTCTGGGGAAGAGAATTCCAATGATTCACCACCCTCAGAGAAGAAATTCCTCCTCATCTCCGATTTAAAAGGGTGCCCCTTTATTCTGAAACTATGCCCCCTAGTTCTAGATTCCCCCACGAGGGGAAACATCCTCTCTGCATCTACCCTGTCAAGCCCCTTCAGAATCTTATATGTTTCAATAAGATCCCCTCTCATTCTTCTAAACTCCAATGAGTATAGGCCCAACCTGCTCAACCTTTCCTCATAAGACAACCCCTTCATCTCCGGAATCAACCTCGTGAACCTTCTCTGAACTGCCTCCAATGCAAGTATATCCCTCCTTAAATAAGGAGACCAAAACTGTACGCAGTACTCCAGGTGTGGTCTCACCAACGCCCTGTACAGTTGTAACAGGACTTCCCTACTTTTATACTCCATTCCCTTTGCAATAAAGGCCAACACTCCATTTGCCTTCCTAATTACTTGCTGTACCTGCATGCTACCTTTTTGTGATTCATGTACGAGAACACCCAGATCCTTCTGCACCGTAGTATTCTGTAGTCTCTCTCCATTTAAATAATATTTTGTTTTTCTATTTTTCCTACCAAAGTGGATAACCTCGCATTTTCCCACATTATACTCCATCTGCCAGATTTTTGCCCACTCACTGAGCCTCTCTATATCCCTTTGCAGACTCTGTGGCCTAGAAATTCAGTTGCGTTCGCCAGCCGTTAGCGCCATAAGAGGGGTAGATTTCGAGTGCTAGGGACTTAGCGCCCGGGCGCAGACCGATCTGCGCCTACGCCCAACTTCAGTTGACATTTAGCGCCGGCGCAAAGTGTTTGCGCGTGCTCAGCTGCGCGCGCAGCTTATGACGTCATTTCGTCGTGCAACGCTGTTTGTGCGCCCCAAACCGGAACATCAGTGGCGCCCACCCAATGTGGGCGTGGCGCTGTTAAGAACTGTGAAGTGGAACGCAGCAGAGGCCCTGCGGGCCTCGGGGAGCGCTAATTAAAGGGCACTTACACTGAACTATAAAGGCCAGCCATTTTGCTGCAATGACTTTAGTGCTTTGGATTTCTGGACAGAGACCAAGGAACAGACCTTACTGATTTGGGACAACATAGGAGAGGTATTTTTGGCTTCTGGCCAGAGCTTGGAAATTTGACTCATTGTGATTTCACTGTTTGCAAGTATATTATGGGGGCTGCATGGGGTTCCAACCCTCAGTTCCAGCATTATGTGCGAAGGGCTCGCAGACGCTGTGTGAGAGGGGCAGCCATGCCTAGACGCAGAGGGGCCATCAGGCATCGGCAACGTAGGCCTTACCCACTCAGGGAATACCGGCAGCAGGTGTCCTATCTCACCATGACTGCCGCGCATTGTGTTAAGAGGCTGCGCTTCAGAAGGGAGGTGGTTGCAGAGATCTGCCAGCTGCTTCACAGAGATCTGCGTCCACAGCTGATGTGCAGGACGTCTCTGTCGGTGGAAGTGAAGGTCACGGTGGCTCTGAACTTTTATGCAAGCGGCTCCTTCCAAGCCGCTGCTGGGGACATAGCGAACATCTCCCAGTTTGCCGTGCATCGCTGCATCCGACAGGTCACCGATGCCCTTTTCGCAAGGAGACACCAATTCATCTCCTTCCCCATGACCCTAGAGAGGCAGGAGCAGCGTGCAGTCGGATTTGCGAGGATCGCCGACTTCCCCATGGTGCAGGGCGCCATTGACTGCACGCATGTGGCTATGCGGGCACCTATCAACAATGCCGAGGATTACCGCAACCGGAAGGGCTACCATTCCCTCAATGTACAGCTGGTGTGTGACCACAGGCAGCGCATCCTAGCTGTCAATGCCCACTTTCCAGGAAGCAGCCACGATGCATTTATCCTGCGCCAGACTACTGTGGCTGACATGTTCCAGGCACAGCCTCCCCCAAGAGGATGGCTTATCGGGGACAAGGGCTACCCTTTGTGTACCTGGCTCATGACCCCGCTCCGCGCGCCCAGGACCCCTGCTGAGGAGGCATACAACGAAAGCCATCAAGCCACAAGGAACATCATAGAGCAAACAATTGGCGTCCTCAAGCAACGGTTCCGCTGCCTGGATCGTTCCGGCGGCTCTCTACAGTATTCGCCGGATAGAGTCTCCCAGTTCGTCGTCGTTTGCTGCATGCTGCACAACCTGGCTATCCGCAGGACTCAGGCACTGCCACCTCACGTTGGACCACCACCTCAGGAGGACGAGCAGGAGGACCATGAGGAGGAGGAGGAGGAGGAGGAGGAGTACCAGCCCAGGAGGGAGCCACAAGGTCCAAGGGCCGTTCGTCGGCGGCTTATTGAACGACACTTCTAGGCCCCCTGTCAGGGAATGACTTGTGGCAATGAACGCACCTGAATGCAGCCGCTCCGCAAGCCCTCAGCCGGTTAACGCAACAACCACTTCAAACATCACACATGGACAAGCTGAATAAATAAAAAGCTTTATTTAACAAACTCAGGGCCCTTCCCACATGAAAGGCAAAAACAGACAAGACCCCCAAAAAACAGTCAAAAACATATCTCACTCCCACAACCTGGGGAGGAATAATAAAACTTGTCCATCCAATTGGCCTTCATCTTCGGCCTTACCAAAATAAACCCCCCCCATAGAGAACACAAACACCCCCATATGAAAAAACATTTGCCTTCATCTTCGGCCTTACCAAAATAAACCCCCCCCATAGAGAACACAAACACCCCCATATAAAAAAACATTTGGCAACACACTCTACTTTGTGTGCCGAGAGGGCGAGTCCTTGTGCAGGCTTCTCCGGCCCCTGGCTGACCTGCTGCTCCGCCTCAACCTGGGCCCTGTGGGTGTTGCAAGGCTGGGGGAAGGCTCCTGAGGGGCACAATGCGTGACGGCAGATGCCCTTGGGGGTCGGCCTAGACGAGGTCCGGCCCTGGAGGGGCCGGCTGCTGACTGCTGCAGCTGTGGCTGGCCAGCATCAGTCTTTCCAGCAGCTCGACGCAGCTTTGCTGGGGGAGTGGCAGTGGCGGCTGGAGCAATGGAGGCAAGCTGGCTGATGCCAGGCGCTCGCTGGTCGCCAGAGACACTGGCAGTCGGCCGGGCTGGCACTGCAGCAAGCGCAGCAATCTGGTGAAGGACAGACCGCTGTGCTGCAGCAGCGCGGCGGGTGCCCTGGCGATGCGTCCGTGACACCGCGAGTGTGGCAGAAGTGAGTGCCCGTACTGACTGTGCCCGCATCAGACCAGCCAGTGTCTGCACGGCACCACTCATGAACTCTCGACTCGCGTCCTGTGATGCCTTGAATTCTGCCCGACTCGCGTCCTGTGATGCCCCGAATTGTTCAACACCCCTGGCCTGTGCTGCCGCGAGTTGTTCGAAACCCCTGGCCTGTGAGTCCCCGAAATTGGCCACACTATGAGCCAGGGACTCAATGGCCTGAGGCAACTGTGCCACAACCCCCATGAACTCGGTGTGGCGACGCTCCGAGTCCGCGGACATTTGATCAAGGAGGCGCACCTCCTGGGCGAGGACCGTCTCCGGACTGGAGGCCGGACTCTCCCTCTGGGGAGAAGGCCGCCGAGCTGGCCGACCCTTCCCGCGTGGCTGGACGCCACTGGGCCCAGCAGCTGCCCTCCCCTGCAACACTTCCCCCCTCTGGGGAGAAGGCAGCCGTGCTGGCCGACCCTTCCCGCGTGGCTGGACGCCACTGGGCCCAGCAGCTGCCCTCCCCTGCAACACTTCCCCCCTCTGGGGAGAAGGCAGCCGAGCTGCCCGACCCTTCCCGCGTGGCTGGACGCCACTGGGCACAGGAGCTACACCCCCCTGCAACACTTCCCCCCTCTGGGGAGAAGGCAGCCGTGCTGGCCGACCCTTCCCGCGTGGCTGGACGCCACTGGGCACAGGAGCTACACCCCCCTGCAACACTTCCCCCTGGCTCTCCTCCAGGCAAGACGTGTCCCCTCCATTGCCATCCCCTGGCGCGGATGAGGGTTCCCCCGATGTGCCGCCTTCCTCTTGCTCCTCGTCGTCTTCCTCTTCCGAGGGACTGACACTCGCCGCTTCAGGGACCTCCTCCTCACCAGCTGAAAGCAGGAAGGCACAAGAGTAGCTTTAGAGTGAGGACAGGGCGTCAGCGAGGGAGGCATGAGTGGTGGCATTATGCGCATTGGTGGGACAGTGGCAAAGGATGTAGATCTGAAGCACAAGGGGACCGAGAGAGGTCCAAACGGTCATGTCCTTACCATTGGGGCCCAGCACAGGGTCGGCATCTCCAATAGCAACGGGGCCAATCACCCGGGCACGCATGAGTCGAGCCACGCGCTCCTCCAGGTCACTGAGCTCCTGGAACTGGGAACGGCCTCCCCCGGTGACAGCCCGGCTCTTCAGATTCTGCGCCAGCTTGGCCTGCAAGAGAAAGGACGGCCTCTAAGTTCAGTGTGGTGCCCTGTTGGTGTGTGCACTGCCTCCCATGGTGGAATAGCTTGGCCAATGTGGTGCCCTGTTGGTGTGTGCACTGCCTCCCATGGTCGAATAGCTTGGCCAGTGTGTAAAGTGCAGAAAGTGCTATTGATGAGCATGCCAGTGCCATAGCTGCTGGAGGAGGGCTGGCCATTAGGCCTTTGAGGTCCCTTTGCCCATAATGTGAGGTGCACATGCAAGGATGAGGAGGACACTGGAAAGGGTACTCACCCTGACCAACCGAGTGAGGTCGTTAAACTTCTTCCGGCATTGGTCAGCAGTCCTGGGGACATCGCTGTTGGCTGTGACCCTCTGGGCGATTTCCCTCCAGGCTCTCCTGTACACCCTCTTGGGAGCCTTCTTGCCACTGTCCGGGAACAAGATATCTCTTCTCTTCTCCAAACCCCTAAGCAGCACCTTCAAATCATGGGCAGAGAAGCGCTGCGCTCGCTCACGGGCCCTCTGCATCGTTGCTGGTGCTATTTCTCTCCAGCAGCAGTGTTTAGGCCTAGCTGGAGGGCTGCAGTATCCAGGGCGTGGCAGCAGACCAAGTCGACCCTTCCCCCTTTAAGAGCTGGCCGGCGTCAGGGTGTCTGCTGTCAATCAAAACATGACCGCACCTGCGCTGCGCCCGGCCTCGGCGTTACCACTCTGCACCGCCAGCTTAGCGCCTAAAGAGAGGGGTGCAACGCCAGTTTTAGCGCTCGCCCAAACTCCTTGGCCAAAGCTACTGAATATCGGCGAAGTGGCCTCCACTTTCCGGCGGGCGCAAACTTTAGCACCCGCCCGACTTTACCGCCCCAAAAGTGGCTATACTGAATTTCTAGGCCTTTGTGTCCTCACAACTTGCGAACCCACCTATCTTTGTATCATCAGCAAATTTGGCTACATTACACTCGGTCCCTTCATCCAAGTCATTAATGTAGATTGTAAATAGTTGAGGCCCCAGCACTGATCCCTGTGGCACCCCACTAGTTACCGTTTGCCAACCTGAAAATGACCCAGTTATCCCAACTCTCTGTTTTCTGTTAGTTAGCCAATCCTCTGTCCATGCTAATATATTACCCCCAACTCCGTGCGCTCTTATCTTGTGCAGTAACCTTTTATGTGGCACCTTATCGAATGCCTTCTGGAAATCCAAATACACCACATCTACTGGTTCCCCTTTATCCACCCTGCTCGTTACATCTTCAAAGAGCTCCAGCAAATTTGTCAAACATGATTTCCCTTTGATAAAACCATGCTGACTCTGCTTGACTATATTCTGATTTACTAACTGTCCTGCTACCACTCCCTTAATAATGGATTCCAGCATTTTCCCAATGACAGATGTTAGGCTAACTGGCCGATAGTTTCCTGCTTTCTATCTCCCTCCTTTCTTGACCAAGGGTGTTACATTAGCGGTTTTCCAATCGGCTGGGACCTCCCCAGAATTCAGGGATAGAAACATAGAAAAATAGGAGCAGGAGTCGGCCATTCGGCCCTTCGAGCCTGCTCCGCCATTCAATATGATCATGGCTGATCCTCTATCTCAATACCATATTCCCGCTCTCTCCCCATACCCCTTGATGCCTTTTGTGTCTAGAAATCTACCTATCTCCTTCTTAAATATATTCAGTGACTTGGCCTCCACAACCTTCTGTGGTAGAGAATTCCACAGGTTCACCAACCTCAGAGTGAAGAAATTTCTCCTCATCTCAGTCCTAAATGTCCTACCCCCTATCCTGAGACTGTGACCCCTCGTTCTAGACCCCCCCAGCCAGGGGAAACATCCTCCCTGCATCCAGTCTGTCTAGCCCTGTCAGAATTTTATACATTTCAATGAGATCCCCTCTCATTCTTCTAAACTCTAGTGAATACAGGCCTAGTCGACCCAATCTCTCCTCATACGACAGTCCTGCCATCCCAGGAATCAGTCTGGTGAACCTTCGCTGCACTCCCTCTATGGCAAGTATATCCTTTCTTAGGTAAGGAGACCAAAACTGCAGACAGTACTCCAGGTGTGGTCTCTCCAAGGCCCTGTATAACTATAGTAAGACATCCTTGCTCCTGTACGCAAATCCTCTTGCAATGAAGGCCAACATACCATTTGCCTTCCTAACTGCTTGCTGCACCTGCATGTTTGCTTTCAGTGACTGGTGTACAAGGACACCCAGGTCCCTCTGTACTGGATTTTTAGAAGATTACAACCAAAGCATCCACTATCTCTGCAGCCACTTTTTTTAAGACCCGAGGATGCAGGCCATCAGGTACAGGGGATTTGTCCACCTTTAGTTCCATTAGCTTGCCTAGTACTTTTTCTCTAGTGATAGTGATTGTTTTAAGTTCCTCCCTCCCTTTTGCCCCTTGATTATCGACTATTATTGGGATACTTTTAGTGTCTTCTATCGTAAAGACAGATAAAAAATATTTGTTCAAAGTCTCTGCCATTTCCTTGTTTCCCATTATTAATTCCCCAGTCTCATCCTCTAAGGGACTAATGTTTACTTTAGCTACTCTCTTCCTTTTTATATACTTGTAGAAGCTCTTACTGTCTGTTTTTATATTTCTTGCTAGTTTACTCTCATAATCTATCTTCTCCCTCTTTATTTTTTTTTAGTCATCCTTTGCAAGTTTCTAAAATTTTCCCAATCTTCTGACCTACCACTAATCTCTGCAACATTGTATGCCTTTTCCTTCAATTTGATACCATCCTTAACTTCGTTAGTTAGCAACGGATGATTCATCCTTCTCTTCGAGTCTTTCTTTCACACTGGAATATATCTTTGCTGAGAGTTATGAAATATCTCCTTAAAAGTCTGCCTCTGCTTATCTACCGTCTTACCTTTAAACCTATTTTCCCAGCCCACTTTAGCCAACTCTATCTTCATACCCTTGTAATTGCCTTTATTTAAGTTTAAGACCCAAGTTTCTCAGCCTCAAACGGAATGTGGAATTCTATCATGTCAGATGGTGATTCAATACTGGCAGCTTTGGAGCAGGAAATTCGAAGGCTGGGCCTTAGTCTGAATAAATCTGGATAACCTCACAGGACTGTCAACCTGTTTCCAGATGGGTGGGGCGCTCACCCAGTCACTCCTTGGGCACTGTACCTGTCTGAGTCACATGAGTATGTACCATGTACCTGGTGGGTGGTGTCCTCACGTGTGATGATGGTATCTGTGTTGCTGATCTGGCATGTCTTGCAGAGGTTGCTGTGGCAGGGTTGTGTGGTGTTGTGGTCGCTGTTCTCCTGAAAGCCGGGTAATTTGCTGTGAACGATGGTCTGTTTGAGGTTAGGCGGCTGTTTGAAGGTGAGTAGTGGAGGCGTGGGGATGGCCTTAGCGAGGTGTTCATCGTTATCGATGACATGTTGAAGGCTGCGAAGAACATGGCGTAGTTTCTCCGCTCCGGTGAAGTACTGGACAACGAAGGGTACTCTGTTGGTTGTGTCCCGTGTTTGTCTTCTGAGGAGGTCTATGCAATTTTTTGCTGTGGCCCGTCGGAACTGTCGATCGACGAGTCGAGCGTCATATCCTATTCTTACGAAGGCGTCTTTCAGCGTCTGTAGGTGTCCATCCCGTTCCTCCTCATCTGAGCAGATCCGGTGTATTCGCAGGGCTTGTCCATAGGGGATGGCTTCTTTAATATGGTTAGGGTGGAAGCTGGAGAAGTGGAGCATCCTGAGGTTGTCCGTGGGCTTGCGGTAGAGTGAAGTGCTGAGGTGTCCGTCTTTGATGGAGATTCGTGTGTCCAAGAATGAAACCGATTCTGAGGAGTAGTCTATGGTGAGTTTGATGGTGGGATGGAACTTGTTGATGTTATCGTGTAGTCTTTTCAGTGATTCTTCGCCGTGGGTCCATAGGAAGAAAATGTCGTCGATGTATCTGGTGTATAGCGTTGGTTGGAGGTCCTGTGCAGCGAAGAAGTCTTGCTCGAACTTGTGCATGAAGATGTTGGCGTATTGGGGTGCGAATTTGGTCCCCATGGCTGTTCCGTGCATTTGGTTAAAGAACTGGTTGTCGAAGGTGAAGACATTGTGGTCAAGGATGAAGCGGATGAGTTGTAGGATGGCGTCTGGAGATTGGCTGTTGTTGGTGTTGAGTACTGAGGCTGTCGCAGTGATGCCGTCATCGTGGGGGATACTGGTGTAGAGTGCCGAGACGTCCATCGTGGCGAGGAGTGTTCCTGGTTCAACTGGTCCGTGGGTGCTGAGTTTCTGTAAGAAGTCTGTAGTGTCGCGACAGAAGCTGGGGGTTCCCTGTACGGTGGGTTTCAGGATGCCCTCAATGTATCCAGAGAGGTTCTCACACAGGGTTCCGTTGCCTGATATGATAGGACGTCCGGGTGTGTTGGCTTTGTGTATCTTTGGGAGGCAGTAGAAGTCTCCCACGTGGGGAGTACGTGGGATGAGACCGCGTAGGATGCTTTGAAGGTCTGGATCAAAGGTCTTGATCAGTCTGTTGAGTTGGCGGGTGTGTTCTTTGGTCGGATCTGCGGGTAACTGTCTGTAGTGTTCCTGGTTGTCCAGTTGTCGGTATGCTTCTTTGCAATAGTCCGTTCTGTTCTGTATGACGATGGCTCCTCCTTTGTCTACTGGTTTGATGACGATGTTGCGGTTGGTCTTGAGAGCGTGGATGGCGTTGCGTTGTGCTCGGGTGACATTCTGGACTGTCTTGTGAGTGCGGCTGATGAATCTGGCATTGATGCATCTCCTGACAGCTTGAGCATACATGTCAAGCTTAGGACAGCGACCCTCCGGAGGGGTCCATTTTGACTCTTTCTTCTTCGGTTGCTGCACTGCGGATCCCTCTGTCTGCTGTTCCGGATCATTGATTGTCTCATTGGGTTCGCTGCTGACATCTTGGGATTTGTGGAAGAATTCCCGGAGCCTCATTCTCCTGATGAATTCCTCTGTGTCTGCCGCGAGACCGATGGGGTCCATTTTGGTGGTGGGGCAGAAATTGAGCCCTCGGCTGAGAACTTCAATTTCGTCTGGTTGAAGGGTGTGGTCGGACAAGTTGATGATGGACTTCCCTGTGGTTTCAACCGTGGTACCGGGGGAGGCTTGGTTGCTGCTGGTGGTGATGCCGAGTTTCTCAAGCTTCCTGTTCTTGGTGTGCATGTAGGCAATGTAGTTCCGTTGCCTCGTCTGTTTGGCGGTGTCTCGTAGCTGGTCTGCTGTGTCCTGAGCACAGGCTGAGAACATGGAGTCTATCTTGGTTTCGAGGTTGCGGCATCTGCTGTAGAGCTGGTGTACGAGATGGTTGAGGAGTGTGCGAGAGGTATGACGGCAGAGTCTCTCAGCGTAGTCTGTGTTGTAGGTTGACTTGAGTGGGTTCGTGATCTGTAGTCCTTTCGGGATCTTGTCTGCTTTCTTGCATCTCTGTAGAAACATTGTACATACTCATGTGACTCGGCCAACGTTGTCTACCTCATACGTTGCAGGAAAGGATGCCCTGAAGCATGGTACATCGGCGAGACCATGCAGACACTGCAACAACGGATGAACGGACACTGCACAACAATCGCCAGGCAGGAGTGTTCCCTCCCAGTCGGGGAACACTTCAGCAGTCAAGGACATTCTGCCTCCAATCTTCGGGTAAGCATTCTCCAAGGCGGCCTTCGAGACACACGACAACGCAAAATCGTAGAACAGAAACTGATAGCCAAGTTCCGCACTCATGAGGACGGCCTCAACCGGGATCTTGGGTTCATGTCATGCTACATGTAACCCCACCTGACGTAGGGTCATCCAGACTCGAGTCGTCGTTGGCTGGTTCTCTCTACACAGATGCGGCCGGACCTGCTGTGATTTCCAGCAAAAAAAATGTTTTTTGTTTTTCATACAGACCCCAGCATCTGCAACATTTGACCCCTTGTGACCCCACCTCATTGTTCTTTGATGTAATGTTTTCCTGACTGACCTGTTTGGACACCATTCACACCTTTGATTGCTGTGATTATCTCTCTGCCGAGGTGTGATAAAGGGCAGTTAGAAAGATTACCTGTAATCATCTGACATTATTCTCTGACTATATAAGCTGTGTCTTTATGCATCTCTCCACTTCACCTGACGAAGGAGCAGCGCTCCGAAAGCTTGTGATTTCAAATAAAACTGTTGGACTATAACCTGGTGTTGTGTGACTTCTTACATTTAAAACCAAGAGACGTGCATTTCATCACAAGATAAGGAAGCCGAGTTGTGAAGGGAGCGAGTGACGAGACCCAGGATCCCTGCGTGGCCTTGTCACTCGAACTTTGACCTGCCACTCACACCAACTTTGCCCACCATGTCTGTCTGGGTCGTGGGGAGGTGGAGGAGCTTTCTGTGTGGGGAATGTTAACTCTCAATGCAAGGACAGCGCTTCACACAACTAACCATCTACGTTACCTCACGCAGAGGATGGTCTGCATGGTCCACCAACCCCCAAACCCCCTCTTCCCCAACCCGCGATTACAACTGGGAGATATGAGGCTACCACTGGATCAGGGTCCACACATAAAGGCATGGCCTCCCTCTCTCCTCTTGCTGGCTGATTGTTCCCTCTACACTGTCCCATCAAACACTCCCAGGGCAGGTACAGCATGGGTTAGATACAGAGTAAAGCTCCCTCTGCACTGTCCCGTCAAACACTCCCAGGGCAGGTACAGCATGGGTTAGATACAGAGTAAAGCTCCCTCTACACTGTCCCATCAAACACTCCCAGGGCAGGTACAGCATGGGTTAGATACAGAGTAAAACTCCCTCGACACTGTCCCATCAAACACTCCCAGGGCAGGTACAGCACGGGTTAGATACAGAGTAAAGCTCCCTCTACACTGTCCCATCAAACACTCCCAGGGCAGGTACAGCACGGGTTAGATACAGAGTAAAGCTCCCTCTACACTGTCGCATCAAACACTCCCAGGGCAGGTACAGCACAGGTTAGATACAGAGTAAAGCTCCCTCTACACTGTCCCATCAAACACTCCCAGGGCAGGTACAGCACGGGTTAGATACAGAGTAAAGCTCCCTCTACACTGTCCCATCAAACACTCCCAGGGCAGGTACAGCACGGGTTAGATACAGAGTAAAGCTCCCTCTACACTGTCCCATCAAACACTCCCAGGGCAGGTACAGCACGGGTTAGATACCGAATAAACCTCCCTCTACACTGTCCCATCAAACACTCCCAGCGCAGGGACAGCACGGGTTAGATACAGAGTAAAAAGCTCCCTCTACACTGTCCCATCAAACACTCTCAGGGTAGGAACAGCACGGGTTAGATACAGAGTAAAGCTCCCTCTGCACTGTCCCATCAAACACTCCCAGGGCAGGTATAGCACGGGTTAGATACAGAGTAAAGCTCCCTCTACACTGTCCCATCAAACACTCTCAGGGTAGGAACAGCATGGGTTAGATACAGAGTAAAGCTCCCTCTACACTGTCCCATCAAACACTCCCAGGGCAGGTACAGCACGGGTTAGATACAGAGCAAAGCTCCCTCTACACTGTCCCATCAAACACTCTCAGGGCAGGTACAGCACGGGTTAGATACAGAGTAAAGCTCTCTCTACACTGTCCCATCAAACACTCCCAGGGCAGGTACAGCACGGGTTAGATACACAGTAAAGCTCCCTCTACACTGTCCCATCAAACACTCCCAGGGCAGGTACAGCACGGGTTAGATACAGAGTAAAGCTCCCTCTACACTGTCCCATCAAACACTCCCAGGGCAGGTACAGCACGGGTTAGATACAGAGTAAAGCTCCCTCTACACTGTCCCATCAAACACTCCCAGGGCAGGTACAGTACGGGTTAGATACAGAGTAAAGCTCCCTCTAAACTGTCCCATCAAACACTCCCAGGGCAGGTACAGCACGGGTTAGATACAGAGTAATGCTCCCTATACACTGTCCCATCAAACACTCCCAGGGCAGGCACAGCACGGGTTAGATACAGAGTAAAGCTCCCTCTACACTGTCCCATCAAACACTCCCAGGGCAGGTACAGCACAGGTTAGATACACAGTAAAGCTCCCTCTACACTGTCCCATCAAACACTCCCAGGGCAGGTACAGCACGGGTTAGATATAGAGTAAAGCTCCCTCTACACTGTCCCATCAAAGCCTCTTTTATGCAGGGAGTTTCTATGTGTCTATGTTTTCCTGTCCAGTTATTATTCAGTTACATGTTTTAAATGTTTGGTTCCGTCAATTATACTCACTAAGACTTCTTCAACAGCACCTCCCAAACCCGCGACCTCTTCCACCTAGAAGGACAAGGGCAGCAGGCGCATGGGAACACCACCGCCCCCAAGTAGACCAGGAATAAAAATTCTAAGTTGGGGAAAAGCAAATTTTGCTAAGCTCAGAGGGGATTTAGCCATAGTGGACTGGAGACAGCTACTTGAAGGTAAATCATTGTCCGAGCAGTGGGAGGCATTCAAGGAGGAGATCCGAAGGGTTCAGTCCAAACATGTGCCCTTAAAGAAAAAAGGTGGGACTAACAAATCTAGAGCCCCTGAATATCGAGGGACATACAGGGTAGGATAAAGAAAAAAAGGGAGGCGTATGACAGATACCAAGGGCTAAATACTCCAGAATCTTTAGAGGAGTACAGAAAGTGCAGCGGTGCAATTAAAAAGGATATTAGGAAAGCAAAGAGAGACCATGAAAAATTCTTGGCAAGTAAAATCAAGGAAAACCCAAAGATGTTTTATAAATATTTTAAGAGTAAAAGGATAACTAAAGAAAGGGTAGGGCTATTAGAGATCATGAGGGTAATGTGTGTGTGGAGGCGGGAGACGTCGGTAGGGTTCTTAATGAATACTTTGCGTCTGTTTTCACAAAGGAGAGGGGCGAAGCAGACATTGCTATCAGGGGGGGAGGAGTGTGAAATATTAGATGAAATAAACATAGTGAGAGAGGAAGTATTAAGGGGTTTAGCAGCTTTAAAAGTGGATAAATCCCCAGGCCCGGATGAAATGTATCCCAGGCTGTTAAGCGAAGCAAAAGAGGAAATAGCAGAGGCCCTGACCATAATTTTTCAATCCTCTCTGGCTTCAGGTGTGGTGCCGGAGGACTGGAGGACTGCTAATGTGGTACCCTTGTTTAAAAAGGGAGAAAGGGATAGACCGAGTAATTACAGGCCAGTCAGCCTAACCTCGGTGGGGGGAAAATTTTTGGAAAGAATTCTGAAGGACAGGATAAATCTTCATTTAGAAAGACACGGATTAATCAAGGATAGTCAGCACGGATTTGTTAAGGGAAGGTCGTGTCTGACAAACTTGATTGAATTTTTTGAGAAGGTAACAAGGAGGGTAGATGAGGGTAGTGGGTTTGATGTAGTGTATATGGACTTTAGCAAGACTTTTGATAAGGTTCCACATGGCAGACTGGTCACGAAGTTAAAAGCCCATGGGATCCAGGGCAAAGTGTCAAGTTGGATTCAAAACTGGCTCGGAGACAGGAAGCAGAGGATAATGGTTGATAGATGTTTTTGTGACTGGAAGGCTGTTTCCAGTGGGGTTCCGCAGGGCTCAGTACTAGGTCCCTTGCTTTTTGTGGTATATATCAATGATCTAGAGTTGAATACAGTGGGCATGATTAAGAAGTTTGCAGATGATACTAAAATCGACTGTGTGGTTGATACTGAAGAAGGAAGCTGTAGACTGCAGGAAGATATCAATAAATTGATCAGGTGGGTAGGACAGTGGCAAATGGAATTCAATCCGGAGAAGTGTGAGGTAATGCATTTGGGGAGGGCTAACAAGGAAAGGGAACACACATTAAATGGTAGGTCACTGAGTCATGTAATGGAACAAAGGGACCTTGGAGTGCATGTCCACAGATCCCTGAAGGTAACAGGCCAGGTAGATAAGGTGGTTAAGAAGGCATACGGAATGCTTGCCTTTATTAGCCGAGGCATAGAATACAAGAGCAGGGAGGTTATGCTTCAACTGTATAAAACACTAGTTAGGCCTCAGCTAGAGTACTGCGTGCAGTTCTGGTCACCACATTACAGGAAAGATGTGATTGCACTAGAGAGGGTAAGAACATAAGAACTTAAGAAATAGGAGCAGGAGTAGGCCAATCGGCCCCTCGAGCCTGCTCCGCCATTCAATAAGATCATGGCTGATCTGATCCTAACCGCCAATCCACTATCACAGAACCATCTCCTGAATCTAACAGAATTAGACACACAAAATAGGAGCAGGATCAGGCTACACGGCCCCTGGGCCCGCTCCGCTACCCACAGGGCCATGACCGATCCGAACCTAGACTCATGTCCAAATTCCTGCCCGCTCCCCGTAACCCTTAATTCCCTTTACTTCTAGGAAACTGTCTATTTCTGTTTTAAATTTATGTAATGATGTAGCTGCTACAGCTTTTTGGGGCAGCATATTCCATGGACCTACCACCCTCTGAGTGAAGTAGTTCCTCCTCATCTCAGTTTTGAAAGAGCAGCCCCTTATTCTAAGACTATGCCCCCTAGTTCTAGTTTCACCCATCATCGGGAATATCCTCCCCGCATCCACCCGATCCAACCCCTTCACAATCTTATATGTTTCAATAAGATCGCCTCTCATTCTTCTGAACTCCAATGAGTAGAGTCCCAATCTACTCAACCTCTCCTCATATGTCCATCCCTTCATCCCCGGGATTAACCGAGTGAACCTTCTTTGTACTGACTCAAGAGCAAGTATGTCCTTTCTTAAGTATGGACACCAAAACTGTACGCAGTATTCCAGGTGCGGTCTCACCAATACCTTGTACAACTGAAGCAATACCTCCCTATTTTTATATTCTATTCCCCTAGCAATGAAAGCCAACATTCCATTGGCCTTCTTAATCACTTGCTGCACCTGCATACTAACCTTTTGAGTTTCGTGCACCAGGACCCCCAGATCCCTTTGTACTTCAGTACTTTCCAGTTTCTTGCCATTAAGATAATAACTTGCTCTATGATTTTTCCTGCCAAAGTGCATAACCTCACACTTTCCAGTATTGTATTCCATCTGCCAAATCTCTGCCCACCTACTTAGCCTGTCTATGTCCCCTTGCAGGTTTTTTATGTCCTCCTCACTCACTACTTTCCCTCCCATCTTAGTATCATC
>NC_140998.1:4630004-4782504 GCF_052327205.1 Somniosus microcephalus | reverse complement strand
TTGTTACATATTTAGCCCCAAGGTATGGTCTGTCTCCTTCTCCTAGGACTAATCTCAATTTTGACAGGTCATCCAGCTCCTTGAAATCTGGGGTTGTTTGGCTTAGCTTGTTGAATAATATGTTTCTTGATGTGTTGAATTTTTCGCATTTTAGGAGGAAATGCATTTCTGTTTCAACCTCGCCAGCCAGACATTGATCGCATATTCTATTCTCTCTAGGCTGCCAGGATTTCTTGTATCTGCCTTTTTCAATTTCCAGTTGGTGGTCGCTTAGTCTGTACCTGGTGAGGGTCTGTCTCTGTTTTGTGTCTCTGATGGTCGTGAGGTAGTCTGCCAGTTTATATTCTCTTTTTAGGGCCCGGTAACATTCTAATCTGCTTTGGCTTTCGGTTATTTTGTTCCAATGTTCCAGGTAGGTTTCTTTGCATTTTTTAATGATTTGGTTCACTCGGATTGGTGTTTGGACGGCTGTGTTGGTCTGGGGCTGGTCAGGGTCCGGCTGAGTACTTAGTTTCAGTAGCAGCTGACTCAGGGGACTCTTTTCTGGGTTTAGCTCTTGGGTCTGAAAGGCTTTGAAATGAAGGGTGTCTGGGGAGCTAGATTTGAGGTGATTTAGGAAGTTTAGTGCTCGTTTTTGGATGTTTATTATCAGTGGGTATCTGCCTAGTTCGGCTCTGCATGCATTTGTTGGCGTTTTTCTTTGGGTGCGAAGGATGCTTCGGCAGAATTCTGCATGTAGGGCTTCTATTGTGTGTTTCTCCCATTTAGTGTAGCTTTGGTGATTTAGCGGGCCCCATACTTCACTACCGTACAGTGCAATGGGCAGGATTATGCTGTCAAATATTTTGAGCCAGATTTTGATTGGGATTTGGATGTTGTAGAATTTTCTTTTTATTGCATATAGGGCTCTTCGGGCTTTTTCTTTTAGTGCATTCACTGCTATGCTGAAGCTCCCTGATGCTGTAATAGTTAGACCAAGGTAGGTGTAGCTCATAGTGTGTCCTATAGTGGTATCACTGAGGGTAAACTGGTATTTGTTTTCCTGACATCTGGGCCTTTTTTGAAAAATCATGATGTTGGTTTTCTTTAGATTTACTGTTAGAGCCCAATTTTGGCAGTATTTGTCGAGTAGGTCTAGTTGTTGCTGTAATCCCTGTTCTGTGGGAGACAGCAGAACCAGGTCGTCCGCATAGAACAGGGATTTCACTTCTCCATCCAGGAGACGGAGACCTGGTGACTCGCTTTGCTCCAGCATGTCTGCTAATTCATTTATGTATATGTTGAACAGGGTCGGGCTCAAATTGCAGCCCTGCCGGACGCCTCTTCTCTGGGTGAAGAAATCGGTGCGTTTGTCTCCAATTTTGACCCCGCATTTGTTTTTCAGATACATTGATTTAATAAGGTCATAGACTTTGCCCCCTATTCCACACTGAAGAAGTTTATAATAGAGCCCTTTGTGCCATATAGAGTCAAAGGCTTTCTTGAAGTCGATGAAACAGGCGAATATTTTCCCATTTTTTGTTTGGTGTATATGTTTTTCAATGAGGGTGTGAAGGGTATAGATATGGTCGGCGGTGCGGTGTTTTGGAAGAAAGCCTATTTGGTTTTTTCTGAGGATATTATGTTTGTTAAGAAAATCAAGTAATCTACTATTTAGAATACTGCAGAATAACTTCCCTAGACAACTGTTGACACAGATGCCGCGGTAGTTATTTGGGTCTGATTTGTTTCCACTTTTATATATGGGGGAGATTAGTCCTTGGCACCAGATATCGGGAAAACAGCCTGAACGTAATATGATGAATAATTTGAGTACCGCACCCTGCATCTCCATATTGCTGAACTTGAGCATTTCATTTTTGATGTTGTCTGGGCCACAGGCTTTCTTTAGGTGGAGAGATTTTGTTTTTGTGGCCAGTTCTTTCCATGTGATTGGGGAGTCTAGAGGGTTTTGGTTGTCTTTAATTGTTGCTTCTAATGTGTGGAGTTTTTCTGTGACCTGATGTTGACTTGGGTTTGTTTCGTTTATTGGGATGTCTTTGTAGAGGTTTTCAAAATGTGTTCTCCAGATGTCGCCATCTTGGATTGGTAATGCTTGCAATTGTGTTGTACTCAGGTTATTCCACATTTCCCAGAATTGTTTTGGATTGGTGGAGTTTTCAATTTCTTCGAGTATTTTGTGGGTATAGTTTTGTGTTTTGTTCCTAATGGTGTGTTTATATCTTTTGAGGGTTTCATTGTATCTAGTACGTAGGTCCGGATTGTTTGGTTGGCGATGCTTTTGGTTTGATATTTTTCTCAGGTCTTTTCTGGCATTTTTGCATTCGTGGTCAAACCATTTCTTATTTTTATTTTGTCTTTTGTGACGCTTCCTCTTCTGTTTCACAAGGTCGGCTTTTACAGCTGCCTCATGGAAGATCATATTTATATCCTCTATGGCCATGTTTACACCATCTCTGGTGATCTCGTATGGGTTTTCTTTAAATTTTGATATTTTACTTGTGAGATCAGGTGACTTTAGTGCTGTGATGAATTTTTCTCCACTGTCTGGGGCCCATCTGTATGTCTGGTTTATTTTATGGAGCTTACTGGGTTCCTTTTTTGTGTCTGTAGTTTGGGCAGAAAGTTTAAGGTACATATTTATTTGGTTATGGTCTGAGAGGGGGGATTGCTGCCTGACAGTGAATGAGTTGATATCGCAGGGGTCCAGGTCAGTGATTGTATAGTCCACCACACTAGACCCAAGAGTTGAGGAGTATGTGAGTCTCCCTAGGGAGTCCCCTCTGAACCTACCGTTAACTATGTACAGGCCTAAGGCTCGGCAGAGTTGCACTACCTCCCTACCGCTTTTATTTATTTCACGATCAAGGTTGTTCCGATTTGTGATGGCTCTGTCTCTCCCTCCCTCTCTGTCTCTCTCTGTCACTCTCTGTCTCTCTCTCTCTGTTTGTCTCTGTCTCTCTCCCTCTCTCTCTCTCTCTCTGTCTCTCTCTCTCTGTCTCTCTCTCTCTCTCTGTCTCTCAGTCTCTGTCTCTCTCTCTGTCTCTCTCTCTCTCTCTCTCTGTCTCTCTCTCTCTCTCTGTCTCTCTCTCTCTCTCTCTCTCTCTGTCTCTGTCTCTCTCTCTCTCGGTGATGGGGTCTCTCTCTCTCTGTCTCTCTCTCTCTGTCTCTCTCTCTCTGTCTCTCTCTGTCTCTCTCTCTCTCTCTCTCTCGGTGATGGGGGTCTCTCTCTCTCTCTCTATCTCTCTCTCTCGGTGATGGGGGCCCTCTCTCTTGTTAGATCTGTGTATTTTTGATGTAATGTGTCCTTCAATAACTAGACACGAGACTGCAGGAACAATCAACAGGTATTTACTGGATGAGGGTTACTCTAAAACTAACGTACAGATTCCTACTCAGGGTTTATATACAGGTGTGGTCACTGCCGGTACTACAGTATACAGGAGCTGTAAAAAGTAGCTCTCCCCTTAAAGGTACATACACTACAATTCCTCCCCTTTTAGATTAACAGTACCATAACATTCATTTAACAATTAACACTTTTAACATGCACATTAACTGAAAATAGTCCATTTATAAATTCAGTCTTTGGGGCGGCTTCCTGATCCTTTCTGGATAGCGCCTTTCCTGAGTGTCTTGTTCTTGGTGCGGAGGCGATTCTGGCCCCCTGTCATCAGTTGGTTCATCAGCTCCCGATGCTACTGTTTCTGGGGTAGATGCTACCTGTATGTCGGGTTCATCACCAGGTGCGCGAGACATGGGGTTGACTCGTTCCTGTGACTCCAGGATCTGGTCGACATGGCGTCTCACAATGTTCTCCCCAACATCCACTGTGTACATTAGTGGCCCCTGCCATGTGCATATCGTTCCTGGTTGCCATTTCTCTGTTCGGTAGTCGCGGGCCAAGACTGGTTGCCCTACATTGAAGCTCCTTGTCGGCTTCTCACTGATGTGCTGGAATCGCTTATTCTCAACATCTCTTCGTACATTTGGTCTGAGCAAATCCAGACAAGATCTCAACCTTCGGTTAAAGAACATCATGGCCGGGGTCTGGTTGGTGACTGCATGTGTCGCATTTCTGTAGGCTAACAGGAAATTGTCCACCTTATGCTGCAGTGGAATGTCGTCATCGCACATGGCCCTTACTGCCTTTTTAAAGGTTTGTACGAACCTCTCAGCCAATCCATTTGTGGCTGGATGATACGGGGCAGATGTGTAATGCCTTACCCCATTCCTTTTCATGAATCTTCGAAACTCTTTGGACACAAACTGTGGTCCGTTATCAGAGCAAATCTGCTCTGGCAAGCCGTTCCTGGCAAATATGGTCCGTAGGACTGCAATAGTTTTCTCTGTGGTGGTGGACGACATTTTGATCACCTCAGTCCATTTCGAGTGCGCATCCACGGCTATTAGAAACATTGAGTCCATGAATGGACCAGCAAAATCAATATGCACCCGTTGCCATGAAGATGAGGGCCACTCCCATGGGTGTAGAGGGGCATGTGGAGGTGCATTTTGGACCTTCTGGCATCCTGAGCAGCTCTTTGTCAGGTCCTCGATTTGCTGATCGATCCCCGGCCACCACACATAAGCCCTAGCAAGGCTTTTCATTTTTACCCCTCCCAGATGGCCTTCGTGAAGCTCATTGAGCACTCTCTCCCTTAACTTGGGTGGAATCACCACTCGGGATCCACACATCAAGGTCCCCTGGCATACTGACAGCTGTTCTCTTCTGGATGAGAATGCTGGCAACAGTGAGTCGCCATGTGTTGGCCATCCCTTCACCGTCAAGTCATATACCCGAGACAGTGTCGGGTCATTTCGGGTCTCCTTCTCTATATCAGCGTTAGTTACTGGCAAGCGTTCAATTATAGTCGAATGAAATATTTCGACAGGGTCCACTGCTGGTGCTTCCTCCGCAGTAGACAGTGGCAGGCGTGATAGCCCATCAGCGTTTCCATGCTGTTTTGTGCCCTTATACTCGATTTCATATTGGTTTGCCCCTAGAAAAAGCAACCATCTTTGTAGCCGTTGCGCAGTCATCACCGGCACGCCCTTCTTTGGATTAAAGATGGAGACGAGTGGTTGGTGGTCCGTCAGCAAGGTGAACTTCTGCCCGTGCAGATAGTGGTTGAACTCTTTCACTCCCCACACTAGGCTGAGGGCCTCCCTGTCAATCTGGGCGTAGTTACGCTCGGCTGAGGTTAGTGACCGAGACGCAAAGGCTACCGGCCTCTCCGAGCCGTCCGGGAACTTGTGCGACAGCACCGCTCCAATGCCATAGGGTGATGCATCACACGCCAACCGAATTGGTAGTGCTGGGTTGAAATGGGCCAACACCTCTTTTGATGTGATCAATTCTTTGCACTTCTGGAAAGCTCGTTTACATTCGTCATTCCACTTGCATGGTACCCCCATTTGCAGTAGGGTGTTCAGTGGGTGTAGTACTGTAGACAAATTCGGCAAGAACTTATGGTAGTAGTTCACCAGCCCGAGGAACGACCTCAGTTGTGACACATTTTCCGGTGCTGGCGCCTTGACTACTGCCTCAATCTTTTCAGGGGACTTATGTAACCCCTCTTCATCAATAACGTGGCCACAATACGAGATCTGCTTCTGGAAAAACTCACATTTGTGGCGATTTGCTCGGATCCCATATTCCTTCAATCTAGTGAGCACCTGCTCCAGGTTGGCAAGGTGAGCACTGTCATTTTCGCCCGTGATCAGGATGTCGTCCAAATAACACTGGGTCCCTGGAATCCCTTGCAGGACTTGATCCATTGCCCTTGCCAAATAGCCGGAGCTGATGCTACCCCGAACACCAGCCGGTTGTATTGGTAGAGACCTTTATGAGTGTTGATCGTGAGGTACTGTTTCGAGGCTTCTTCTACCTCCAATTGCAGGTACGCCTGGGCCAGATCAATCTTAATGAAGCGTTTCCCTCCAGATAGCGAGGCGAAAATATCTTCAATCCGCGGAAGCGGATATTGTACCGTGTGAAGGACTGGGTTCACTGTCACCTTAAAGTACCCACAGATGCGAACTTTCTTTGGTTCCCCAGGCGTATTACTCAACGACCTCTTCATTACAGGAACGATGGGTGTGGCCCACTCGCTCCAGTCCGCTTTGGACAGTACTCCTGAACGTTCCAAACTTTCCAGCTCTGTTTCGACGGCTGGGCGGATCGCATAAGGCCTTAAAAAACTTTGGGCTTGTATTTTCCTCTATTTTGATCGTCGCTGTTATGCCTTTTAGTGTTCCAAGTCCCTCCTTAAACACTTCTTGTGCATCAGTTAGCATTTTTGACAGTCGTCCATGTTGTGTATGTAATATGTGTGCTACTTTGAACCTATGGACAGGACTGCACTACTTGTTGGGCGTAGTGATACGCAGTACCACTCCTGGCCATAGGGGTATAAATAGTACTGTGGGTACTGATCTCCCCTCAGTTCCCGCCTGTGGGCATGAAGTAAAGACCTACGTATAGTCCCTACCTCCAACCAGTAAAGACCTGTTTTATTGTTACTGATTAAGTCTGAGTATTAATTACTTGAACAACTCACAGATTTAACACTGGCGACGAGTCTGATTCGGACCCTGCGGCAGTCACTCCACGGCAGCTTCGTCCACAGCCAGGACGTTGCAGAGAGGTTTCCACCCTCTCCACCCCACTGGAAGACATCCTGACCTCGGAGCCTCCATCGGCGACCGTCAGCTTCTTCTCCAGCTTGGTGGTGGGTAAGCCGTTGTCTGAGCCGGGCAGCGACGCGACAGGCAGTCGACCGCGTTGGCCGCACGAACGGGGCTGGGGGAGCTGGAGGAATAGGGCGCGAGAGCCGCTTCGAGCGGGAGGCGTTTCAACGGAGTGATCGCATCTCCTGATAAGAGCCGAGAGCCGCTTCGCGATCCAGCGATCGCATCCGCTGATAAGGGCCGCACTCGGGCGATCGCGGCGAAGATAAGGGCCGCACTCGGGGGCTGAAGGGAGACGGCGTTGGGGGACGGGTGAAGACCGCCAAGCGTGGGAAAACCGCCATTTTGTGGGCGGAGGACGACGGCAAGAGCGGGAAGCCGCCATCTTGGATAGCAGTAAAAAAAAAAAAATCTGAGAAATTGCAAATCTGCAATGCCTAAACACGGGAATATTAGCACCTTTGATAGTGACCTCGAAGATTGGGCCATATATGTTGAAAGAGTAAAAAAATTATTGTAAGGCCAATAAAATTCGTGACCAAGATAAAGCTCTAACATTATTAAATTTAATGGGTGCGAAGACATACGGGCAATTGAAACACCTGTTGTCACCAGATGAACCGGCGGATAAGACGTTCGATGAGATTGTTACTGTCCTGAAAGATCATCTAAACCCCACGCCGCTGATGCTAGCGGAACGATTTAAATTTTACGACAGAAGGCAGCTACAGCATGAAAGCAATGCTGATTATTTGCTGGAATTGCGTAAATTAGCGAAATATTGCCAGTTTGGAACGGGACTGACAGAGGCACTTTGAGACAAATTTGTGTGTGGTTTATTTAAACAGGATACACAAAAGCGACTGCTAGAGGAGAATGAGCTGACGCTTGAGAAGGCGGTCACTATGGCAGCAGCACACGAAGCCGCAGCGAGAGGCACAGCAGTAATGCAGCTACGGTCACCGGAGCTCAGTGCACACAAATTGGGTGTGAGTTCTGGCAAATGTCATCGTTGTGGAAAGACAACGCATGATCAGAACCAGTGTTGGTTTAAAAACCAAGAATGTAGAACTTGTGGTAGGCTTGGACATATAGCTAGAGTATGCAGGTCAGGGAAGAAGACCAGCAACAAGAAGTCACCGCAAGGAAAATACGCAAAGGTACACAAGGTGACCGAACAGGAGTCCGATTCAGACGCTAGCAGTAATGAACTGGCTAGCTTAAGAGTACTCAACGCTGGTAAGGGTGCAGACCTCCAGACAATTTGGGTCACTCTTCAGATAGAAGGAGTCCAAGTAAAACTGGAATTGGACACTGGATCGGCATTGACGGTCATAAATAAGAAAGATTACGGAAAGTTATTCCAACATATTCCCCTACAGGATACGGGGATTATATTGAAAACATACACGGGGCAAAGAGTGTACCCCATCGGGAAAATAGAGGTTGCAGTGGTCCACAAGGGCGAAGACAGTCAAATAATGGACTTATATGTGATATCTGAAGGAGGTTCTCCACTACTAGGACGGGAGTGGATTAGGAAAATGAATATGGACTGGCATTTCCTACAAACAATAACGAGTGAGAACTCGGTGAAGATAGTCGGCCCAGACTCTGGAACGGATGATGGTAAGCCCAACTCAGGTGCAAAAGACAAAGTTTCAGCACAGAATTCCACTGAGCAACAACAACATAGTTTAACTGTGGATTCTGAGTCTGGCAAGTCTACTGATGTGCCCATTTCTGAGGGACACCGGGCTCGAACTCAACTCCATTTCAAACTACAACAGCAATTAGAACAAATGCTTCGCCGTTTTGAGCAAGAGTTGAATGCAACGAAAGAGCTCTTTGATATAGAGTTGGAGAATCTGGAAAGACAACAGAAGCAGCTGATGGAGAAAATGGAGCAGGAGCACACAAAACGTCTGATGTCAGAGGAGTTAACGGTCAGCCAACTCCTGCATATGCTGAAGGACAGGACTCTGAAATGGGAAAAACTTGAACACGAACTTCAATATTCAAACGAAAGGGGTTCGGAGCTCTCAAAGGTTATTGGAAGAGCTGAGGTGGCAACACAGACTGAGATGACTGCAACAGAGCAGCCCTTGGATGCCAAAAGTACGCTGACTCACGTCAACGTAGAACAACAGACCGCTGAAACAGCTGCTCCGGTAGAGGGATTGAATAGTCCGATCAATCAATCTCCAAAAGAAGTTGAAGTAGTAAAATCTCAAATGAGGTCATTAGTAAACGACTTGCTGAAAGCCCAGAAAAAGCTGGATGAAGAGGTACGCATGAAGAAGTCTCTTCAGGAAAGATGTCTGGACTTGGAACAAAAGCTGGCTAACGCCCAGCTGGGTATGGAGGAAATAGAAGACCCTCTCGCTGGCCTAGATCAGGACGACACCGAATATTACTATGTCCTGTCCTGCCCAACTTGTAACTTCGACTCCCACCATACAGAAATCATGGAGGAGCACCGAAAGTCTACGGAACATCGGGAGAAGGTGGCTCTACTACGGAAAAAGGAGGGAGAGAAGGAGGAACTGCGCATGCAGCTGGCAGCTGACAGTGGAGCCCAGAGAGTCTCCAAGAAGCAGAAAAGGAAAAGTCGAAACAGAAGATGACCCATCTGAACCATTATTACCTCTACCAGATCACACACGTGGTCCCTCCGAACGGAGCCAATTCAGTTCGGAAGTTCAAACTGTTAAATCCATGGAAGGACTATTGAATGAGTCACTCCAGCAACGTGAACCGACTCCACCACAGAGATTGAATCTGTGAACTGTTTTCTGCAGAGACTGAATCTGTGATCTGTTTTGACATGAAGTTATCTATGTATCTATGTTATTCTGTTATGTAAACCTGAAGTTATATATGTTATTACGTTATGTTAAATGGGGAGATGACTGTAAAGCTAGGAAGGGAGGAATGTTGTGTATGTAATATGTGTGCTACTTTGAACCTATGGACAGGACTGCACTACTTGTTGGGCGTAGTGATACGCAGTACCACTCCTGGCCATAGGGGTATAAATAGTACTGTGGGTACTGATCTCCCCTCAGTTCCCGCCTGTGGGCATGAAGTAAAGACCTACGTATAGTCCCTACCTCCAACCAGTAAAGACCTGTTTTATTGTTACTGATTAAGTCTGAGTATTAATTACTTGAACAACTCACAGATTTAACAGTCCAGGTGTGGCATCATCATCCTTTTTGGCATCTACAGTCAGTGCTTGTATGGAATGCCAATCTAGCTGTATCTTCCAGATCCATTCACGTCCTAGTAGTGGTGGTCCTCCATCTGGCAATACATATAGGTCCATTTTTGGTGTTTCCTTACCGTTATATACAGCGTTCACCCTTATTTTTCCTTTGGGGTAGACTTTTTGCCCCGTGTACATCTTCAAGACAAGCTCTGTATCTCTCAAGGGTATATGTGAGAATAGCCACTTGTAGTCCCTTCGGTTTATGACTGTTAGGGCTGATCCTGTGTCCAATTCCATTTTCACTTGGACTCCAGCTATCTTGAGCTTGACCCAGATAGTTTGATGATCCTCCGTTTGGATCACCTTATGTAGTTTCAGACAACCCAGCTCCTTGCTTCCAGAGTCTGTATCACTTTTCTGTTCATCTGAACTACTCTCCGTCACCTTATGTACCTTCTTGTTCTTCTCCTGTGGAGATTTCTTGCTGCTGGTTTTCTTTCCCAACCTGCAGACTCTTGCTATGTGTCCTACTTTTCCACACTGTCTGCACACTTTGTCCTTAAACCAGCAATCATTATGGTCATGTGTTGTTCTGCCGCAGCGATAACACTTCACTGTTCCATATGACATTTCATTTGTGCCATATTCTTGCGGTCTCCGTTGTATCTCTGCAGTGCCCCATGCGGCTGCTTCATGTGATACTGCCATGCTAAAAGCCTTTTCCAGCGTAAGGTCCTTTTCAGATAAAAGCCGTTTCTGGGTTCCTTCACTTTGAAGCCCACATACAAAATTGTCCCTTAAGGTATCTGCCAGTCCCGCTCCAGACTGGCAGTGTTTCGATAGCTTACGCAGTTCCGTTAAATACTCAGCATTACTTTCATTTTTATGCTGGTTCCTTTTGTGAAACTTAAATCTTTCTGCTATCAGCAGTGGTGTGGGGTTTAAGTGGTTCTGTAGGGTTGACACTATGTTTCCAAAATCCTTGTCCACTGGCTTCTCTGTGGTTACTAGGTTTCGCAGTAAGCCGTACGATTTTGCACCCATGGAATTCAACAATACCAGCGCTTTCCTCTCATCTGGCACTTCATTCGCCTTGCAGTATACTTCTATGCGTTCGACATATGTCGTCCAATCTTTGACTCCATTGTCGAACACTGTGATACTGCCACTCTTCGGCATCCCTGGGTGTGGTTAGACTGGCTCAAAATGGCGTATTCCCGCACTTCCCTTCTTCTCCGCTGCGGCTCAAAATGGCATTTCCCGCGCTCTCACTTCTTCTCCGCTGCGGCTCAAAATGGCGTTTCCCGCGCTCTCCCTTCTTCTCCGCTGTGGCTGCTCGGCACTTGAACACCGGCTGCGCTCTGCGCGTTTTCTTTCACCCCTCTCTCTCTTCTCCCATTGACGCCGTTCGGTCCTGAACACTGGCTGCGCCCTGTGTGCTCTACCTTCTCTCTCCTCCCGTCGACGCTGTTCGGTCCTGAACACTGGCTGCGCCCTGTGTGCTCTACCCTCTCTCTTCTCCCGTCGACGCTGTTCGGTTCTGAACACCGGCTGCGCCCTGTGCGCTCTACCTTCTCTCTTCTCCTGTCGACGCCGCTCGGTCCTGAACACCAGCTGCGCCCTGTGCGCTCTACCTTCTCTCTTCTCCTGTCGACGCCGCTCGGTCCTGAACACCAGCTGCGCCCTGTGCGCTCTACCCTCTCTCTTCTCCTGTCGACGCCGCTCGGTCCTGAACACCGGCTGCGCCCTGTGCGCTCTACCCTCTCTCTTCTCCTGTCGACGCCGCTCGGTCCTGAACACCGGCTGCGCCCTGTGCGCTCTACCTTCTCTCTTCTCCTGTCGACGCCGCTCGGTCCTGAACACCGGCTGCGCCCTGTGCGCTCTACCTTCTCTCTTCTCCTGTCGACGCCGCTCGGTCCTGAACACCGGCTGCGCCCTGTGCGCTCTACCCTCTCTCTTCTCCCGTCGACGCTGCTCGGCCTTTTCTGTGCCGTCGGTCGGCTCTAGCCGCCGCTGTCCGGGAAGGGTCTGCGCCGTACCTGTTGCCAGCCCGTTTCGCTGGACCACCGTGACTGGAGAACCAAGCCCAGCTCTCAGCAGCCTCCCCTGCGATGCTCAATCTCTGCTGGATGACTGGGCGGTTGCTCGTAGTCGACGCCCGTGCTTCTGGCCTCAACTTTCTTCCACTGTTCTCCAGGAGTGAATCCCTGGGAGGTAATGCAGAGTTGCAGGTAGGTTCGAATCTGCCTCGTCGCCAATGTTAGATCCATGTATTTTTGATGTAGTGTGTCCTTCAATAACTAGACACGAGACTGCAGGAACAATCAACAGGTATTTACTGGATGAGGGTTACTCTAAAACTAACGTACAGATCCCTACTCAGGGTTTATATACAGGTGTGGTCACTGCCGGTACTACAGTATACAGGAGCTGTAAAAAGTAGTTCTCCCCTTAAAGGTACATGCACTACATCTCTCTCTCTCTATCTCTATCTCTCTCTATCTCTCTCTGTCTGTCTGTCTCTCTCTCTCTCTGTCTCTCTCTGTCTCTCTTTCTATCTCTCTCTTTCTATCTCTATCTCTCTCTCTGTCTCTGTCTCTCTCTCTCTTTCTCTCTGTCTCTCTCTCTATCTCTCTCTCTCTATCTCTCTCGCTCTCTCTCTCTCGGTGATGGGGGTCTCTCTCTCTCTCTCTCTCTCTCTCTCTCTCTCTCTCTCTCTCTCTCGGTGATGGGGTCTCTCTCTCTCTCCCTCTCTCTCTCTCTCTCTCTCTCTCTCTCTCTCGGTGATGGGGTCTCTCTCTATCTCTCCCTCTCTCTCAAATTCAAATTCAAATTCAAATACTTTATTGGCATGAAAGTTTACAGGGAACCATATTGCCAAAGCTTACATAACAAAAAGTACAGGTTTCTAACATTCTGTAGGTGTCAAACAATTTTGACCTTCGTTGGGTACAGACAGTATTAATTTAAACAGTCGTTGACCCTCGTTGGGTACATTCAGTATTAAATTAAACAGTCGTTGGGTACATTCGGTATTGATTTAAACATTTTTAGAGTATATATGCTATGGGTGTGCTCGTTAGTCACTCACTGTTCCTCAGGTTGTGACATGTTGTTACATATTGGGCACCAAGATATGGTCTGTCTCCTTCCCCCAGGACTATTCTTAATTTTGACAGGTCATCCAATTCTTTGAAATCTGGGGTTGTAAGGCTGAGCTTGTCAAAATATACGTTTCTTGTTTTGTTGTATTTTTCGCATTTTAGGAGGAAGTGCACCTCTGTCTCAATCTCGCCGGCCAGACAGTGATCACATATTCTATTTTCTTTAGGTTGCCAGGATTTCTTGTATCTTCCTTTTTCAATTGCCAGTTGGTGGTCGCTTAGTCTGTATCTGGTGAGGGTCTGTCTCTGTTTTGTGTCTCTGATGGTCGAGAGATAGTCTGCCAGTTTATATTCTCTTTTTAGGGCCCGGTAACATTCTAATCTGCTTTGGCTTTTGGTTATTTTGTTCCAATGTTCCAGGTAGGTTTCTTTGCATTGTTTAATGATTTGGTTCTATCTCTCTCTCTCCCTCTCTCTCTCTCGGTGATGGGGTCTCTCTCTCTCTCTCTCTCTCTCTCTCTCGGTGATGGGGTCTCTCTCTCTCTCTCTCTCTCTCTCGGTGATGGGGTCTCTCTCTCTCTCTCTCCCTCTCTCTCTATCTCTCCCTCTCTCTCTATCTCTCTCTCTCTCTCTCTCGCTCGGTGATGGGGTCTCTCTCTCTCTCTCCCTCTCTCTCTATCTCTCCCTCCCTCTCTCTCTATCTCTCCCTCTCTCTCTATCTCTCTCTCTCCCTCTCTCTCTCTCTCGGTGATGGGGTCTCTCTCTCTCTCTCTCTCTCTCTCTCTCGGTGATGGGGGTCTGTCTCTTTCTCTCACTGATGCCGTTATCTGTCTCTCTCCGTGATGAGGGGCTCGCTCACTCTCGGTGTTACACCAGTGCTCTGTGGGGACTGCCCTTGCTCTGCTGAAGTTAATCAGCATTATTCGCCCCTCCTCAATTCAATATGGCTCGTTTCATTCGGATCAATGCTCTCGAGCAGTGAGGTGACTCAACACACCCAGAATAAACAAACGGGAATCCAGCCAGTGACCTTGTTCCTACTTTTAATCAGTGCTCACCGCCTCTAATTTCACAGAACTCAAAGCTAAAATAGTAAAGGTTCATTTATCAGTAAGAAGAGGTAATGAGTTTAACTACTTGTTCATCCCTCGGGAATTACTGAGAGTTTCACCAGTGGCGGCCTATTCCACACAATGTTCAATGTTACTGAACCATTTACTAAAAGGGATCCCCGGGAGTGAGTTACAGGCTGGAATCTAATCGAGGGGTTCGGGGGGTTTATATATAGAATAACAGATACCCGGGAGTGAGTTACAGGCTGGAATCTAATCGAGGAGTTTGGGGGGTTTATATATAGAATAACAGATACCCGGGACTGAGTTACAGGCTGGAATCTAATCGAGGGGTTCGGGGGGTTTATATATAGAATAACAGATACCCGGGAGTGAGGTACAGGCTGGAATCTAATCCAGGGGTTTGGGGGGTTTATATATAGAATAACAGATACCCGGGAGTGAGTTACAGGCTGGAATCTAATCCAGGGGTTCGGGGGGTTTATATATAGAATAACAGATACCGGGGAGTGAGTTACAGGCTGGAATCTAATCGAGGGGTTCGGGGGGTTTATATATAGAATAACAGATACCCGGGAGTGAGTTACAGGCTGGAATCTAATCGAGGAGTTCGGGGGGTTTATATATAGAATAACAGATACCCGGGAGTGAATTACAGGCTGGAATCTAATCCAGGGGTTCGGGGGGGTTTATATATAGAATAACAGATACCCGGAAGTGAGTTACAGGCTGGAATCTAATCGAGGGGTTCAGGGGGTTTATATATAGAATAACAGATACCCGGGAGTGAGTTACAGGCTGGAATCTAATCGAGGGGTTCAGGGGGTTTATATATAGAATAACAGATACCCGGGAGTGAGTTACAGGCTGGAATCTAATCCAGGGGTTCGGGGGGTTTATATATAGAATAACAGATACCCGGGAGTGAGTTACAGACTGGAATCTAATCGAGGGGTTCGGTGGGTTTATATATAGAATAACAGATACCCGGGAGTGAGTTACAGGCTGGAATCTAATCGAGGGGTTCGGGGGGTTTATATATAGAATAACAGATACCCGGGAGTGAGTTACAGACTGGAATCTAATCGAGGGCTTCGGGGGGTTTATTTATAGAATAACAGATACCTGGCAGTGAGTTACAGGCTGGAATCTAATCGAGGGGTTCGGGGGGTTTATATATAGAATAACAGATACTCGGGAGTGAGTTACAGACTGGAAGCTATTCGAGGGGTTTGGGAGGTTTATATATAGAATAACAGATACCCGGATTGAGTTACAGACTGGAATCTAATCGTGGGGTTCGGGGGGGTTTAGATATAGAATAACAGATACCCGGGAGTGAGTTACAGACTGGAATCTAATCGAGGGGTTTGGGGGGTTTATATATAGAATAACAGATACCCGGAGTGAGTTACAGACTGGAATCTAATTGAGGGGTTTGGGGGGTTTATATATAGAATAACAGATACCCGGAGTGAGTTAGAGGCTGGAATCTAATCGAGGGGTTCGGGGGGATTATATATAGAATAACAGATACCCGGGAGTGAGTTACAGGCTGGAATCTAATCGAGGGGTTCGGGGGGGTTTATATATAGAATAACAGATACCCGGGAGTGAGTTACAGACTGCAATCAAATCGAGGGGTTTGGGGGGTTTATATATAGAATAACAGATACCCGGGAGTGAGTTACGGTCTGGAATCTAATCGAGGGGTTCGGGGGGTTTATATATAGAATAACAGATACCTGGGAGTGAGTTACAGGCTGGAATCTAATCCAGGGGTACGGGGGCTTTATATATAGAATAACAGATACCTGGGAGTGAGTTACAGGCTGGAATCTAATCGAGGGGTTCGGAGGGTTTATATATAGAATAACAGATACTCGGGAGTGAGTTACAGACTGGAATATAATCGAGGGGTTTGGGGGATTTATATATAGAATAACAGATACCCGGAGTGAGTTACAGACTGGAATCTAATCGAGGGGTTCGGGGGGGTTTATATATAGAATAACAGATACCCGGGAGTGAGTTACAGACTGGAATCTAATCGAGGGGTTTGGGGGGTTTATATATAGAATAACAGAAAGCTGGAGTGAGTTACAGACTGGAATCTAATCGAGAGGTTCGGGGGGGTTTATATATAGAATAACAGATACCCGGGAGTGAGTTACAGGCTGGAATCTAATCAAGGGGTTCGGGGGGTTTATATATAGAACAACAGATACCCGGGAGTGAGTTACAGGCTGGAATCTAATCGAGGGATTCGGGGAGTTTATATATAGAATAACAGATACCCGGGAGTGAGTTACAGGCTGGAATCTAATCGAGGGGTTCGGGGGGGTTTATATATAGAATAACAGATACCCGGGAGTGAGTTACAGGCTGGAATCTAATCGAGGGGTTCGGGGGGTTTATATATAGAATAACAGATACCCGGGAGTGAGTTACAGGCTGGAATCTAATCGAGGGTTTCGGGGGGTTTATATGTAGAATAACAGATACCCGGGAGTGAGTTACAGACTGGAATCTAATCCAGGGGTTCAGGGGGTTTATATATAGAATAACAGATACCCGGGAGTGAGTTACAGACTGTGATCTAATCGAGGGCTTCGGGGGGTTTATATATAGAATAACAGATACCCGGGAGTGAGTTACAGGCTGGAAACTAATCGGGGGGTTCGGGGGGTTTATATATGGAATAACAGATACCCGGGAGTGAGTTACAGGCTGGAATCTAATCGAGGGCTTCGGGGGGTTTATATATAGAATAACAGATACCCGGGAGTGAGTTACAGGCTGGAATCTAATCGAGGGTTTCGGGGGGTTTATATGTAGAATAACAGATACCCGGGAGTGAGTTACAGACTGGAATCTAATCCAGGGGTTCAGGGGGTTTACATATAGAATAACAGATACCCGGGAGTGAGTTACAGACTGTGATCTAATCGAGGGCTTCGGGGGGTTTATATATAGAATAACAGATACCCGGGAGTGAGTTACAGGCTGGAATCTAATCGGGGGGTTCGGGGGGATTATATATGGAATAACAGATACCCGGGAGTGAGTTACAGACTGGAATCTAATCGAGGGTTTCGGGGTGTTTATATATAGAATAACAGATACCGGGAGTGAGTTACAGGCTGGAATCTAATCGAGGGGTTCGAGGGTTTATATATAGAATAACAGATACCCGGAGTGAGTTACAGACTGGAATCTAATCGAGGGGTTCGGGGGGTTTATATATAGAATAACAGATACCCGGGAGTGAGTTACAGGCTGGAATCTAATCGAGGGGTTCGAGGGTTTATATATAGAATAACAGATACCCGGGAGTGAGTTACAGACTGGAATCTAATCGAGGGTTTCGGGGGGTTTATATATAGAATAACAGATACCCGGGAGTGAGTTACAGGCTGGAATCTAATCGAGGGCTTCGGGGGGTTTATATATAGAATAACAGATACCCGGGAGTGAGTTACAGGCTGGAATCTAATCGAGGGGTTCGGGGGGTTTATATATAGAATAACAGATACCCGGGAGTGAGTTACAGGCTGGAATCTAATCGAGGGGTTCAGGGGGTTTATATATAGAATAACGGATACCCGGGAGTGAGTTACAGGCTGGAATCCAATCCAGGGGTTCGGGGGGTTTATATATGGAATAACAGATACCCGGGAGTGAGTTACAGGCTGGAATCTAATCCAGGGGTTCGGGGGGTTTATATATAGAATAACAGATAACCCAGGAGGGAGTTACAGGCTGGAATCTAATCGAGGGGTTCGGGGGGTTTATATATAGAATAACAGATACCCGGAGTGAGTTACAGGCTGGAATCTAATCCAGGGGTTCGGGGGGTTTATATATTGAATAACAGATACCCGGGAGTGAGTTACAGGCTGGAATCTAATCGAGGGGTTCGGGGGGGTTTATATATAGAATAACAGATAACCCAGGAGTGAGTTACAGGCTGGAATCTAATCGAGGGGTTCAGGGGGTTTATATATAGAATAACAGATACCCGGGAGTGAGTTACATTCTGGAATCTAATCCAGGGGTTCGGGGGTTTTATATATAGAATAACAGGTACCCGGGAGTGAGTTACAGGCTGGAATCTAATCGAGGGGTTCGGGGGGTTTATATATAGAATAACAGATACCCGGGAGTGAGTTACAGGCTGGAATCTAATCGAGGGGTTCGGGGGGTTTATATATAGAATAACAGATACCCGGGAGTGAGTTACAGGCTGGAATCTAATCGAGGGGTTCGGGGGATTTATATATAGAATAACAGATACCCGGGAGTGAGTTACAGTCTGGAATCTAATCGAGGGGTTCGGGGGGTTTATATATAGAATAACAGATACCCGGGAGTGAGTTACAGGCTGGAATCTAATCAAGGGGTTCGGGGGGTTTATATATAGAATAGCAGATACCCGGGAGTGAGTTACAGGCTGGAATCTAATCGAGGGGTTCAGGGGGTTTATATATAGAATAACGGATACCCGGGAGTGAGTTACAGGCTGGAATCTAATCCAGGGGTTCGGGGGGTTTATATATGGAATAACAGATAACCCAGGAGTGAGTTACAGGCTGGAATCTAATTGAGGGGTTGCGGGGGTTTATATATAGAATAACAGATACCCGGGAGTGAGTTACAGGCTGGAATCTAATCCAGGGGTTCGGGGG
This sequence comes from Somniosus microcephalus, assembly GCF_052327205.1. Taxonomy (NCBI): domain Eukaryota; kingdom Metazoa; phylum Chordata; class Chondrichthyes; order Squaliformes; family Somniosidae; genus Somniosus; species Somniosus microcephalus. The sequence continues at coordinate 4,763,735 of NC_140998.1, read as the reverse complement.
GTTTATATATAGAATAACAGATAACCCAGTAGTGAGTTACAGGCTGGAATCTAATCGAGGGGTTCGGGGGGTTTATATATCGAATAACAGATACCCGGAGTGAGTTACAGGCTGGAATCTAATCCAGGGGTTCGGGGGGTTTATATATAGAACAACAGATACCCGGGAGTGAGTTACAGGCTGGAATCTAATCGAGGGATTCGGGGAGTTTATATATAGAATAACAGATACCCGGGAGTGAGTTACAGGCTGGAATCTAATCGAGGGGTTCGGTGGGGTTTATATATAGAATAACAGATACCCGGGAGTGAGTTACAGGCTGGAATCTAATCGAGGGGTTCGGGGGGTTTATATATAGAATAACAGATACCCGGGAGTGAGTTACAGGCTGGAATCTAATCGAGGGTTTCGGGGGGTTTATATGTAGAATAACAGATACCCGGGAGTGAGTTACAGACTGGAATCTAATCCAGGGGTTCAGGGGGTTTATATATAGAATAACAGATACCCGGGAGTGAGTTACAGACTGTGATCTAATCGAGGGCTTCGGGGGGTTTATATATAGAATAACAGATACCCGGGAGTGAGTTACAGGCTGGAATCTAATCGGGGGGTTCGGGGGGTTTATATATGGAATAACAGATACCCGGGAGTGAGTTACAGGCTGGAATCTAATCGAGGGCTTCGGGGGGTTTATATATAGAATAACAGATACCCGGGAGTGAGTTACAGGCTGGAATCTAATCGAGGGTTTCGGGGGGTTTATATGTAGAATAACAGATACCCGGGAGTGAGTTACAGACTGGAATCTAATCCAGGGGTTCAGGGGGTTTATATATAGAATAACAGATACCCGGGAGTGAGTTACAGACTGTGATCTAATCGAGGGCTTCGGGGGGTTTATATATAGAATAACAGATACCCGGGAGTGAGTTACAGGCTGGAATCTAATCGGGGGGTTCGGGGGGTTTATATATGGAATAACAGATACCCGGGAGTGAGTTACAGGCTGGAATCTAATCGAGGGCTTCGAGGGGTTTATATATAGAATAACAGATACCCGGGAGTGAGTTACAGGCTGGAATCTAATCGAGGGGTTCGGGGCTTTAAATATAGAATAACAGATACCCGGAGTGAGTTACAGACTGGAATCTAATCGAGGGTTTCGGGGTGTTTATATATAGAATAACAGATACCCGGGAGTGAGTTACAGGCTGGAATCTAATCGAGGGGTTCGAGGGTTTATATATAGAATAACAGATACCCGGAGTGAGTTACAGACTGGAATCTAATCGAGGGGTTCGGGGGGTTTATATATAGAATAACAGATACCCGGGAGTGAGTTACAGGCTGGAACCTAATCGAGGGGTTCGAGGGTTTATATATAGAATAACAGATACCCGGGAGTGAGTTACAGACTGGAATCTAATCGAGGGTTTCGGGGGGTTTATATATAGAATAACAGATACCCGGGAGTGAGTTACAGGCTGGAATCTAATCGAGGGCTTCGGGGGGTTTATATATAGAATAACAGATACCCGGGAGTGAGTTACAGGCTGGAATCTAATCGAGGGGTTCGGGGGGTTTATATATAGAATAACAGATACCCGGGAGTGAGTTACGGGCTGGAATCTAATCGAGGGGTTCAGGGGGTTTATATATAGAATAACGGATACCCGGGAGTGAGTTACAGGCTGGAATCCAATCCAGGGGTTCGGGGGCTTTATATATGGAATAACAGATACCCGGGAGTGAGTTACAGGCTGGAATCTAATCCAGGGGTTCGGGGGGTTTATATATAGAATAACAGATAACCCAGGAGTGAGTTACAGGCTGGAATCTAATCGAGGGGTTCGGGGTGTTTATATATAGAATAACAGATACCCGGAGTGAGTTACAGGCTGGAATCTAATCCAGGGGTTCGGGGGGTTTATATATTGAATAACAGATACCCGGGAGTGAGTTACAGGCTGGAATCTAATCGAGGGGTTCGGGGGGGTTTATATATAGAATAACAGATAACCCAGGAGTGAGTTACAGGCTGGAATCTAATCGAGGGGTTCAGGGGGTTTATATATAGAATAACAGATACCCGGGAGTGAGTTACATTCTGGAATCTAATCCAGGGGTTCGGGGGTTTTATATATAGAATAACAGGTACCCGGGAGTGAGTTACAGGCTGGAATCTAATCGAGGGGTTCGGGGGGTTTATATATAGAATAACAGATACCCGGGAGTGAGTTACAGGCTGGAATCTAATCGAGGGGTTCGGGGGGTTTATATATAGAATAACAGATACCCGGGAGTGAGTTACAGGCTGGAATCTAATCGAGGGGTTCGGGGGGTTTATATATAGAATAACAGATACCCGGGAGTGAGTTACAGTCTGGAATCTAATCGAGGGGTTCGGGGGGTTTATATATAGAATAACAGATACCCGGGAGTGAGTTACAGGCTGGAATCTAATCAAGGGGTTCGGGGGGTTTATATATAGAATAGCAGATACCCGGGAGTGAGTTACAGGCTGGAATCTAATCGAGGGGTTCAGGGGGTTTATATATAGAATAACGGATACCCGGGAGTGAGTTACAGGCTGGAATCTAATCCAGGGGTTCGGGGGGTTTATATATGGAATAACAGATAACCCAGGAGTGAGTTACAGGCTGGAATCTAATTGAGGGGTTGCGGGGGTTTATATATAGAATAACAGATACCCGGGAGTGAGTTACAGGCTGGAATCTAATCCAGGGGTTCGGGGGGTTTATATATAGAATAACAGATAACCCAGTAGTGAGTTACAGGCTGGAATCTAATCGAGGGGTTCGGGGGGTTTATATATCGAATAACAGATACCCGGAGTGAGTTACAGGCTGGAATCTAATCCAGGGGTTCGGGGGGTTTATATATAGAATAACAGATACCCGGGAGTGAGTTACAGGCTGGAATCTAATCGAGGGGTTCGGGGGTTTATATATAGAATAACAGATACCCAGGAGCGACTTACAGTCTGGAATCTAATCGAGGAGTTCAGGGGTTTATATATAGAATAACAGATACCCGGGAGTGAGTTACAGGCTGGAATCTAATCGAGGTGTTCGGGGGTTTGTATATAGAATAACAGATACCCGGGAGTGAATTACAGGCTGGAATCTAATCGAGGTGTTGGGGGGTTTATATATAGAATAACAGATACCCGGGAGTGAGTTACAGGCTGGAATCTAATCGAGGGGTTCGGGGGGTTTATATATAGAATAACAGATACTCGGGAATGAGTTACAGGCTGGAATCTAATCGAGGGGTTCGGGGGGTTTATATAGAGAATAACAGATACTCGGGAGTGAGTTACAGGCTGGAATCTAATCGAGGGGTTCAGGGGGTTTATATATAGAATAACAGATACCCGGGAGTGAGTTACAGGCTGGAATCTAATCGAGGGGTTCGGGGTTTTTTTATATAGAATAACAGATACCCGGGAGTGAGTTACAGACTGGAATCTAATCGAGGGGTTCGGGGGGTTTATATATAGAATAACAGATACCCGGGAGTGAGTTACAGGCTGGAATCTAATCGAGGGGTTCGGGGGGTTTATATATAGAATAACATATACCCGGGAGTGAGTTACAGGCTGGAATCTAATCGTGGGGTTCGGGTGGTTTATATATAGAATAACAGATACCCGGGAGTGAGTTACAGGCTGGAATCTAATCGAGGGGTTCGGGGTGTTTATATATAGAATAACAGATACCCGGGAGTGAGTTACAGGCCGGAATCTAATCGAGGAGTTCGGGGGGTTTATATATAGAATAACAGATACCCGGGAGTGAGTTGCAGGCTGGAATCTAATCCAGGGGTTCGGCGGGGTTTATATATAGAATTGTTGAGATACCGCGGCAAACGTGGGAGTCGAGACCAGAGTTGGTGAAACACAACTGCTTTAATCAACCTTATGGCAAAGAGAAACTGGAAAAGCCCGCGCATCCACTTCAATACTCCCTAGAGAGGAAGTGCTCCCGGCAGCCTGTCCCTGCGGGAAACAAGTTCCTGGAGGAAAGGGCCCCCGGCTGGGGGCATCTGCTTAAACTGTCCGTGCCGCCGTGAGCGGATTATGTCCAGTGGTGGCATGTCGCCACAGAGCTCCCCCCAGAATCCGCTTAGGAGGAGTGGACGAGTCGTGACGGTGGCCTGATGGTTCTGCCGGAGCGGCTCTGAGTGGTCGCCGGTCTAGTTGGTGGGGCCGTCGGTTCACCGCCGGCTGTGCTGGCTTGCTGGCGGGACGGCCTCTAGCTGGAGGCCGGGCCACGGGGACCTGTTCCCCTGGTTCTGTGTGTGCTGGTTTGAGCCGGTCGATGGAGACTGTGTCGACCCTGTCGCCGAGTCGCAGCTTGAAGACCTTGTCCCCGGTTTGTAGTACCTCGTACGGTCCGTCGTACGGGGGTCGCAGGGGCCCGCAGTGCGCGTCGTGTCGCACGAAGACGAAGCGCGCCTGCTGTAAGTTTGGCGGGACGTGAGGTGCGAGTTCGCCGTGTCGGTTGACCGGAAGTGGGGCAAACTGCTGAGTGGAAGAGAAAGCGTCGAGCCATTGCTGTTCGGCCGACCAAGGCGTGGTGGCCTCCGGAATGAATTCGCCTGGGACGCGCAGCGGTTGTCCGTAGACTAACTCCGCTGCCGAGGACTGGAGGTCTTCCTTGACCGCGGTGCGTAGGCCTAGTAGCACCCACGGTAGGCGGTCAGTCCAGGTACTGTCCTGCAGACCGGCGCGGAGTGAGGCCTTGAGTGACCTGTGGAAGCGTTCACACAGCCCATTGGCCTGCGGGTGGTACACCGTGGTTCGGTGGAGCGTCACCCCGAGGTTGCGTGCTGTGGCTGTCCAGAGTTCGGAGGTGAACTGGGCGCCTCTGTCGGAGGTTATGTCGGCTGGTACGCCGAACCTTGCAACCCAGGTGTTAACGAACGCCCTGGCGATGTCGGCTGTAGTGGTGGAGGGCAGCGGCACTGCCTCAGGCCAGCGTGTGTAGCGGTCGACCATCGTGAGCAGATAAGTTTGGCCTTGCGATGGCGGCAGAGGACCGACGATGTCGACGAGTACGTGGTTGAAGCGGCGGCTGGGTACCTCGAAGTCTCCCAGGGGTGCTTTTGTGTGTAGCTGTACCTTAGCCCGTTGGCAGGCGAGGCAGGAGGTGGCCCAAGTCCGAACATCTTTGCTGAGGCCGCGCCAGACGAAACGCTGGGAGAGGAGTTTGACGGATGCGCGGGCACCCGGATGGGAGAGCGCGTGTAGCGCATCGAAGAAGCGGCGGCGCCAGGTTGCAGGGACAACCGGCCTGGGTTGGCCGAGTGAGACGTCGCAAGTGACTGCCGTGGCTTCTGGCCCGTGCGCGACCTTGGCTAGGCGTAGCCCTGGCAGGCTGGTAGCCACCGAGAGGAGGTCTGGGTCCGTGAGCTGGGCCACTGCTAGTTGCGCGTAGTCGACCGCGAGGTGATTCGTGCAGATGGCAGGACGGGAAAGGCAGTCGGCGACAACGTTGTCTCTACCGGAGACGTGCTGGCTGTCCGTAGTAAACTCGGACACGGCCGCAAGCTGGCGTTGCTGCCTAGTGGACCAGGGTTCGGTGTGCTTGGCCACCGCGTATGTGAGCGGCTTGTGGTCCACGTACGCGGTGAAGGGGCGGCCTTCCAGGAGGAACCTGAAATGGCGGACCGACAGGTGGAGCGCGAGAAGCTTGCGGTCGAAAGTAGAGTATTTGACCTCCGGGGGGCGCAGTTGGCGGCTGTAGAAGGCAAGTGGCTGCCACGCGCCATTGACCCACTGCTCGAACACGGCTCCGACCGCGTGGTCGGAGGCGTTGGTAGTGAGCGCGACCCGGGCATCGGCCCTCGGGTGCGCGAGCAGGGTGGCGTCGGTGAGCGCGTTTTTGGTGGCGTCGAAGGCGGCTGACGTGTCAGTGGTCCAGGCTACGTCCATCTTGCCGGACTTACCTCGGAGGGAGTTGTATAGGGGCTTCATGAGGGCTGCAGCTCTGGGGATGAACCTATTGTAGAAGTTCACCATCCCGAGGAACTCCTGGAGGCCCTTGATGGTTTTGGGGCGGGGGAATTGCTGGACGGCCTGCACCTTGTTGGGCAGGGGGACGGCCCCAGCAGGGGTGATGTGGTGACCGAGAAAATCGATCTCGGTTAGGCCGAATTGGCACTTCGCCGGGCTGAGGATGAGCCCATGTTGGGCTAGGCACCCGAACAGGATGCGAAGGTGTTCGAGGTGTTCCTGTTTGGAGGAGCTGGCCACGAGAATGTCGTCTAGATAGACGAATAGGAAGTTCAGGTCCCGGAGGACTGAGTCCATAAGGCGCTGGAAAGCCTGGGCTGCATTCTTGAGGCCGAAGGGCATCCTCAGGAACTCGAACAGGCCGATTGGGGTGATGACGGCCGTTTTGGGGATGTCCGCGGGGTGTACGGGGACTTGGTGGTAACTGCGCACCAGGTCGACCTTGGAAAAGGCGGGTCGTCCGGCCAGTCGAGCCGAGAAGTCCTGGATGTGTGGCACCGGGTATCGGTCGGGGGTGGTGGCGTCGTTGAGGCGGCGGTAGTCCCCGCAAGGGCGCCAGGCTCCGCCGGGCTTGGGGGCGATGTGGAGGGGCGAGGCCCAAGGGCTGCTGGAGTGGCGGATGATGCCGAGTTGTTCCATGGTGGTGAACTCGGCCCGCACGATTTCCAGCTTGGCCGGGTTGAGTCTGCGTGCGTGGGCAGAAACCGGGGGGCCGTTGGTGGGGATATAGTGCTCCACACCGTGTTTGGCGGCTTTGGCCGAAAAGGTCGGGTTAGTGAGGGCGGGAAACTTGGCTAGACGTGCCGAGTAGTCGTCCGTGGCTCTGGCGAGGCAGTAGGTCGTCAGGCCGGCCGAACGGGCCGGGGTGAATGCGCCAGGGATGGGGGCCATAGTGTTGATGTCGACGAGGCGATGCCTCGGAATGTCGACAAGGAGGCCGTGGGCGCGTAGGAAGTCGGCGCCGATGAGTGGGCAGAGGACCCTGTCTGTGAGGAACTCCCAGCGGTAGCGGCGGCCCGCGAGGTCGAGCGTGACCATGCGGGTGCCATATGTGCGGATGTCAGAGCCATTGGCTGTGGCCAGCGTGATACCCCGTGCGCCGCGTTGGATTTTGAGGGCGGAGGCGGGGGTGATGCTGTGCTGGGCCCCTGTGTCGCACGGAAATCGGCGGTTGGTTCTGTCGTCGGTGACGTACAGTAGAGGCCCCTTTTGCCCCGCAGCCATCGCGGGGGCCGGTGCGGGGGGGGGGGGTTTGAAAGTGCACGGTGGCATGCAGCGTTGGGCCCTAGTGCCAAAACGGGAGTGGTAGTAACAGTGACCCGGAGTGGTAGGGCGGTCGGGCCTAGTGGGCCGGGAAGACCGCGTGGTCGTTGCCGTGAGGTCGGGCGCAACGGCGCGAGCGGACTGCGCAGAGAGCAGCCGGTCGGCCTTTTTGGCTATCTCATTGAGGTCCGTGGAGTCAGACTCCACAATGAGCGGGCGGATGCTGGCGGGGAGCTGCCGAATGAAAAGCGTGCGAAAGAGGGCGCCGGTGTTTTTGTCGTCCGAGAGGGACAGCATGTGGGAAAGCAGATCCGACGGTGAAGCGTCACCAAGGCCGGGGAGGTCGAGGAGTTGGCAGTTGCGCTGGTAAGAGGACGTTTGAAATTTTTTAAGGAGCGCAGCCTTCAAATGTTCGTACTTGCCTTCCACTGGTGGATCCTGCAGCGCTGCCCAAACCTCGGGGACTGTGGCGTAGGTGAGAGAGGAGACGAGGTGGTCGTACTTTGTGGCATCGACTGTAATGTGTTTCAGCCGGAATCTGGACTCAGCTTGAACAAACCAGGCTTCGGCCAGGTTCTCCCAAAAGTCCGGTAGTTTAACCGTGACTGCGTTTGTATCTGCCATGCTAGCTTAGGATTCGTCCTGAGCGTCGGGGTCACCAGTGTTGAGATACCGCGGCAAACGTGGGAGTCGAGACCAGAGTTAGTAAAACACAACTGCTTTAATCAACCTCATGGCAAAGAGAAACTGGAAAAGCCCGCGCATCCACTTAAATACTCCCCAGACAGGAAGTGCTCCCGGCAGCCTGTCCCTGCGGGAAACAAGTTGCTGGAGGACAGGGCCCCCGGCTGGGGGTGTCTGCTTAAACTGTCCGTGCCGCCGTGAGCGGATTATGTCCAGTGGTGGCGTGTCGCCACAGAATAACAGATACCTGGGAGTGAGTTACAGACTGGGATCTAATCGAGGGGTTCGGGGGGTTTATATATAGAATAACAGATAACCCAGGAGTGAGTTACAGGCTGGAATCTAATCGAGGGGTTCAGGGGGTTTATATATAGAATAACGGATACCCGGGAGTGAGTTACAGACTGGAATCTAATCGAGGGGTTCGGGGGGGTTTATATATAGAATAACAGATAACCCAGGAGTGAGTTACAGGCTGGAATCTAATCGAGGGGTTCGGGGGGGTTTATATATAGAATAACAGATACCCGGGAGTGAGTTACAGTCTGGAATCTAATCGAGGGTTTCAGGGGGTTTATATATAGAATAACGGATACCCGGGAGCGAGTTACAGGCTGGAATCTAATCGGGGGGTTCGGGGGGCTTATATATAGAATAACAGATATCCGGGAGTGAGTTAGAATGATAGTATTCTTCATTAAGATGAAAAGTGAATATGAAGTACTCCAATCCGAAACTAGGGTCTTAAATCTAAACAAAGGAAACTACGAAGGTATGAGCAGTGAGTTGGCTATGATAGATTGGGGAGCTTCATTAAAAGGCATGACGGTGGATAGACAATGGCTAACATTTAAGGAACAAATGCATGAATTGCAACAGTTATACATTCCTTTCTGGCGTAAAAACACAAAAGGAAAAGCGGCCCAACCGTAACAAAAGAAATTAAGGATGGTATTAGATCCAAAGAGGAGGGTCTTTTTCGGGGTGGCAGGCGGTGACCAGTGGGGTACCGCAGGGATCAGTGCTTGGGCCCCAGCTATTCACAATATATATGAATGATTTGGATGAGGGAACCAACTGTAATATATCCAAGTTTCATGATAGAAACATAGAAGATAGGTGTTAAATCTGTGAGTTGTTCAAGTAATTAATACTCAGACTTAATCAGTAACAATAAAACAGGTCTTTACTGGTTGGAGGTAGGGACTACACGTAGGTCTTTACTTCATGCCCACAGGCGGGAACTGAGGGGAGATCAGTACCCACAGTACTATTTATACCCCTATGGCCAGGAGTGGTACTGCGTATCACTACGCCCAACAAGTAGTGCAGTCCTGTCCATAGGTTCAAAGTAGCACACATATTACATACACAACATTCCTCCCTTCCTAGCTTTACAGTCATCTCCCCATTTAACATAACGTAATAACATATATACATATATAACTTCAGGTTTACATAACAGAATAACATAGATACATAGATAACTTCATGTCAAAACAGATCACAGATTCAGTCTCTGCGGAAAACAGTTCACAGATTCAATCTCTGTGGTGGAGTCGGTTCACGTTGCTGGAGTGACTCATTCAATAGTCCTTCCATGGATTTAACAGTTTGAACTTCCGAACTGAATTGGCTCCGTTCGGAGGGACCACGTGTGTGATCTGGTAGAGGTAATAATGGTTCAGATGGGTCATCTTCTGTTTCGACTTTTCCTTTTCTGCTTCTTGGAGACTCTCTGGGCTCCACTGTCAGCTGCCAGCTGCATGCGCAGTTCCTCCTTCTCTCCCTCCTTTTTCCGTAGTAGAGCCACCTTCTCCCGATGTTCCGTAGACTTTCGGTGCTCCTCCATGATTTCTGTATGGTGGGAGTCGAAGTTACAAGTTGGGCAGGACAGGACATAGTAATATTCGGTGTCGTCCTGATCTAGGCCAGCGAGAGGGTCTTCTATTTCCTCCATACCCAGCTGGGCGTTAGCCAGCTTTTGTTCCAAGTCCAGACATCTTTCCTGAAGAGACTTCTTCATGCGTACCTCTTCATCCAGCTTTTTCTGGGCTTTCAGCAAGTCGTTTACTAATGACCTCATTTGAGATTTTACTACTTCAACTTCTTTTGGAGATTGATTGATCGGACTATTCAATCCCTCTACCGGAGCAGCTGTTTCAGCGGTCTGTTGTTCTACGTTGACGTGAGTCAGCGTACTTTTGGCATCCAAGGGCTGCTCTGTTGCAGTCATCTCAGTCTGTGTTGCCACCTCAGCTCTTCCAATAACCTTTGAGAGCTCCGAACCCCTTTCGTTTGAATATTGAAGTTCGTGTTCAAGTTTTTCCCATTTCAGAGTCCTGTCCTTCAGCATATGCAGGAGTTGGCTGACCGTTAACTCCTCTGACATCAGACGTTTTGTGTGCTCCTGCTCCATTTTCTCCATCAGCTGCTTCTGTTGTCTTTCCAGATTCTCCAACTCTATATCAAAGAGCTCTTTCGTTGCATTCAACTCTTGCTCAAAACGGCGAAGCATTTGTTCTAATTGCTGTTGTAGTTTGAAATGGAGTTGAGTTCGAGCCCGGTGTCCCTCAGAAATGGGCACATCAGTAGACTTGCCAGACTCAGAATCCACAGTTAAACTATGTTGTTGTTGCTCAGTGGAATTCTGTGCTGAAACTTTGTCTTTTGCACCTGAGTTGGGCTTACCATCATCCGTTCCAGAGTCTGGGCCGACTATCTTCACCAAGTTCTCACTCGTTATTGTTTGTAGGAAATGCCAGTCCATATTCATTTTCCTAATCCACTCCCGTCCTAGTAGTGGAGGACCTCCTTCAGATATCACATATAAGTCCATTATTTGACTGTCTTCGCCCTTGTGGACCACTGCAACCTCTATTTTCCCGATGGGGTACACTCTTTGCCCCGTGTATGTTTTCAATATAATCCCCGTATCCTGTAGGGGAATATGTTGGAATAACTTTCCGTAATCTTTCTTATTTATGACCGTCAATGCCGATCCAGTGTCCAATTCCAGTTTTACTTGGACTCCTTCTATCTGAAGAGTGACCCAAATTGTCTGGAGGTCTGCACCCTTACCAGCGTTGAGTACTCTTAAGCTAGCCAGTTCATTACTGCTAGCATCTGAATCGGACTCCTGTTCGGTCACCTTGTGTACCTTTGCGTATTTTCCTTGCGGTGACTTCTTGTTGCTGGTCTTCTTCCCTGACCTGCATACTCTAGCTATATGTCCAAGCCTACCACAAGTTCTACATTCTTGGTTTTTAAACCAACACTGGTTCTGATCATGCGTTGTCTTTCCACAACGATAACATTTGCCAGAACTCACACCCAATTTGTGTGCACTGAGCTCCGGTGACCGTAGCTGCATTACTGCCGTGCCTCTTGCTGCGGCTTCGTGTGCTGCTGCCATAGTGACCGCCTTCTCAAGCGTCAGCTCATTCTCCTCGAGCAGTCGCTTTTGTGTATCCTGTTTAAATAAACCACACACAAATTTGTCTCGAAGTGCCTCTGTCAGTCCTGTTCCAAACTGGCAATATTTCGCTAATTTACGCAATTCCAGCAAATATTCAGCATTGCTTTCATGCTGTAGCTGCCCTCTGTCATAAAATTTAAATCGTTCCACTAGCATCAGCGGCGTGGGGTTTAGATGATCTTTCAGGACAGTAACAATCTCATCGAACGTCTTATCCGCCGGTTCATCTGGTGATAACAGGTGTTTCAATTGCCCGTATGTCTTCGCACCCATTAAATTTAATAATGTTAGAGCTTTATCTTGGTCACGAATTTTATTGGCCTAACAATAATTTTTTTACTCTTTCAACATATATGGCCCAATCTTCGAGGTCACTATCAAAGGTGCTAATATTCCCGTGTTTAGGCATTGTAGATTTGCAATTTCTCAGATTTTATTTTCTTTACTTGTTATCAAAGATGGCGGCTTCCCGCTCTTGCCGTCGTCCTCCGCCCACAAAATGGCGGTTTTCCCGCGCTTGGCGGTCTTCACCCGTCCCCCGACGCCGTCTCCCTTCAGCCCCCGAGTGCGGCCCTTATCTTCGCCGCGATCGCCCGAGTGCGGCCCTTATCAGCGGATGCGATCCCTGGATCGCGAAGCGGCTCTCGGCTCTTATCAGGAGATGCGATCGCTCTGTTGAAACGCCTCCCGCTCGAAGCGGCTCTCGCGCCCTATTCCTCCAGCTCCCCCAGCCCCGTTGGTGCGGCCAACGTGGTCGACTACCTGTCGCGTCGCTGCCCGGCTCAGACAACGGCTTACCCACCACCAAGCTGGAGAAGAAGCTGACGGTCGCCGATGGAGGCTCCGAGGTCAGGATGTCTTCCAGTGGGGTGGAGAGGGTGGAAACCTCTCTGCAACGTCCTGGCTGTGGACGAAGCTGCCGTGGAGTGACTGCCGCAGGGTCCGAATCAGACTCGTCGCCAGTGTTAAATCTGTGAGTTGTTCAAGTAATTAATACTCAGACTTAATCAGTAACAATAAAACAGGTCTTTACTGGTTGGAGGTAGGGACTACACGTAGGTCTTTACTTCATGCCCACAGGCGGGAACTGAGGGGAGATCAGTACCCACAGTACTATTTATACCCCTATGGCCAGGAGTGGTACTGCGTATCACTACGCCCAACAAGTAGTGCAGTCCTGTCCATAGGTTCAAAGTAGCACACATATTACATACACAACAATAGGAGCAGGAGTAGACCATTCGGCCCCTTGAGTCTCCTCCGCCATTTAATGAGATCATGGCTGATCATCCAAATTCAGTACCTGGTCCATGCCTTCTCCCCATATCCCTTGATCCCTTTAGCCTTAAGAAATATATCTAACTCCTTCTTAAATATATTTAATGAATTGGCCTCAACTGCCCTGTGTGGCAGAGAATTCCACAGGTTCACCACTCTCTGGGTGAAGAAATTCCTCCTCATCTCAGTCCTAAATGGCTTACCCCTTATCCTTAGACTGTGACACCTGGTCCTGGACTCCCCCGCCATCGGGAACATCCTTCCTGCATCTAGTCTGCCTAGTCCTGTTAGAATTTTATAAGTTTCAATGAGATCCCCTCTCATTCTTCTAAACTCCAGCGAGTATAAGCCCAATCGACCCAATCTCCCCTCATACGTCATTCCTGCCATCCTAGGTATCAGTCTGGTGAATCTTCGCTGCAATCTCTCCATGGCAAGAACATCCTACCTCAGATAAGGCGACCAAAACTGCACACAATACTCAAGATGTGGTCTCACCAAGGCCCTGTACAACTGCAGCAAGACATCCTTGCACCTGTACTCAAATCCTCTCGCTATGAAAGCCAACATACCATTTGCCTTCTTAACCGCTTGCTGCACCTACATGCTTACCTTCAGCGACTGGTGCACAAGGACACCCAGGTCTCGTTGCACTTCCCTTTCTCCCAATCTATTGCCGTTCAGATAATAATCTGTCTTCCTGTTTTTGACACCAAAGTGGATAACCTCGCATTATTCCACATTATACGGCATTTGCCATGCATCTGCCCAATCATCCAACCTGTCCAAATTATACTGGAGTTTCTCTGCATCCTCCTCAGAGCACACATGCCCACCCAGCTTTGTGTCATCTGCAAACTTGGAGATAATACATCTAGTTTCCTCGTCTAGATCATTAATATATATTGTGAATAGCTGGGGTCCAAGGACTGATCCCTGCGGTACCCCACTAGTCACTGCCTGCCACTCGGAAAAAGACTCGTTTATTCCAACTCTTTGCTTTCTGTCTGCCAACCAGTTCTCTATCCAAGTCAATACCTTGCCCCCAATCCCATGTGCCTTAACTTTACACGCTAATCTCTTATGCGGGACCTTATCGAAAGCCTTCTGAATGTCCAAATACACCACATCCACTGGTTCTCCTTTATCTATTCTACCAGTTACACGCTCAAAAAATTCCAGCAGATTAGTTAAGCATGATTTACCTTTTGTAAATCCATGTTGACTTTGTCCGATCCTGTCACTGTTTTCCAAGTGCTCTGCTATTACATCTTTTATAATTTTTTGAGGATGTAACTGGTAAAATAGATAAGGGAGAACCAGTGGATGTGGTGTATTTGGACTTTCAGAAGGCTTTTGATAAGGTCCCGCATAAGAGATTAGCGTGTAAAGTTAAGGCACATGGGATTGGGGGCAAGGTATTGACTTGGATAGAGAACTGGTTGGCAGACAGAAAGCAAAGAGTTGGAATAAATGGGTCTTTTTCCGAGTGGCAGGCAGTGACTAGTGGGATGCCGCAGGGATCTGTCCTTGGACCCCAGCTATTCACAATATATACTAATGATCTAGACGATGGAACTAGATGTAATATCTCCAAATTTGCAGATGACACAAAGCTGGGTGGGCGTGTGTGCTGCGAGGAGGATGCCAAGAAACTCCAGGGTGATTTGGACAGGTTGGGTGATTGGGCAACAGCATGGCAGATGCAATATAACGTGGATAAATGTGAGGTTATTCACTTTGGTGCCAAAAACAGGAAGGCAGATTATTATCTGAATGGTAATAGATTGGGAGAAGGGGAAGTGCAACGAGACCTGGGCGTCCTTGTGCACCAGTCTCTGAGGGTAAGCATGCAGGTGCAGCAGGCGGTTAAGAAGGCAAATGGTATGTTGCCCTTCGTAGCGAGAGGGTTTGAGTACAGGAACAAGGATGTCTTGCTGCAGTTGTACAGGGCCTTGGTGAGACCACATCTTGAGTATTGTGTGCAGTTTTGGTCGCCTTATCTGTGGAAGGATGTACTTGCCATGGAAGGAGTGCAGCGAAGATTCACCAGGCTGATACCTGGGATGGCAGGAATGACATATGAGGAGAGATTGGGACAATTCGGCTTGTACTCGCTGGAGTTTAGAAGAATGAGAGGGGATCTCATTGAAACTTATAAAATTCTGACAGGACTGGACAGACTAGAAGCAGGATGGATGTTCCCGATGGTCGGGGAGTCCAGAACCAGGGGTCACAGTCTAAGGATAAGGGGTAGGCCATTTAGGACTGAGATGAGGAGGAATTTCTTCACCCAGAGAGTGGTGAACCTGTGGAATTCTCTACCACAGAAGGCAGTAGAGGCCAATTCATTAAATATATTCAAGAAGGAGTTGGATATATTTCTTAAGGCTAAAGGGATGAAGGGGTATGGGGAGAAAGCAGGGACCGGGTACTGAAATTGAATGATCAGCCATGATTGCATTGAATGGCGGAGCAGGCTCGAGGGGCTGAATGGCCTACTCCTGCTCCTATCTTCTATGTTTCTATAGACTCTAGCATTTTCCGCACTACCGATGTCAGGCTTACCGGTCTATAATTCCCTGTTTTCTCTCTACCACCTTTTTTAAATAGTGGGGTTACATTAGCTATCCTCCAATCCATGGGAACTGTTCCAGAGTCTATAGAATGTTGGAAGACGACCAGCAATGCATCTTAAGTACCCTAGGATGTAGATTATCAGTTCCTGGGGATTTATCGGCCTTCAATCCTGTCAATTTCCCTAACACCATTTCCCTACAAATACTGATTTCTTTCAGTTCCTCCCTCTCATTAGACCCTATGTTCCCCGACATCTCTGGGAGATTATTTATGTCCTCCTTTGTGAAGACAGAACCAAAGTATGTATTTAATTGTACAGCCATTTCTTTGTTCCCCATTATAAATTCCCCTGATTCTGATTGCAAGGGACCTATGCTTGACTTCACCAATCTGTTTCTCTTCACATATCTATAGAAGCTTTTACAGTCAGTTTTTATGTTCCTTGCAAGCTTACTCTCATAATCTATTTTTCCCCTCTTAATTAATCCCTTTGTCCTCCTTTGCTGAATCTTAAACTGCTCCCAATCCTCAGGTTTGCTGCTTTTTCTGGCCAAATTATATGTCCTCTCCTTGGATCTTATGCTATCCCTAATTTCCCTTGTTAGCCACGGTTGAGTCACCTTTTTTGTTTTATTTTTATGCCAAACTGGGATGAACAAATTCTGTAGTTTATCCATGCGATCTTTAAATGTTTGCCATTGCCTATCCACCGTCAACCCTTTAAGTAACATTCCCCAATCCATCCTAGCCAACTCGTGCCTCATACCATCGTAGTTTCCTTTATTTAAATCCAGGACCCTAGTCTCTGAGTCAGCTACTTCACTCTCCATCTTAATGAAGAATTCTATCATATTATGATCGCTCCTCCCCAAGGGGCCTGTAGATGACATGAAACTAGGTGGGATTGTGAGTTGTGAGGAAGATGCAAAGAGGCTTCAAGGCGATTTAGACAAGTTGAGTGAGTGGGCAAATACATGGCAGATGCAGTATAACGTGGATAAATGTGAAGTTATCCACTTCGGTAGGAAAAACAGAAAGGCAGAGTATTATTTAAATGGTGATAGATTGGGAAATGTTGATGTACAAAGGGACCTGGGTGTCCTTGTACACCAGTCACTGAGAGCAAACATGCAGGTGCAGCAAGCAGTTAGGAAGGCAAATGGTATGTTGGCCTTCATTGCAAAAGGATTTGACTACAGGAGCAAGGATGTCTTATTGCAGTTATACAGGGCCTTGGTGAGACCACACCTGGAGTACTGTGTGCGGTTTTGGTCTCCTTACCTAAGAAAGGATATACTTGCCATAGAGGGAGTGCAGCGAAGGTTCACCAGACTGATTCCTGGGATGGCAGGACTGTCGTATGAGGAGAGATTGGGTCGACTAGGCCTGTATTCACTAGAGTTTAGAAGAATGAGAGGGGATCTCATTGAAATGTATAAAATTCTGACAGGGCTAGAAAGACTGGATGCATGGAGGATGTTTCCCTGGCTGGGGGGTCTAGAATGAGGGGTCATAGAAACATAGAAACATAGAAGATAGGAGCAGGAGTAGGCCATTCGGCCCCTCGAGCCTGCTCTGCCATTCAATGAGTTCATGGCTGATCGTCCAAATTCAGTACCCGGTCCCTGCCTTCTCCCCATATCCCTTGATCCCTTTAGCCTTAAGAAATATATCCAACTCCTTCTTGAATATATTTAATGAATTGCCCTTTACTGCCTTCTGTGGTAGAGAATTCCACAGGTTCACCACTCTCTGGGTGAAGAAATTCCTCCTCATCTCAGCCCTAACTGGCTTACCCCTTATCCTTAGACTGTGACCCCTGGTTCTGGACACCCCCGACATCGGGAACATCCTTCCTGCATCTAGTCTGTCTCGTCCTGTTAGAATTTTATAAGTTTCAATGAGATCCCCTCTCATTCTTCTAAACTCCAGCGAGTATAAGCCCAATCGACCCAATCTCTCCTCATACGTCATTCCTGCCATCCCAGGTATCAGCCTGGTGAATCTTTGCTGCACTCCCTCCATGGCAAGAACATCCTTCCTCAGATAAGGTGACCAAAACTGCAGACAGTACTCAAGATGTGGTCTCACCAAGGCCCTGTACAACTGCAGCAAGACATCCTTGCTCCTGTACTCGAATCCTCTCGCTACGAAGGCCAACATACCATTTGCCTTCTTAACCGCCTGCTGCACCTGCATGCTTACCTTCAGTGACTGGTGCACAAGGACACCCAGGTCTCGTTGCACTTCCCCTTCTCCCAATCTATTGCCATTCAGATAATAATCTGCCTTCCTGTTTTTGACACCAAAGTGGATAACCTCACATTTATCCATGTTATTGCATCTGCCATGCTTCTGCCCAATTACCCAACCTGTCCAAATCATACTGGGTCACAGCCTCAGGATACGGGGTAGGACATTTCGGACTGAGAGGAGGAGAGTTTTTTTGACTCAGAAGGTGGGGAACCTGTGGATTTCTCTACCACAGAAGGCTGTGGAGGCCAAGTCACTGAATATATTTAAGAAGGAGATAGATTGATTTCCAGACACAAAAGGCATCAAGGGGTATGGGGAGAGAGGGGGAATATGGTATTGAGATAGAGGATCATCCCTGATCATATTGAATGGCGGAGCAAGGTTGAAGGGCCGAATGGCCTACTCCTGCTCCTATTTTTCTATGTTAACAGATGCCCGGGAGTGAGTTACAGGCTGGGATCTAATGGAGGGGTTCGGGGGGTGTTTATATATAGAATAACAGATACCCAGGAGTGGGTTACAGGCTGGAATCTAATTGAGGGGTTCGGGGGATGTTTATATATAGAATAACAGATACCCGGGAGTGAGTTACAGGCTGGGATCTAATGGAGGGGTTCGGGGGGGGTTTATATATAGAATAACAGATACCCGGGAGTGAGTTACAGGCTGGAATCTAATCGAGGGGTTCGGGGGGTGTTTATATATAGAATAACAGATACCCGGGAGTGAGTTACAGGCTGGGATCTAATGGAGGGGTTCGGGGGGTGTTTATATATAGAATAACAGATACCCGGGAGTGGGTTACAGGCTGGAATCTAATCGAGGGGTTCGGGGGGTGTTTATATATAGAATAACAGATACCCGGGAGTGAGTTACAGGCTGGAATCTAATCGAGGGGTTTGGGGGGTTTATATATAGAATAACAGATACCCGGGAGTGAGTTACAGGCTGGAATCTAATCCAGGGGTTCGGGGGTTTATATATAGAATAACAGATACCCGGGAGTGAGTTACAGGCTGCGATCTAATGGAGGGGTTCGGGGGGTGTTTATATATAGAATAACAGATACCCGGGAGTGAGTTACAGGCTGGAATCTAATCGAGGGGCTCGGGGGGTTTATATATAGAATAACAGATATCCGGGAGTGGGTTACAGGTTGGAATCTAATCAAGGGGTTCGGGTGGTTTATATATAGAAAAACAGATACCCCGGGAGTGGGTTACAGGCTGGAATCTAATCGAGGGGTTCGGGGGTGGTTTATATATAGAATAACAGATACCCGGGAGTTACAGGCTGGGATCTAATCGAGGGGTTCGGTAGGTTTATATATAGAATAACAGACACCCGGGAGTGAGATATAGGCTGGAATCTAATTGAGGGGTTCGGGGGGTGTTTATATATAGAATAACAGATACCCGGGAGTGAGTTACAGGCTGGAATTTAATCGAGGGTTTCGGGGATTTATATATAGAATAACAGATACCCGGGAGTGAGGTACAGCCTGGAATGTAATCTATGGGTTCGGGGGGTTTATATATATGGAATAACAGATACCCGGGAGTGAGTTACAGGCTGGAATCTAATCGAGGGGTTCGGGGGATTTATATATAGAATAACAGATACCCGGGAGTGAGGTACAGCCTGGAATCTAATCTATGGGTTCGGGGGGTTTATATACAGAATAACAGATACCCGGGAGTGAGGTACAGGACTATATCTGTATGGTGTACAGGAACTCTTTGTGCCTCTCGATTAGACTCGTTGTGTGTGTTGAGGGTTTGAGGTGAGGAGCTCTCTCTCGAGGTGCCAGTGTAATGATGTTGAGTGTGTTGAGGGTGTTGGAAGTTCCTGATTCCAAACCTGAACAAGGCCTTCAGCAGGAACTCGCTGCTCTTCAATCATTGAAAGCGGTTGAATATTAACGACACAATTTCAGTAGAGTTCCAGCTGAGGGGTTTCCTGGTGACATACATTTTTAACAGTCATGCAGTGTAATGTAAACATGCTCTTTACTGACCAAATATGGGCCATAAATTTAACTTGTTAACAGACCAAAGGAATGGCTGTAAGTGCCGGCGATTCATTTTAAACTCATTTAATTTCTAGCACCCCGTTCTCCTGAAGGTACAGGGTCCTGCTGGGGTCCAGTCCCATAGGTGCCAGACCTGTATTTCACTGTGGGGCGCCTCACACATAAAGAGCCATTGTTGCACCCCTCCCAGGGCACCACACGCCTCAACCTTCCAGTTCATCCCGAACTCTCTGGGATTTCCACAACACTTTCAAGTGCCCATGATTCATGGGAACATAGGAACAGGAAGGGGCCATTCAGCCTCTTTAGCCTCTTCCACCATTCAATTAGAACATGGGCTGATCGGTATTTTAACTCCATCGACCCGCCATTGCTCCGTTACCCTTAACACCCTGACCCAACAAAAATCCATCAAACTCAGTTTTGAAATTTTCAGTTGACCCCCCGGCCTCAACAGTTTCTTGTGCGAGAGTTGCACATTTCCACCAGCCTTTGTGTGAAGAAGTGCTTCCTGACATCACCCCTGAACGGCCTGGCTCTAATTTTAAGATTATGCCCCCTTGTTCTGGACTCCCCCCCACCAGAGGAAATAGTTTCTCTCTATCTGACCCATCAAATCATTTAATCATCTTAAACACCTCAATTAGATCACTCCTCAATCTTCTATACTCAAGGGAACACAAGCCCAGTCTGTGCAACCTGTACTCGTAACATAAGAATATAAGAAATAGGAGCAGGAGTCGGCCATTCGGCCCCTCGAGCCTGCTCCGCCATTGAATAAGATCACGGCTGATCTTCTACCTCATCTCCACTTTCCTGCACTATCCCCATATCCCTTCATTCCCTTAATATCCAAAAATCTATCGATCTCTGTCTTGAATATACTCAACGACTGAGCCTCCACAGCCCTCTGGGGTAGAGAATTCCAAAGATTCACCACCCTCTGAGTGAAGACATTTCTCCTCATCTCAGTCCTAAATGGCCGACTCCTTATCCTGAGGCTGTGACCCCTGGTTGTAGACTCCCCAGCCAGGGGAAACATCCTCCCTGCATCTACCCTGTCAATCTCCCTCAGAATCTTATATGTTTCAATGAGATCACCTCTCATTCTTCTAAACTCTAGAGAATATAGGCCGAGTCTACTCAATCTCTCCTCATAGGACAATCCCCCCATCCCAGGAATCAGTCTGGTGAACCTTCGCTGCACTCCCTCTATGGCAAGTATATTCTTCCTCAGGTAAGGAGACCAAAACTGTACACAATACTCCAGGTGTGGTCTCACCAGGGCTCTATATAATTGTAGTAAGATGTCTTTACTCTTATACTCAAATCCTCTTGTAATAAAGGCTAACATACCAGTTGCTTTCCTAATTGCTTGCTGTACCTGCATGTTAACTTTCAGTGATTTGTGTACAAGGTCCCTCTGAACACCATCATTTCCCAATTTCTCACCATTTAAATAATGTTATGTTTTTCCATTCTTCGTACCAATGTGGATAATTTCAAATTTCCCCACATTATACTCCATCTGCTGCCTTCTACCCTGCTTTTATAGATATGTGAAGAGAAAAAGATTGGTGCAGTCAGAATCAGGGGAATTTATAATGGGGAACAAAGAAATGGCTGACCAATTAAATACATACTTTGGTTCTGTCTTCACAAAGGAGGACACAAATAACCTCCCAGAGATGTCGGGGAACATAGGGTCTGATGAAAGGGAGGAACTGAAAGAAATCAATATTTGTAGGGAAATGGTGTTAGGGAAATTGATGGGATTGAAGGCCGATAAATCCCCAGGGCCTCATAATCCACATCCTAGGGTACGTAAGGAAGTGGCCCTAGAAATATTAGATGCATTGCTGTTCATCTTCCAAAATTCTATGGACTCTGGAACAGTTCCCATGGATTGGAGGGTAGCTAATGTTACCCCACTATTTAAAAAAGGTGGTAGAGAGAAAACGGGGAATTATAGACCGGTAAGCCTGACATCGGTAGTGGGGAAAATGCTAGAGTCCATTATAAAAGATGTAATAGCAGAGCACTTGGAAAACAGTGACAGGATCGGACAAAGTCAACATGGATTTACAAAAGGTAAATCGTGCTTGACTAATCTACTGGAATTTTTTGAGGATGTAACTGGTAGAATAGATAAGGGAGAACCAGTGGATGTGGTGTATTTGGACTTTCAGAAGGCTTTCGATAAGGTCCCGCATAAGAGATTAGCGTGTAAAGTTAAGGCACATGGGCTTGGGCGCAAGGTATTGACTTGGATAGAGAACTGGTTGGCAGACAGAAAGCAAAGAGTTGGAATAAACGGGTCTTTTTCTGAGTGGCAGACAGTGACTAGTGGGGTACCGCAGGGATCGGTGCTTGTACCCCAGCTATTCACAATATATATTAATGATCTAGACGAGGGAACTAGATGTAATATCTCCAAGTTTGCAGACAACACAAAGCTGGGTGGGCGTGTGTGCTGTGAGGAGGATGCAGAGAAACTCCAGTATGATTTGGACAGGTTGGGTGATTGGGCAGAAGCATGGCAGATGCAATATAATGTGGATAAATGCGAGGTTATCCACTTTGGTGGCAAAAACAGGAAGGCAGATTATTATCTGAATGGCAATAGATTGGGAGAAGGGGAAGTGCAACGAGACCTGGGTGTCCTGGTGCACCAGTCGCTGAAGGTAAGCATGCAGGTGCAGCAGGCGGTTAAGAAAGCAAATGGTATGTTGGCCTTCGTAGCGAGAGGGTTCGAGTACAGGAACAAGGATGTCTTGCTGCAGTTGTACAGGGCCTTGGTGAGACCACACCTTGAGTATTGTGTGCAGTTTTGGTCGCCTTATCTGAGGAAGCATGTTCTTGCCATGGAGGGAGTGCAGTGAAGATTCACCAGACTGATAGCTGGGATGGCAGGAATGACCTATGAGGAGAGATTGGGTCAATTGGGCTTATACTCACTGGAGTTTAGAAGAATGAGAGGGGATCTCATTGAAACTTATAAAATTCTAACAGGACTGGACAGACTAGATGCAGAAAGGATGTTCCCGATGGCGGGGAAGTCCAGAACCAAGGGTCACAGTCTAAGGATAAGGGGTAAGCCATTTAGGACAGAGATGAGAAGGAATTTCTTCACCTAGAGAGTGGTGAACCTGTGGAATTCTCTACCACAGAAGGCGGTGGAGGCCAATTCAGTAAATATATTCAAGAAGGAGTTGGATATATTTCTTAAGGCTAAAGGGATCAAGGGCTATGGGGAGAAAGCAGAGACAGGATACTGAATTTGGATGATCAGCCATGATCTCATTCAATGGCATAGCAGGCTCGAGGGGCCGAATGGCCTACTCCTGCTCCTATCTTCTATGTTCTCACCCAATCACTTAACCAATCTATGGGGGAGAAATTTGGTATCGCCCCATCTGGGGCGCTAAAACTTTAAAAGTTGACAAATTAGTGCCAGGCTCTAATCATTCTCGCCTCCCGCGAAATTCAGCTTTAGCGCCCCAAGAGGGAAGTGGAGCGCTAAATCAGGCGCTGACCACTTCTCTTGGGGCGCTATAGTGTGTGAGGGTGGGTAGCGGCAGAGTGCTGAGGAATGTGCAGTGCTGCCGGCATCAGAGGCTCCATCCCTCGCTTAAAGGGAAGGACCAAGGCTGTTTTGCAACATTCTTCTACTAGTTCAGTGGGGCCAGGGGACCTGCGCGACTTCTATTACAGCCCCAGTCACTCTCAGAGAGTGGGGGGCTCAGGTGTCGCACAGCATTGAGGCTTCAAAAACGCTGAGCCGGCACCAGACTGCTGCGAAGGGTAAAGTTTGACCTCCCCAACCACCACTGCCTTTAATGATCACTCCCCAAGCGGCCAGCCGCGGTGACGATGCCTCCTGTTGCTGCCGTTGTTGACGCCCGGCGATGCAGCAAGGGGCGAGAGCCAATTTCACATCCGGGGCGGTAACGTGGCACTGCGCACTTGATGGCACGAGAGACCGAGGTAGTAAGTGTTAGCGCCAGCGGAAAACCACCGGAGAAGTTTGCGGGTGTCGCTGAATTCGCCGCGCCCGGTCAGTAGCCTCTTAGCGTCCCGTTACCGCTCCGCCCCCCCCCACCACCGCTGGCGCTAACTGGAGGCGCAAAGCAGCTGAACTCTTAGCTCTATATCTCTTTGTAGCCTCTTTGAATCCTCCTCACAATTTAACATTTAGCCTCACCTTTAACCCTTTTAGCCCCGGTGTCATTCTGGTGAATCTGCGCTGCCCCGTCTCGAAGGTCAAGATATCCTTCCTGAGGTGCGGGGCCCAGAACTGAACCCAGTTACTCCAGGTCTGGTCTAGCCAGAGCTGTGACATTACCTCCACCTCTTTGTATTCCAGCCCCCTCGAAATGAAGGCGAACATTCCATTGGTCTTTTAAATTATTTTTTGTACCAGTCCACTAGCTTTTTTCCTGCTCCTGATCACTGTCCAGAGACCCCTTGGTTAGAGAGGGGAATACAGTCAGGGTTCCTGCTCCTGATCACTGCCCAGTGACCCCTGGGTGAGAGAGAGGGGAAATCAGCCAGGGTTCCTGCTCCTGATCACTGTCCAGTGACCCCTGGGTTAGAGAGAGAGAGGAAATCAGCCAGGGTTCCTGCTCCCGATCACTGTCCAGTGACCCCGGGTTAGAGAGGGGAAATCAGCCAAGGTTCCTGCTCCCGATCACTGTCCAGTGACCCCTGGGTTAGAGAGAGGGGAAATCAGCCAGGGTTCCTGCTCCCAATCACTGTCCAGTGACCCCGGGTTAGAGAGAGGGGAAATCAGCCAGGGTTCCTGCTCCTGATCAGTGTCCAGTGACCCCGGGGTTAGAGAGAGGGGAAATCAGCCAGGGTTCCTGCTCCTGATCACTGTCCAGTGACCCCTGGGTTAGAGAGAGAGGGGAAATCAGCCAGGGTTCCTGCTCCTGATCACTGTCCAGTGACCCCGGGTTAGAGAGGGGAAATCAGCCAGGGTTCCTGCTCCTGATCACTGTCCAGTGACCCCTGGGTTAGAGAGAGGGGAAATCAGCCAGGGTTCCTGCTCCTGATCACTGTCCAGTGACCCCGGGTTATAGAGGGGAAATCAGCCAGGGTTCCTGCTCCTGATCACTGTCCAGTGACCCTGGGTTAGAGAGAGGGGAAATCAGCCGGGGTTCCTGCTTCTGATCACTGTCCTGTGACCCCGGGTTAGAGAGAGAGAGGAAATCAGCCAGGGTTCCTGCTCCTGATCACTGTCCAGTGACCCCGGGCTAGAGAGAGGGGAAATTGTAGTGTATGTACCTTTAAGAGAGAACTACTTTTACAGCTCCTGTATACTGTAGTACCGGCAGTGACCACACCTGTATATAAGCCTTGAGCATGCCTCCGTACTGTTAGCCTTTAGACTACCCTCCTCCAGTAAACACCTGTTGATTGTTAATTTACAGCCTCCGTCTAGTTATTGGAAAACATCATACTTTAAGAATCACGGATTCAACAGTGGCGACGAGGTCGAATCGAATCTACCTGCAACTCTGCATTTCCTTTCAAGGATTCGCTCCGGGAGGACGGTGGAAGAAAGTCGAGGCCAGAAGCACGGGCGTCCACCACGAGCAACCGCCCAGTCATCCGGCAGAGAGTGAACATCACAGGGGAGACTGTTGCGAGCTGGGCTTGGTTCTCCAGCCACAATGATCCAGCAACAGACTGGCAACAGGTACAGTGCAGATCCTTCCCGGACAGCGGCGGCTGGAGCCGACCGACGGCACAGAAAAGGCCGAGCAGCGTCGACGGGGTAAGAGAGAGGGTGAAGCGCACAGGGCGCAGCCGGGGGTTGAAAACCGAGCGGCGTCGACGGAAAACAAAAAGAGAGAGAGGGTAAAGCAGCAGCCGGGTTCAGGACCGGGCTGCGGCAATGAGAGAGGCGCACAGGAGAACGCGCAGAGCACAGCCAGTGCTCAAGGGCTGAACAGCGTCCGCGGGGGAAAGAAAGGGAGCGCCGGCGACGCCATTGAGCCGCGGAGAAGAAGGGAGAGCGCGGGAGACGCCATTTTAGAAGCCGCAGCGGAGAAGAAGGGCGAGCGCGGGAAGAAAGGAAAGCGCGGGAGATGCCATTTTGTGCCAGCGGAGAAGAAGGGAGAGTGCGGGAGACGCCATTTTAGACAGTTTAATCACACCCAGGGATGCCGAAGAGTGGCAGTATTACTGCGTTCGACAATGAAGTCGAAGATTGGGCCACATATGTGGAACACATTGAGGTGTACTGCAAGGCGAATGAAGTGCCAGTTGCTAGGAAAGCACTGGTTTTGTTGAATTCCATGGGTGCAAAAACTTATGGCTTACTGCGAAACCTAATAACCCCAGAGAAGCCAGTGGATAAGAATTTCGAAAGGATAGTGGAAATCTTAAAGGACCACTTAAACCCCACACCGCTGCTGATAGCAGAAAGATTTAAGTTCCACAAAAGGAACCAGCATAAAGACGAAAGTAATGCTGAGTACTTAACGGAACTGCGCAAGCTATCGAAACACTGCCAGTTCGGAGTGGGACTAGCAGATACGTTAAGGGACAAGTTTGTGTGTGGGCTTCAAAGTGAAGGAACCCAGAAATGGCTTCTATCAGAAAAGGATCTTACGCTGGACAAGGCTTTCAGCATGGCAGTATCACACGAAGCAGCCACACGGGGTGCTGCAGAGATACAACGGAGACCGCAAGAATATGGCACCAATGAAATGTCATATGGAGCAGGGAAGTGTTATCGCTGTGGCAGAACAACACACGACCAGAAGGATTGTTGGTTCAAGGACCAAGTGTGCAGACAGTGTGGAAAAGCAGGACACATAACAAGAGTTTGCAGGTCAGGGAAGAAAACCAGCAGCAAAAAATCTCCACAGGAGAAGTACAAAAAGGTACATAAGGTGATGGATAGTAGTTCAGACGAACAGAAAAGTGATACAGACTTCGGAAGCAAGGAGCTGGGTTGTCTGAAACTACATAAGGTAATCAAAATGGAGGATCACCAGACTATCTGGGTCACGCTCAAGATAGACGGAGTCCAAGTGAAAATGGAATTGGACACAGGATCAGCCCTAACAGTCATAAACCAAAGGGACTACAAGCGGCTATTTTCACATATACCCTTGAAAGCTACAGAGATTGTCTTGAAGACGTACATGGGGCAAAAAGTCTACCCCAAAGGAAAAATAAGGGTGAACGTGATATACAAAGGCCAGGAAATACCCAAAATGGACCTATATGTATTGCCAGATGGAGGACCACCACTACTAGGACGTGAATGGATCCGGAAGATACAATTAGACTGGCATTCCATACAGGCACTGAAGGTTGAGGCCAAAAAGGATGATGACGTCACACCTGGACGACTGTCAAAAATGCTAACTGACGCACAAGAAATGTTCCAGGAGGGACTCGGAACACTAAAAGGCATAACAGCGATGATTAAAATAGAGGAAAATGCAAATTTTTAAGGCCAGACCAGTGCCTTATGCGATCCGACCAGCCGTCGAAGCAGAGCTGGAAGGGTTGGAACGTTCAGGAGTACTGTCCAAAGTAGACTGGAGCGAGTGGGCTACACCCATCATTCCTGTAATGAAGAGGTCGTTGAGTAATACGCCTGGGGAACCAAAGAAGGTTCGGCATCTGTGGGGATTTTAAGGTGACAGTGAACCCAGTCCTTCACACGGTACAATATCCACTTCCATGGATTGAGGATATTTTCGCCTCGCTATCTGGAGGGAAACGCTTCACCAAAATTGATCTGGCTCAGGCGTACCTGCAAATGGAGGTAGAAGAAGCCTTGAAACAATACCTCACGATCAACACTCACAAAGGTCTTTACCAATACAACCGGCTGGTGTTCGGGGTAGCATCAGCTCCGGCTATTTGGCAAAGGGCAATGGATCAAGTCCTGCAAGGGATTCCAGGGACCCAGTGTTATTTGAATGACATCCTGGTCATGGGCGAAAATGACAGTGATCACCTCGCCAGCCTGGAGAAGGTGCTCACTAGATTAAAGGAATATGGGCTACGAGCGAGTTTTTCCAGAAGCAGAACTCGTATTGTGGCCATGTTATTGATGAAGAGGGGTTACATAAGTCCCCTGAAAAGATTGAGGCAGTAGTCAAGGCTCCAGCACCGGAAAATGTGTCACAACTGAGGTCGTTCCTCGGGCTGGTGAACTACTACCATAAGTTCTTACCAAATTTGTCTACAGTACTACACCCACTGAACACCCTACTGCAAACGGGGGCACCATGGAAGTGGAATGACGAATGTAAACGAGCTTTTCAGAAGTGCAAAGAATTGATCACATCAAAAGAGGTGTTGGCCCATTTCAACCCA
This sequence comes from Somniosus microcephalus, assembly GCF_052327205.1. Taxonomy (NCBI): domain Eukaryota; kingdom Metazoa; phylum Chordata; class Chondrichthyes; order Squaliformes; family Somniosidae; genus Somniosus; species Somniosus microcephalus. The sequence goes on along the minus strand of NC_140998.1, from coordinate 4,735,775 downwards.
GCACTACCAATTCGTTTGGCATGTGATGCATCAACCTATGGTATTGGAGCGGTGCTGTCGCACAAATTCCCAGACGGGTTGGAGAGGCCAGTAGCCTTTGCGTCTCGGTCACTAACCTCAGCCGAGCGCAACTACGCCCAGATCGACAGGGAGGCCCTCAGCCTAGTATGGGGAGTAAAAAAATTCAACCACTATCTGCATGGGCAGAAGTTCACCTTGCTGACTGACCACCAACCACTTGTCTCCATCTTTAATCCAAAGAAGGGCATTCCGGTGATGACTGCACAACGGCTACAAAGGTGGTCCCTTTTTCTTGGGGCGAACCAATATGAAATAGAGTATAAGGGCACGAAACAGCATGGAAACGCTGATGGGCTATCACGCCTGCCACTGCCTACTGTGGAGGAAGCACCAGCAGTGGACCCTATCGAAATATTTTATTCGTCGATAATTGAATGATTGCCAGTGACTTACGCGGATATAGAGAAGGAGACCCGCAATGACCCGACACTGTCTCGGGTATATGATTTGACGGTGAAGGGATGGCCAACACATGGCGACTCACTGTTGCCAGCATTCTCATCCAGAAGAGAACAGCTGTCAGTATGCCAGGGGACAGTGATGTGTGGATCCCGAGTGGTAATTCCACCCAAGTTAAGGGAGAGAGTGTTCAATGAGCTTCACGAAGGCCATCTGGGAGGGGTGAAAATGAAAAGCCTTGCTAGGGCTTATGTGTGGTGGCCGGGGATCGATCAACAAATCGAGGACCTAACAAAGAGCTGCTCAGGATGCCAGAAGGTCCAAAATGCACCACCACATGCCCCTCTACACCCATGGGAGTGGCCCTTCTCTCCATGGCAACGGGTGCATATTGATTTTGCTGGTCCATTCATGGACTCAATGTTCTTAATAGCAGTGGATGCGCACTCGAAATGGCCTGAGGTGATCAGAATGTTCTCAACCACTACAGAGAAAACTATTGCAGTCCTACGGACCATATTTGCCAGGAACGGCTTGCCAGAGCAGATTTGCTCTGATAACGGACCACAGTTTGTGTCCGAAGAGTTTCGGAAATTTATGAGAAGGAATGTGGTAAGGTATTACACATCTGCCCCGTATCATCCAGCCACAAATGGATTGGCTGAGAGGTTCGTACAAACCTTTAAAAAGGCGATAAGGGCCATGTGCGATGATGAAATTCCACTACAGCATAAGGTGGACAATTTCCTGTTAGCCTACAGAAATGCGACACATGCAGTCACCAACCAGACCCCGGCCATGATGTTCTTTAACCGAAGGTTGAGATCTCGTCTGGATTTGCTGAGACCAAATGTGCGAAGAAATGTTGAGGATAAGCAATTCCAGCACATCAATGAGAAGCCGACAAGGAGCTTCAATGTAGGACAACCAGTCTTGGCCCGCGACTACCCCCGAACAGAGAAATGGCAACCCGGAACGATATGCACACGGCAGGGGCCATTAATGTACACAGTGGATGTCGGGGAGAACATTGTGAGACGCCACGTCGACCAGATCCTAGCGTCACAGGAATGAGTCAACCCCATGTCTCGCGTACCTGGGGATGAACCCGACATACTCTACCTCAGAAACAGTAGCAGCGGAAACTGATGAACTAACCGACGAAAGGGGGCCAGAATCGCCTCCGCACCAAGAACAAGAAACTCAGGAAAGGCGCTATCCAGAAATGATCAGGAAGCCACCCCAAAGACTGAATCTATAAATGGACTATTTCAGTTTAAAGTGCATGTTAAAGTGTTAACTGTTATTTGAATGTTATGGGTACTGTTAATCTAAAAGGGGAGGAATTGTAGTGTATGTACCTTTAAGAGAGAACTACTTTTACAGCTCCTGTATACTGTAGTACCGGCAGTGACCACACCTGTATATAAGCCTTGAGCATGCCTCTGTACTGTTAGTCTTTAGACTACCCTCCTCCAGTAAACTGGATTGCTACCAGTGCCACGAGCTAATAAGTTTAGAGAGAGTAAGATAGATAAGCTAAATACGTGGCTTGAGCAGTGGTGCAAGGGAGAGGGATTTAAATTCTTGAGGCATTGGAACCAGTTCTTGGGGAGGAGTGACCTGTACCAAGGGGACGGTCTACACCTGAACTGTGAGGGAGCCGATGTCCTCGGGGTAATATTTTCTCGGGCGGTTCGGGAGGATTTAAACTAATTTGGCAGGGGGATGGGAACCTAGGTAGTGGAAAAGACGGAAGTCATATGAAGTCAGAAATAGATGGTAGAAAGGTGAGAAGCAATAAGCAAAGGAGAGAAACACAAAGGGCCAAACTAATTCTTAATGAGAGTGTGAAAAAAGCAAGCCTGAAGGCTTTGTATCTTAATGCTAGAAGCATTAGGAACAAGGTGGATGAATTAGTTGTGGAAATAGAGGTAAACAAGTATGATTTGATTGGGATTACAGAAACGTGGCTGCAGGGTGGGCAAGGCTGGGAACTTAACATCCAGGGATATACAATATTTAGGAAGGATCGGCAAAAAGGTAGGGGAGGTGGGGTAGCATTGCTGGTAAAGGAGGGGATTAATGCAATGGAAAGGAAGGATATTAACTCGGATGAAACGGAATCTGTATGGGTAGAAATGAGAAATAGCAAGGGGAGGAAAACGTTAGTGGGTGTGATATATAGGCCTCCAAATAGTAATATGGAGGTGAGGGAAGGCATAAAAAGGGAAATTAGAGAAGCGTGCGATAAGAGCACAGCTGTCATCATGGGTGACTTTAATTTACATATTGATTGGACTACCCAAACTAGTAAAAATTCTGAGGAGGAGGAATTCCTGGAATGTTTTCGGGACGGTTATCTGGACCAATATGTCGAGGAGCCGACTCGAGATCAGGCCATTTTAGACTGGGTATTGTGCAATGAGAAGGGACTTATCAGCAATCTTCTTGTACGAGGCCCCTTGGGTCAGAGCGATCATAATATGATCGAGCTCTCAGTCGAGATGGAGAGTGAGGAAATTGAATCAGAGACTAAGGTCCAGAACTTAAATAAAGGGAATTACGAGGGTATGAGACGGGAATTGGGTAAGATTGATTGGGTGGTGTTTCTGGGGGGATTGACAGTGGATAGACAATGGCAAGCATTCAAAGATAGAATGGAAGAATTCCAGAACATGTTTATACCGGTTTGGCACAAAAATAAACCTAAAAAGGTGACTCAACCGTGGATAACGAGGGAAATTAGGGACAGCATAAAATCAAAAAAAAGGGCATATCAACTGGCAAAAAAAAGCACCAGACCGGAAGATTGGGGGCAGTACAAGATACAGCAAAAGAGGACAAAGGGATTAATCAGGAAGGGGAAAATAGAATACGAAAGTAAACTTGCAGCAAAGATAAAGACAGACTGCAAAAGCTTTTATCGGTATATCAGGAGGAAAAGACTGGTAAAATCCCAAGTCGGTCCCTTGCAGTCCGATTCGGGAGAATATATAATGGAGAATAAGGAAATGGCAGACCAATTAAACTCATACTTTGGTTCTGTATTCACAAAGGAGGACACAAATAACCTCCCAGGAATATCGGCAAACATAGGGACTAATGAGAGGGAGGAGCTGACAGAAATTAGTATCTCTAGGGATATGGTGCTGGGTAAGTTGAGGGGACTGAAGGCCGACAAATCCCCGGGGCCTGATAAACTACATCCTAGGGTACTTAAGGAGGTGGCCCTGGAGATAGCAGATGCTCTAAGGATCATCTTCCGGAACTCCATTGACTCGGGAACAGTACCCGTGGATTGGAGGGTAGCTAATGTTACCCCAATATTTAAAAAGGGGGGTAGAGAGAAAGCAGGGAATTATAGACCAGTAAGCCTTACATCGGTTGTGGGCAGAATGCTAGAGTCCATTATTAAGGATAAAATAGCGGAGCACTTGACAAATGGGGAAAGGATCGGACAGAGTCAACATGGATTTACAAAGGGTAAATCGTGTTTGACTAATCTGCTGGAATTTTTTGAGGAAGTAACTGGTAAAATAGATGGGGGAGAGCCAGTGGATGTGGTGTACCTTGACTTCCAGAAAGCCTTCGATAAGGTTCCACACAAAAGATTATCATGCAAAATTAAGGCTCATGGGATTGGGGGCAAAGTATTAACGTGGATAGAGAACTGGCTGGCGGATAGAAAACAGAGAGTTGGAATAAACGGCTCGTTTTCGGAGTGGCAGGCAGTGACCAGCGGGGTGCCGCAAGGATCTGTCCTGGGACCCCAGCTGTTCACAATATATATAAATGATCTGGATCAGGGAATTGGATGCAATATTTCCAAATTCGCTGACGACACTAAACTAGGAGGAGGGGTGGGCTCTGATGAGGATGTCAGGAGGCTACAGTGCGATTTGGACAGGTTGGGGGAATGGGCGGATACGTGGCAGATGCACTATAATGTGGATAAATGCGAGGTTATCCACTTTGGGGGTAAAAACAGGAGGGTAGATTATTATCTAAACGGCAATAGATTGGGAGATGGGGAAGTGCAGAGGGACCTGGGTGTTCTTGTGCACCAGTCACTGAAGGAGAGCATGCAGGTGCAACAGGCGATTAAGAAGGCAAATGGTATGTTGGCCTTCATATCAAGGGGGTTTGAGTATAGGAATAGGGATACCTTACTGCAGCTGTACAAGGTGCTGGTGAGACCGCATCTGGAGTATTGTGTACAGTTTTGGTCGCCCCATCTGCGGAAGGATGTTCTTGCCATGGAAAGAGTGCAACGGCGATTCACCAGGCTGATACCTGGAATGGCGGGAATGACCTACGAAGAGAGATTAAATAGTTTGGGCTTGTACTCACTGGAGTTTAGAAGATTGAGAGGGGATCTCATCGAAACATATAAAATTATGGCAGGCCTGGACAGGCTGAATTCAGAGAGAATGTTTCCAATGGCCGGGGAGCACAGAACCAGGGGCCACAGTCTAAAAATAGCGGGCAAATCATTTAAAACAGAGATGAGGAAGAATTTCTTCACTCAAAGAGTGGTGAGCCTGTGGAATTCCCTGCCACAGAGGGCTGTGAAGGCTAATTCAATAAATATTTTCAAGAGAGAATTGGATATATTTCTGAAGGCTAAGGGGATTAAGGGTTACGGAGAAAAGGCGGGGACGGGGTACTGAACTGGTAAGATCAGCTATGATCTCAGACGAAGATCAGCCATGATCTCATTGAATGGCGGAGCAGGCTCGAAGGGCCGAATGGCCTACTCCTGTTCCTATCTCTATGTTTCTATGTTTCTAAACACCTGTTGATTGTTAATTTACAGCCTCCGTCTAGTTATTGGAAAACATCATACTTTAAGAATCACGGATTCAACAGAAATCAGCCGGGGTACCTGCTCCTGATCACCGCCCAGTGACCCTTGGGTTAGAGAGAGAGAGGAAATCAGCCAGGGTTCCTGCTCCTGATCATTGTCCAGTGACTGCGGGTTTTAGTGGGGAAATCAGCCAGGGTTCCTGCTCCTGATCACTGTCCAGTGACCCCTGGGTTAGAGAGAGAGGGCAATCAGCTAGGGTTCCTGCTCCTGATCACTGTCCAGTGACACCCTGGGTTAGAGAGAGAGAGGAAATCAGCCAGGGTTCCTGCTCCTGATCATTGTCCAGTGACCCTGGGTTATAGTGGGGAAATCAGCCAGGGTTCCTGCTCCTGATCACTGTCCAGTGACCCTGGGTTAGAGAGAGGGGAAATCAGCCGGGGTTCCAGCTCCTGATCACTGTCCAGTGACCCCGGGTTAGAGAGAGGGGAAATCAGCCGGGGTTCCAGCTCCTGATCACTGTCCAGTGACCCTGGGTTATAGTGGGGAAATCAGCCAGGGTTCCTGCTCCTGATCATTGTCCAGTGACCCTGGGTTATAGTGGGGAAATCAGCCAGGGTTCCTGCTCCTGATCACTGTCCAGTGACCCCGGGTTAGAGAGAGAGAGGAAATCAGCCAGGGTTCCTGCTCCTGATCACTGTCCAGTGACCCCGGGTTGGAGAGAGGGGAAATCAACCAGGGTTCCTGCTCCTGATCACTGTCCAGTGACCCCTGGGTTAGAGAGAGGGGAAATCAGCCGGGGTTCCAGCTCCTGATCACTGTCCAGTGACCCCGGGTTAGAGAGAGAGGAAATCAGCCAGGGTTCCTGCTCCTGATCACTGTCCAGTGACCCCGGGTTAGAGAGAGAGAGGAAATCAGCCAGGGTTCCTGCTCCTGATCACTGTCCAGTGACCCCTGGGTTAGAGAGAAGGGAAATTGTTAAATCCGTGTCTCTTTAGATAGTGTGTCCTTCAATCAATAGACAGAGACTGCAGAGGAACAATCAACAGGTGTTTACTGGATGAGGGTTACTCTAAAACTTTCAGTACAGATCCCTATTCAGGGTTATATACAGGTGTGGTCACTGCCGGTACTACAGTATACAGGAGCTGTAAAAAGTAGTTCTCCCCTTAAAGGTACATACACTATAATTCCTCCCCTTTTAGATTAACAGTACCATAACATTCATTTAATAATTAACACTTTTAACATGCAACATTAAATGAAAATAGTCCATTTATAAATTCAGTCTTTGGGGCGGCTTCCTGATCCTTTCTGGATAGCGCCTTTCCTGAGTGCCTTGCTCTTGGTGCGGAGGCGATTCTGGCCCCCTGTCGTCGGTTGGTTCATCAGATTCCGATGCTACTGTTTCTGGGGTAGATGCTATCTGTATGTCGGGTTCATTACCAGGTACGCGAGACATGGGGTTGACTCGTTCCTGTGACGCTAGGATCTGGTCGACATGGCGTCTCACAATGTTCTCCCCAACATCCACTGTGTACATTAGTGGCCCCTGCCGTGTGCATATCGTTCCTGGTTGCCATTTCTCTGTTCGGTAGTCGCGGGCCAAGACTGGTCGCCCTACATTGAAGCTCCTTGTCGGCTTCTCATTGATGTGCTGGAATTGCTTATTCTCAACATCTCTTCGTACATTTGGTCTGAGCAAATCCAGATGAGATCTCAACCTTCGGTTAAAGAACATCATGGCCGGGGTCTGGTTGGTGACTGCTTGTGTCGCATTTCTGTAGGCTAACAGGAAATTGTCCACCTTATGCTGCAGTGGAATGTCGTCATCGCACATGGCCCTTACTGCTTTCTTAAAGGTTTGTACGAACCTCTCAGCCAATCCATTTGTGGCTGGATGATACGGGGCGGATGTATAATGCCTTACCCCATTCCTTTTCAAAAATTTCCGAAACTCTTCAGACACAAACTGTGGTCCGTTATCAGAGCAAACCTGCTCTGGCAAGTCGTTCCTGGCAAATATGGTCCGTAGGACTGCAATTTTTTTCTCCGTGGTGGTGGAGGACATTTTGATCACCTCAGGCCATTTCGAGTGCGCATCCACGGCTATTAAAAACATTGAGTCCATGAATGGACCAGCAAAATCAATATGCACCCGTTGCCATGGAGATGAGGGCCACTCCCATGGGTGTAGAGGGGCATGTGGTGGTGCATTTTGGACCTTCTGGCATCCTGAGCAGCTCTTTGTCAGGTCCTCGATTTGCTGATCGATCCCCGGCCACCACACATAAGCCCTAGCAAGGCTTTTCATTTTCACCCCTCCCAGATGGCCTTCGTGAAGCTCACTGAGCACTCTCTCCCTTAACTTGGGTGGAATCACCACTCGGGATCCACACATCAAGGTCCCCTGGCATACTGACAGCTTTTCTCTTCTGGATGAGAATGCTGGCAACAGTGAGTCGCCATGTGTTGGCCATCCCTTCACCGTCAAGTCATATACCCGAGACAGTGTCGGGTCATTTCGGGTCTCCTTCTCTATGTAGCGTATGTGCTTTAAGTCAGAACTACTTTTTACAGCTCCTGTATACTGTAGTACCGGCAGTGACCACACCGGTATATAAGCTGTGCGCATGCCTCTGTACCCCAGTCTAGAGATTACCCTCCTCCAGTAAAGACCTGTTATTTGTTTATTTACAGCATCCGTGTAATTATTTATCCACTGAACCACGGATCTAACAGTGGCGACGAGTGTTGATGCGAATTTACTTGCAACATAAAAAAAAAAATAGTCGAGTCTAGGAACACGGGCGTCGACCGCGAGCAACCGCCCAGCAGTCAGGCAGAGATCCAACTTTGCTGGGGAGGCTGTGGAGAGCCGGGCTTGGTTCCCCAGCCACAACGAGCAGTAAGAGACCGACGACAGGTCCAGAGCAGACCCTTCCCGAGCAGCGGCGGCTGGAGCCGACCGACAGCAGAGAGAGAGAGCCGGGCAGCGTCGATGAGGTAAGAAAGAGGGTGAAGAGAGCAGGGCGCAGCCGGGGGTTGATCGTCGAGGAAAAATACTCCAAACCGGAGGGAGAGAGGGTAAGAAACAGCCGTGTTCTAGACTGAGCGGCGTCGACAAATATCAAGAGAAGAACGCGCAGAGCACAGCCAGGGATCACGGGCTGATCAGGGTCCGCGGGGCGAAGCAAGGGGAGACGCCATTGAGCCGCGGAGAAGCAGGGAGAGCACGGGAGATGCCATTGAGCCGTGGCGAAGCAGGGAGAGCGCGGGAGGCGCCATTGAGCTGCGGAGAAGAAGGAAGAGCGCGGGAGACGCCATTTTGCGAAGCCGCAGCGGAGAAGACGGGCGAGCGCGGGAAGGAAGGAAAGTGCGGGAGATGCCATTTTGTGCCAGCGGAGATGAAGGGGAAGCGCGGGAGGCGCCATTGGGGATACTTAACGCACAACCAAGGATGCCGAAGAGTGGCAGTATCTCTACGTTCGACAATGAAGTCGAAGATTGGGCGACATATGTGGAACGTATTGAGGTGTACTGCAGGGCGAATGAAGTGCTAGATGCTAATAAAGCACTGGTTCTGTTAAATTCCATGGGTGTAAAAACTTATGGGTTACTGCAAAATCTAATAACCCCAGAGAAGCCGGTAAACAAGAATTTTGAAAGCATAGTAGAAATCCTACAGGACCACTTAAACCCCACACCGCTGCTGATAGCAGAATGATTTAAGTTCCATAAAAGGAACCAACACAAAGACGAAAGCAATGCTGAGTACCTAACGGAACTGCGCAAGCTATCAAAACACTGCCAGTTTGGAGCAGGACTAGCAGACACGTTAAAGGACAAGTTTGTGTGTGGGCTACAAAGTGAAGGAACCCAGAAACGGCTTCTATCAGAAAAGGACCTTAAGCTGGACAAAGCTTTCAGTATGGCAGTATCACACGAAGCAGCCGCAAGGGGCGCGGCAGAGATACAATGGAGACCGCAAGAATATGGCACCAACGAAATGACCTATGGAACAGGGAACTGCTATCGCTGCGGCAGAACAACACATGACCAGAAAGATTGTTGGTTCAAGGACCAAGTGTGCAGACAGTGTGGGAAAGCAGGACACATAGCAAGAGTCTGCAGGTCTGGGAAGAAAACCAACAGTAAGAAATATCCACAGGAGAAGTACAAAAAGGTACACCAGGTGATGGACAGTGGTTCAGACGAACAGAAAAGTGACACAGACTCCGGAAGCAAGGAGCTGGGTTGTCTGAAACTACATAATGTAACCGAAATGGAGGATCACCAGACTATCTGGGTTACACTCAAGATAGACGGAGTCCAAGTGGAAATGGAATTGGACACAGGGTCAGCTCTAACAGTCATAAATCAAAGAGACTACAAGCGGCTATTTTCACACATACCCTTGAAAGCTACAGAGATTGTCTTGAAGACGTATACGGGGCAAAAAGTCTACCCCAAAGGAAAAATAAGGGTGAAAGTGACATATAAAGGTCAGGAAATACCTAAAATGGATAAACATGTATTGCCAAATAGAGGACCACCACTGCTAGGACGTGAATGGATCCGGAAGATACATTTAGATTGGCATTCCATACAGGCACTGAAGGTGGTGGCCAAAAAGGATGACGGCGTCACACTTGGACGACTGTCAATAATGCTAACTGACGCAAAAGAAGTGTTCCAGGAGGGACTAGGAACACTAAAAGGAATAACAGCAACAATTAAAATAGAGGATAATGCAAGCCCAAAGATTCTGAAGGCCAGACCAGTGCCTTATGCGATCAGACCAGCGGTTGAAGCAGAGCTGGAAGGGTTGGAACGTTCAGGAGTACTGTCCAAAGTGGACTGGAGCGAGTGGGCTACACCCATCATTCCTGTAATGAAGAGGTCGTTGAGTAATACGCCTGGGGAACCAAAGAAGGTCCGCATCTGTGGGGATTTTAAGGTGACAGTGAACCCAGTCCTTCACACGGTGCAATATCCGCTTCCACGAATTGAGGATATTTTTGCCTCGCTATCTGGAGGTAAACGCTTCACCAAAATTGATCTAGCCCAGGCGTACTTGCAAATGGAGGTAGAAGAAGCTTCGAAACATTACCTTACGATCAACACCCATAAAGGTCTCTATCAATACAACCAGCTGGTGTTTGGAGTAGCCTCGGCTCCGGCTATCTGGCAAAGGGCGATGGATCAGGTCCTGCAAGGGATTCCAGGGACCCAGTGTTATTTGGACGACATCTTGGTCGCGGGCGAAAATGACGGTGATCACCTCGCTAACTTGGAGAAGGCGCTCGCCAGATTAAAGGAATATGGGCTACGAGCTAATCGCCACAAGTGCGAGTTTTTCCAGAAACAGATCTCGTATTGCGGCCACATCATCGATGAAGAGGGGTTACATAAGTCCCCTGACAAGATAGAGGCAGTAGTCAAGGCTCCAGCACCAGAAAATGTGTCACAACTGAGGTCGTTCCTAGGGCTGTTAAACTATTGCCACAAGTTCTTATCTAATTTGTCTACGGTATTACACCCGCTGAACACCCTACTGCAAACAGGGGTACCATGGAAGTGCGATGACGAACGTAGACGAGCTTTCCAGAAGTGTAAAGAATTGATCACATCAAAAGAGGTGTTGGCCCATTTCAACCCAGCACTACCAATTCGTTTGGCATGTGATGCATCACCCTACGGCATTGGAGCGGTGCTGTCGCACAAATTCCCAGACGGGTTGGAGAGGCCAGTAGCCTTTGCATCTCGGTCACTAACCTCAGCCGAGCGCAACTACGCCCAGATTGACAGGGAGGCCCTCAACCTAGTATGGGGAGTAAAAAAATTCAACCACTATCTGCATGGACAGAAGTTCACCTTGCTGACTGACCACCAACCACTTGTCTCCATCTTTAATCCTAAGAAGGGCATGCCAGTAATGACTGCACAGCGGTTACAAAGATGGTCCCTGTTTCTAGGGGTGAATCAATATGAAATAGAATATAAAGGCACGAGACAGCATGGGAACGCTGATGGGCTATCGCGCCTGCCACTGCCTACTGTGGAGGAAGCACCAGCAGTGGACCCTATCGAGATATTTTATTCGTCGATAATTGAACGATTGCCAGTAACAAACGCGGATATAGAGAAGGAGACCCGCAATGATCTGACGCTGTCACGGCTATATGAATTGACGGTGAGGGGATGGCCAACACATGGCGACTCACTGTTGCCAGCATTCTCATCCAGAAGAGAACAGCTGTCAGTATGCCAGGGGACAGTGATGTGTGGATCCAGATTGGTGATTCCACCCAAGTTAAGGGAGAGAGTGCTAAATGAGCTGCATGAAGGTCATCTGGGGGGAGTGAAAATGAAAAGCCTAGCTAGGGCTTATGTGTGGTGGCCGGGAATCGATCAACAAATCGAAGACCTAACTAAGAGCTGCTTAGGATGCCAGAAGGTCCAAAATGCACCACCACATGCCCCTCTACACCCATGGGAGTGGCCCTCCTCTCCATGGCAATGGGTGCACATTGATTTTGCTGGTCCATTCATGGACTCAATGTTCTTAATAGCAGTGGATGCTCATTCAAAGTGGCCTGAGGTGATAAAGATGTCGTCAACCACTACAGAGAAAACGATTGCAGTCCTACGGACCATATTTGCCAGAAACGGGTTGCCAGAGCAGATCTGCTCTGATAATGGACCACAGTTTGTGTCCGACGAGTTCCAAAAATTCATGAAAATGAATGGGGTAAGGCATTACACATCCGCCCCGTATCATCCAGCCACCAATGGATTGGCTGAGAGGTTCGTACAAACCTTTAAGAAGGCGATAAAGGCCATGTGCGACGAGGAAATTCCACTACAGCATAAGATGGACAATTTCTTATTAGCCTACCGAAACGCGACACATGCAGTTACCAACCAGACCCCGGCCATGATGTTCTTTAACCGAAGGTTGAGATCTCGTCTGGGCTGGCTCAGACCAAATGTGCGAAGAAATGTTGAGGACAAACAATTCCAGCAGATCAATGAGAAGCCGACAAGGAGCTTCAATGTAGGGCAAACAGTCTTGGCCCGGGACTACCGAACAGAGAAATGGCAACCAGGAACGATATGTACAAGGCAGGGGCCATTAATGTACACAGTGGATGTCGGGGAGAACATTGTGAGACGCCACGTCGATCAGATCTTAGCATCACAAGAATGCGTCAACCCCATGTCTCGAGTACCTGGGGATGAACCCGACATACCGGTAGTATCTACTTCAGACCCAGTAGCAGTGGAACCCGATGAACTACCCGATGAAAGGGGGTCAGAATCGCCTCTGCACCAAGAACAAGAACCTCCGGAATGGCGCTATCCCGAAAGGGTCAGGAAGCCGCCCCAGGACTGAATCTATAAATGGACTTTTGTTATTGAAGGTACATGTAAAAATGTAATTGTTATTTGAATATTAAGGGGGTATTATTAATCTAAAAAGGGAGGAATTGTAGTGTATGTGCTTTAAGTCAGAACTACTTTTTACAGCTCCTGTATACTGTAGTACCGGCAGTGACCACACCGGTATATAAGCTGTGCGCATGCCTCTGTACCCCAGTCTAGAAATTACCCTCCTCCAGTAAAGACCTGTTATTTGTTTATGTACAGCATCCGTGTAATTATTTATCCACTGAACCATGGATCTAACACTCTATATCCGCGTTAGTTACTGGCAAGCGTTCAATTATAGTCGAATAAAATATTTCGACAGGGTCCACTGCTGGTGCTTCCTCCGCAGTAGGCAGTGGCAGGCATGATAGCCCATCAGCGTTTCCATGCTGTTTCGTGCCCTTATACTCGATTTCATATTGGTTCGCCCTAGAAAAAGGGACCATCTTTGTAGCCGTTGCGCAGTCTGTTATGTCTGACATTGGTGATAGGTACTCAATTGCCTTGGCCTGAGCACATGGAGTTTGATAGTGCTGAGATCATTGTATTGTGTATAGGTATTCGATTGCTTGTGCCTGGAAGTGTGTGTGTGTGGCAGCCATACTAAAAGCAGCATGAACTGAACTCACTGACGGTCTCTGGATTATCTTTGCAAACGTAACATTTGGCGACAAGGATGGCTGAAATCTCTCTTCCACCACCTCCTCCCTTCCTTGCACTACCCGGTGAGCCCCTGATCCCATGGGTTCACTGGTTACAGTCCTTTGAAACCTACCTCATTGCTCTTGGACTAGAAACTGTGAGTACGGCTCGGAAAAAGGCACTGTTATCCCATTGCTTGGGAGCGGAGGGCCAGCGTGTTCTTGGGACATTATGCACAGCAGACTCAGTCCAAACATATGATGAGGCTGTGGCTCTGTTAAGCACACACTTCTCTGCCCCACAAAGTGCCCTCCTGCGGCGATTCATTTTTAGATAGCGTCACCAACTCCTCGGCGAGTCAGTGCATCAATACGTGACTAATTTGAGGGGGTTAGCTAGCTCGTGCAAGTTCGGCGCATTACAAGATGAGATGGTGCGTGATCAACTAATAGAGCACACAAACAATGTGAGAGTGCGTGAAAGACTGTTACTCGAGTCCGACGATCTGTCGTTGTCACAGGCAGTTAACATTGCCTTTCAAGTGGAGTCTGTTATGTTCATTAATAACTAGACATTCTTATTATGAACACAGCTAGCTTCTAGCTAGTCATTTATTCAATACATGTTCTCCAGGTACAGTATCTGTAGAGATGCAGCATGTGTGCTCCTGTGTGCAGGCTGCCATCTTGACTGTTGCCTTGTGGGTAGCCTAGTGCCTCATGGGTAATGTAGTCTTAATATCTATACAGCTGGGTAGTGTAGTCTTATACATACAGCTCTACACAGCTCTACGGCTCCACCTAGTGTCCACTATAGAATGACATGTTATTGATCATTACAGAGTCTGCAGCCGAATGTGCAGCGAAACTAGCACACACACCTAGTGACAGCGCCCTCGGCCCCGACAGCTCTGACACGGTAATGCTTGCGTGACGGCAGCAACGCGCGCTACTGCGGCAACAGTGTGGAAACTGCAGATCTTGTTCACATGCTACTAGAACGCAGAATTGCCCTGCGCGCGGTCAAGCCTGTCGCAATTGTGGAAAACAAAATCACTTTGCCAATGTCTGCCGCTCTGCCCCGGTTGCTACAAATGAACACTCTCAGTCCTCAAGCAGTTGGCCTATAATTCACAACGTGAGCTCTGGGCCAGTAGTGGCTTTCAAATCATGCACAATTAACCTGAATGATGTGTGCATCCCGCTGTTGTTGGATACCGGTGCCAGCGTCTCACTGCTGAATGTGGACACATTCAAACGCTTTTTCAGCTCCCTGCCACTCTCTGCGCCCTTCACCACCCTTTGCGGGTATGGTAATTCGAAAATTGGACTAGTGGGCTCAGTCAACCTCATAGTACGCTATGGAACAAAAGTTTTGCCAGATTTTTGTTTTCATGTGGCACGCCAAGGAGCTAACCTGATGGGACTGGATCTTTTCACTGACCTGGGTTTTTCTCTCTTGGACACCGGCGGGTCTGCGATTCTGCACGTCGCCTCACCGTGGCGCCAAACATGGCCAGCACTCTTCGAGGGTCTGGGCTGCCTGGCTGCCTTCACCCACCAGCCCATGGTTGACTCCACCGTTACCCCTGTCATTCAGCCACTGCGCCGCATTCCGCTTGCTCTCCGTGACGGGGTCACAGCTGAACTAAAGCAGCTACTGGAAGCCGGCATCATCGAACCAGTTGATGCCTCCCCATGGGTCTCCAACCTGGTGGTCGCAACAAAAAAGTCAGGTGGTCTACGCGTCTGTGTCGATCTTCGAGCAGTGAATAAGGCCGGAATCCCTGACAAGTATCCACTGCCCACGTCAGAGGAACTCACAGCGCAGCTCTATGGTTCCATCCTGTTCTCGAAACTGGACCTTCGACAGGGCTATCTACAGGTTCCCCTCCACCCCAGCAGCAGGGGCCTCACTGCTTTTGTGACACATGCTGGCGTCTTTCGGTACACCAGGATGCAATTTGGACTTAGCTCTGCACCCAGCTGCTTCCAAAAGGTGATGGCCTCTGTGCTCACGGGCATTCCTGGGGTGGCCATCTACCTGGATGACATCGTCGTGCATGGGCCCTCGACCTCCACTCACGACGAACGCCTTCACAGAGTTTTCACAGCTCTAGCAAAACACAAGCTCACACTGAATGGCGAAAAGTGTGTCTTTGCTGTTTCAGAGATCGAATTTGTGGGGTTTCGGTTGTCGGCTGACGGTATATCCCCACTCCAGTCAAACGTGGATGCCATTCACAGCATCCCAGAACCCAGCACTGCAGCACAGGTTGCCTCCTTCCTTGGCATGACTGGGTACTACCTGAAGTTTTTGCCTCAGTACTCAGCCACCACAGCCCCACTGCACCAGCTCCTGCAAAAGGATGAGCCCTGGGTGTGGTCACAAGCCTGTACGGAAGCTGTTCGCCTCCTCAAATCGCAGCTCACGTCGCCTCCAGTGTTGGCTCACTTTGACGTTGCCAGCCCCACCCTCGTCACCTGTGACACGTCCGCTGCAGCTGTGGGGGCAGTGTTATCGCAGATACAGAATGGAGTGGAGAAACCAATCGCCTTTGCCTTCCGAGCCCTTAGCCCCACCAAACAGAAGTACTCAGTAGGCGAGCGTGAGGTGCTGGCGTGCGTCTGGGCATGTGAGCGGTGGCACCTGTACACGTATGGCCGTGCCTTCACCCTGCGAACCGATCACCAGGCTCTCACTGCCCTGCTGTCGACATCCGGCACGGGCCACAGACCACTGCGTCTACACCGCTGGTCTGACCGCCTCCGCCAATACAATTTCAGTCTCCAGTTCACACCAGGACGTGACAATGTTGTTGCAGATCTGCTCTCCCGCACTGTCTCTGCCCCAGCCCCACTCGTCGGGTCTGAACAAGTGGAACAGGGTATCGTCCAGATGCTGCACACGCCTCTCCAAACCACAGTCTCTCTCCAGGAGCTCAAAGAGGCCTCTGAACAGGATCCGGCCCTCTCCCAGCTGTGCACCTTCATCAGAGATGGCTGGCCTCGCAAGGTGCCTGAGGAACTGTCTGCCTACTCCAGAGTTAAAGAGGAGCTCTCCTGCTGGAATGACTCCTGTGTTGCACGTGGGCTCTGCACTGTGGTCCCAAGTGCCCTTCGTGCGCGTGTTTTATCCATAGCGCATGAGGGCCACTTGGGCATAGTGAAGCTCAAACAACGATGCCGAGACCAGGTGTGGTGGCCGGGTATCGACAGGGAAATCGAGGCCCTGGTCAAGGACTGTGCAGCCTGCTTTGTAAGTGGCAAGACTGGCCACCAAGCTCCCCCACCCCTGCAACCCCTTGCCTGGCCCTCTCAGCCCTGGGAGCACCTGCAGCTGGACGTCTGCGGGGAGATCCATGGTGTCCCCCACCATCAACGGTTCCTAGTGGTGACCTATGACCTGCACTCAAAATGGCCAGAGGTCACTGCCGTGGGCTCCGTCACCTCTCGGGTCATCATTGATATCCTTGAGTCCCTCTTCTCCCGTTGGGGGCATCCAAAGGCCATCACCACAGACAATGGCCCCCAAATGGTCTCTTCGGAACTCTCCTCTTACCTTGAGAGCAAGGGCATCCGTCACATTCGCACAGCGTACTACCACCCCGAGTCAAATGGGGGGGTGGAGCGTTTTAACCAGACACTGAAAAATGGCCTCAGAGCACACCTATCCCAGGGGTGTGTGTTTAACAAGGCCCTCCTCCACACACTGCTGCACTACAGAGCCTCCCAGCATTCCACTACAGGGGTCTCACCCGCATCCCTCATGCTAGGCCGTGAGCTTATGCTGCCCCTTGGCAGGCTCCGCCCCTCGCTAGCTCAGAGCCCTGCTCCACTGGCTCAAGCCACAGTCGCTAGACAGCAGGAGAAGATGAAACTCCGCTTCAACCAGTCGAAGAGGGCCAAGGCGCCCAACATCTCAGTCTCCGATTGGGTCAGAGACCGCAGGCCTCACCGCAACAATAAGATGGCGTCATTCTGGTCCTACCCTCTCCAAATCAGCCGCCAACTTGGAGCAGCCACTTTCACAGAATCACCAGTGCAGATAGAGGCCATTTCGGCCCATCGAGCCTGCACCGACACATATCCCACCCCATCCCTGTAACCCCATGTATTTAATCCCCTAACACTAAGGGTCAATTTATCATAGCCAAATCAACCTAACCTGCACATCTTTGGACTGTGGGAGGAAACCGGAGCACCCGGAGGAAACCCACGCAAACACGGGGCGAATGTGCAAACTCCACACAGACAGTCGCCCGAGGCCAGATTTGAACCCGGGTCCCTGGCGCTGTGAGGCAACAGTGCTAACCACTATGCCACCGTGCCCCCTGCCTCACTGACAGCTCTCGGTGGCATGCCAGCCGCCTTCGGAAGGTGCCAGCACCCCCTGATGCGGGATTATACAGACCTAACCCTCAAGCCTTACCCCCAGAGTGGCGGGATGCACATGTGGCTCAGCCAGCCAACCCTCAAGCAGATGTTGTGCCTCAGCCTGCTCCTCACCAGTCCACACCTCGGCCTGTTCGTACACGTTCTCGCCCTGGCCACCTACAGGACTATTCACTACATTTCATGTTTGAAATTCTGTGAGGGGGGAGGAAATGTTATGTCTGACATTGGTGAGAGGTACTCAATTGCCTTGGCCTGAGCACATGGAGTTTGATAGTGCTGAGATCATTGTATTGTGTATAGGTATTCAATTGCTTGTGCCTGGAAGTGTGTGTGTGTGGCAGCCATATTAAAAGCAGCATGAACTGAACTCACTGACGGTCTCTGGATTATCTTTGCAAACGCAACACAGTCATCACCGGAACGCCCTTCTTTGGATTAAAGATGGAGACAAGTGGTTGGTGGTCAGTCAGCAAGGTGAACTTCTGCCCGTGCAGATAGTGGTTGAACTTTTTCACTCCCCACACTAGGCTGAGGGCCTCTCTGTCAATCTGGGCGTAGTTACGCTCGGCTGAGGTTAGTGACCGAGATGCAAAGGCTACTGGCCTCTCCGAGCCGTCCAGGAATTTGTGCGACAGCACCGCTCCAATGCCATAGGGTGATGCATCACACGCCAACCGAATTGGTAGTGCTGGGTTGAAATGAGCCAACACCTCTTTTGATGTGATAAATTCTTTGCACTTCTGGAAAGCTTGTTTACGTTCGTCATTCCACTTCCATGGTACCCCCGTTTGCAGTAGGGTGTTCAGTGGGTGTAGTACTGTAGACAAATTCGGCAAGAACTTATGGTAGTAGTTCACCAGCCCGAGGAACGACCTCAGTTGTGACACATTTTCCGGTGCTGGAGCCTTGACTACTGCCTCAATCTTTTCAGGGGACTTATGTAACCCCTCTTCATCAATAACTTGGCCACAATACGAGATCTGCTTCTGGAAAAACTCGCATTTGTGGCGATTAGCTCGGAGCCCATATTCCTTCAATCTAGTGAGCACCTGCTCCAGGTTGGCAAGGTGATCACTGTCATTTTCGCCCGTGACCAGGATGTCATCCAAATAACACTTGGTACCCGGAATCCCTTGCAGGACTTGATCCATTGCCCTTTGCCAAATAGCCGGAGCTGATGCTACCCCGAACACCAGCCGGTTGTATTGGTAGAGACCTTTATGAGTGTTGATCGTGAGGTACTGTTTCGAGGCTTCTTCTACCTCCATTTGCAGGTACGCCTGGGCCAGATCAATCTTAGTGAAGCGTTTCCTGCCAGATACCGAGGTGAAAATATCTTCAATCCGCGGAAGTGGATATTGTACCGTGTGAAGGATTGGGTTCACTGTCATCTTAAAGTCCCCACAGATGCGAACCTTCTTTGGTTCCCCAGGCATATTACTCAACGACCTCTTCATTACAGGAACGATGGGTGTAGCCCACTCGCTCCAGTCTACTTTGGACAGTACTCCTGAACGTTCCAAACCTTCCAGCTCTGCTTCGACGGCTGGGTGGATCGCATAAGGCACCGGTCTGGCCTTAAAAAACTTTGGGCTTGCATTTTCCTCTATTTTGATCATCGCTGTTATGCCTTTCAGTGTTCCGAGTCCCTCCTGGAACACTTCTTGTGCGTCAGTTAGCATTTTTGACAGTCGTCCAGGTGTGACGTCGTCATCCTTTTTGGCATCTACAGTCAGTGCTTGTATGGAATGCCAATCTAGCTGTATCTTCCGGATCCATTCACGTCCTAGTAGTGCTGGTCCTCCATCTGGCAATACATATAGGTCCACTTTTGGTGTTTCCTTGCCATTATATATAACGTTCACCCTTATTTTTCCTTTGGGGTAGACTTTTTGCCCCGTGTACGTCTTCAAGACAATCTCTGTATCTCTCAAGGGTATATGTGAGAATAGCCGCTTGTAGTCCCTTCGGTTTATGACTGTTAGGGCTGATCCTGTGTCCAATTCCATTTTCACTTGGACTCCGGCTATCTTGAGCGTGACCCAGATAGTTTGGTGATCCTCCGTTTTGATCACATTATGTAGTTTCAGACAACCCAGCTCCTTGCTTCCGCAGTCTGTATCACTTTTCTGTTCGTCTGAACTACTCTCCGTCACCTTATGTACCTTCTTGTACTTCTCCTGTGGAGATTTCTTGCTGCTGGTTTTCTTTCCCAACCTGCAGACTCTTGCTATGAGTCCTACTTTTCCACACTGTCTGCACACTTTGTCCTTGAACCAGCAATCATTATGGTCGTGTGTTGTTCTGCTGCAGCGATAGCACTTCACTGTTCCGTATGACATTTCATTTGTGCCATATTCTTGCGGTCTCCATTGTATCTCTGCAGTGCCCCGTGCGGCTGCTTCGTGTGATACTGCCATGCTGAAAACCTTGTCCAGCGTAAGATCCTTTTCTGATAGAAGCCGTTTCTGGGTTCCTTCACTTTGAAGCCCACACACAAACTTGTCCCTTAACGTATCTGCTAGTCCCGTTCCAAACTGGCAGTGATTCGATAGCTTGTGCAGTTCCGTTAAATACTCAGCATTACTTTCATCTTTATGCTGGTTCCTTTTTGTGAAACTTAAATCTTTCTGCTATCAGCAGCAGTGTGGGGTTTAAGTGGTCCTGTAGGATTGACACTATGTTTTCAAAAACCTTTTCCACTGGCTTCTCTGGGGTTACTAGGTTTCGCAGTAAGCCATATGGTTTTCCACCCATTGAATTCAACAATACCAGCGTTTTCCTCTCATCTGGCACTTCATTCACCTTGCAGTACACTTCTATGCGTTCCTGCTCCTGATCACTGTCCAGTGACCCCTGGGTTAGGGAGAGGGGAAATCAGCCAGGGTTCCTGATCCTGATCACTGTCCAGTGATCCCTGGGTTAGAGAGATGGGAAATCAGCCAGGGTCCCTGCTCCTGATCACTGCCCAGTGACCCCTGGGTTAGGGAGAGGGGAAATCAGCCAGGGTTCCTGCTCCTGATCACTGTCCAGTGACCCCTGGGTTAGAGAGAGGGGAAATCAGCCAGGGTTCCTGCTCCTGATCACTGTCCAGTGACCCCTGGGTTAGAGAGAGGGGAAATCAGCCAGGGTTCCTGCTCCTGATCACTGTCCAGTGACCCCTGGGTTAGAGAGAGGGGAAATCAGCCAGGGTTCCTGTTCCTGATCACTGTCCAGTGACCCCTGGGTTAGAGAGATGGGAAATCAGCCAGGGTTCCTGCTCCTGATCACTGTCCACTGACCCCTGGGTTAGAGAGAGAGGAAATCAGCCAGGGTTCCTGTCGTGTATGTGCCTTTAAGTCAGAACTACTTTTACAGCTCCTGTATACTGTAGTACCGGCAGTGACCACACCTGTATATAAGCTTTGCGCATGCCTCTGCACCCCCAGTCTTGAGACTACCCTCCTCCAGTAAAGACCTGTTTATTGTTGATGTACAGCACCCGTGTGATTATTTAATAACAGCATATCCACTGAACCACGGATCCAAAAGTGGCGACGAGTGTCGATTCGAATCTGACTGCAACATAAAAAAAATAAAAAAATAGTCAAGGCCAGGAACGCGGGCGTCGACCACGAGCAACCGCCCAGCAGTCAGGCAGAGGTTGAACTTCGCAGGGGAGGCTGTGGAGAGCTGGGCTTGGTTCCCCAGCCATGACGAGCAGCAAGAGACCGACGACAGGTCCAGCGCAGACCCTTCCCGAGCAGCGTCGGCTGGAGCCGACCGACGGCGGAGAGAAAACCGAGCAGCATCGACGGGGTAAGACAGAGGGTGAAGAGCGCAGGGTGCAGCCGGGGGTTGAATGCCGAGCGGCGTCGAGAAAAAGAAAACAAACTGGAGAGAGAGAGGGTAAAGAAATAGCCGGGTTCTAGACTGAGCGGCGTCGAAAAATATAAAAAGAAGAACGCGCAGAGCACAGCCAGTGCTCACGGGCTGAACAGGGTCCGCGGGGTGAAGAAAGGGGAGCGCGGGAGACGCCATTGAGCCGCGGAGAAGAAGGAAGAGCGCGGGAGACGCCATTTTTAGAAGCCGCAGCGGAGAAGAAGGGTGTGCGCGGGAAGGAATGAAAGCGCGGGAGACGCCATTTTGTGCCAGCAGAGAAGAAGGGGAAGAGTGGGAGGCGCCATTTGTGACAGTTAACTCTCACCCAAGGATGCCGAAGAGTGGCAGTATCTCTACGTTCGACAATGAAGTCGAAGATTGGGCGACATATGTGGAACGTATAGAGGTGTACTGCAGGGCGAATGAAGTGCCAGATGCTAATAAAGCACTGGTTCTGTTAAATTCCATGGGTGCAAAAACTTATGGGTTACTGCGAAATCTAATAACCCCAGAGAAGCCGGTAAACAAGAATTTTGAAAGCATAGTAGAAATCCTACAGGACCACTTAAACCCCACACCGCTGCTGATAGCAGAATGATTTAAGTTCCATAAAAGGAACCAACACAAAGACGAAAGCAATGCTGAGTACCTAATGGAACTGCGCAAGCTATCAAAACACTGCCAGTTTGGAGTGGGACTAGCAGATACGTTAAGGGACAAGTTTGTGTGTGGGCTACAAAGTGAAGGAACCCAGAAACGGCTTCTATCAGAAAAGGAGCTTACGCTGGACAAAGCTTTCAGTATGGCAGTATCACACGAAGCAGCCGCAAGGGGCGCTGCAGAGATACAACGGAGACCGCAAGAATATGGCACCAATGAAATGTCCTATGGAACAGGGAAGTGCTATCGCTGTGGCAGAACAACACATGACCAGAAAGATTGTTGGTTCAAGGACCAAGTGTGCAGACAGTGTGGGAAAGCAGGACACATAGCAAGAGTCTGCAGGTCTGGGAAGAAAACCAACAGTAAGAAACCTCCACAGGAGAAGTACAAAAAGGTACACCAGGTGATGGACAGTGGTTCAGACGAACAGAAAAGTGACACAGACTCCGGAATTAAGAAGTTGGGTTGTCTGAAACTACATTAGGTTACACTCAAGATAGATGGAGTCCAAGTGAAAATGGAATTGGACACAGGGTCAGCTCTAACAGTCATAAACCAAAGAGACTACAAGCGGCTATTTTCACACATATTTTCACACATATCCTTGAAAGCTACAGAGATTGTCTTGAAGACGTATACGGGGCAAGAAGTCTACCCCAAAGGAAAAATAAGGGTGAAAGTGACATACAAAGGCCAGGAAATACCTAAAATGGATAAACATGTATTGCCAGATGGAGGACCACCACTGCTAGGATGTGAATGGATCCGGAAGATACAATTAGATTGGCATTCCATAAAGGCACTGAAGGTTGAGGCCAAAAAGGATGACGACGTCACACCTGGACGACTGTCAAAAATGCTAACTGACGCAAAAGAAGTGTTCCAGGAGGGACTAGGAACACTAAAAGGAATAACAGCAACGATTAAAATAGAGGAAAATGGGGATTTTAAGGTGACAGTGAACCCAGTCCTTCACACGGTACAATATCCACTTCCACGAATTGAGGATATTTTCGCCTCGCTATCTGGAGGTAAACGCTTCACCAAAATTGATCTAGCCCAGGCGTACTTGCAAATGGAGGTAGAAGAAGCTTTGAAACAATACCTTACGATCAACACTTATAAAGGTCTCTATCAATACAACCGGCTGGTGTTTGGAGTAGCCTCGGCTCCGGCTATCTGGCAAAGGGCGATGGATCAGGTCCTGCAAGGGATTCCAGGGACCCAGTGTTATTTGGACGACATCTTGGTCACGGGCAAAAATGACGGTGATCACCTCGCCAACTTGGAGAAGGTGCTCACCAGATTAAAGGAGTATGGGCTACGAGCTAATCGCCACAAGTGCGAGTTTTTCCAGAAACAGATCTCGTATTGTGGCCACATCATCGATGAAGAGGGGTTACATAAGTCCCCTGACAAGATTGAGGCAGTAGTCAAGGCTCCAGCACCGGAAAATGTGTCACAACTGAGGTCATTCCTCGGGCTGGTGAACGACTACCACAAGTTCTTACCAAATTTGTCTACGGTATTACACCCACTGAACACCCTACTGCAAACAGGGGTACCATGGAAGTGGGATGACGAACGTAGACGAGCTTTCCAGAAGTGTAAAGAATTGATCACATCAAAAGAGGTGTTGGCCCATTTCAACCCAGCACTACCAATTCGTTTGGCATGTGATGCATCACCCTATGGTATTGGAGCGGTGCTGTCGCACAAATTCCCAGACGGGTTGGAGAGGCCAGTAGCCTTTGCGTCTCGGTCACTAACCTCAGCCGAGCGCAACTACGCCCAGATGGATAGGGAGGCCCTCAGCCTAATATGGGGAGTAAAAAAATTCAACCACTATCTGCATGGGCAGAAGTTCACGTTGCTGACTGACCACCAACCACTTGTCTCCATCTTTAATCCTAAGAAGGGCGTTCCAGTGATGACTGCACAGCGGTTACAAAGATGGTCCCTGTTTCTAGGGGCCAATCAATATGAAATAGAATATAAAGGCATGAGACAGCATGGGAACGCTGATGGGCTATCGCGCCTGCCACTGCCTACGGTGGAGGAAGCACCAGCAGTGGACCCTATCGAGATATTTTATTCGTCAATAATTGAACGATTGCCAGTAACGAACGTGGATATAGAGAAGGAGACCCGCAATGATCCGACGCTGTCACAGGTATATGAATTGACGGTGAGGAGATGGCCAACACATGGCGACTCACTGTTGCCCGCATTCTCATCCAGAAGAGAACAGCTGTCAGTATGCCAGGGGACAGTGATGTGTGGATCCCGAGTGGTGATTCCACCCAAGTTAAGGGAGAGAGTGCTAAAGGAGCTACATGAAGGTCATCTGGGGGGAGTGAAAATGAAAAGCCTTGCTAGGGCTTATGTGTGGTGGCCGGGAATCGATCAACAAATCGAAGACCTAACTAAGAGCTGCTTAGGATGCCAGAAGGTCCAAAATGCACCACCACATGCCCCTCTACACCCATGGGAGTGGCCCTCCTCTCCATGACAACGGGTGCATATTGGTTTCGCTGGTCCATTCATGGACTCAATGTTTTTAATAGCAGTGGATGCTCATTCAAAGTGGCCTGAGTTGATAAAAATGTCTTCAACCACTACAGAGAAAACGATTGCAGTCCTACGGACCATATTTGCCAGAAATGGTTTGCCAGAGCAGATCTGCTCTGATAATGGACCACAGTTTGTGTCCGACGAGTTCCAAAAATTCATGAAAGGGAATGGGGTAAGGCATTATACATCCGCCCCGTATCATCCAGCCACCAATGGATTGGCTGAGAGGTTCGTACAAACCTTTAAGAAGGCGATAAAGGCCATGTGCGATGATGAAATTCCACTACAGCATAAGATGGACAATTTCTTATTAGCCTACCGAAACATGACACATGCAGTTACCAACCAGACCCCGGCCATGATGTTCTTTAACCGAAGGTTGAGATCTCGTTTGGACTTGCTCAGACCAAATGTGCGAAGAAATGTTGAGGACAAACAATTCCAGCACATCAATGAGAAGCCGACAAGGAGCTTCAATGTAGGGCAACCAGTCTTGGCCCGGGACTATCGAACAGAGAATTGGCAACCTGGAACGATATGTACAAGGCAGGGGCCATTAATGTACAGTGGATGTCGGGGAGAACATTGTGAGACGCCACGTCGATCAGATCTTAGCGTCACAGGAACGCGTCAACCCCATGTCTCGAGTACCTGGGGATGAATCCGACATACCGGTAGCATCTACTTCAGACCCAATAGCAGTGGAACCCGATGAACTACCCGATGAAACGGAGTCAGAATCGCCTCTGCACCAAGAACAAGAACCTCCGGAAAGGCGCTATCCAGAAAGGGTCAGGAAGCCGCCCCAAAGACTGAATCTATAAACGGACTTTTGTTGTTTAATGTACATGTTGAAATGTTAATTGTTATTTGAATATTAGGGGTACTACTAATCTAAAAGGGGACGAATTGTAGTGTATGTGCCTTTAAGTCAGAACTACTTTTACAGCTCCTGTATACTGTAGTACCGGCAGTGACCACACCTGTATATAAGCTTTGCGCATGCCTCTGTACCCCCAGTCTTGAGACTACCCTCCTCCAGTAAAGACCTGTTTATTGTTGATGTACAGCATCCGTGTGATTATTTAATAACAGCATATCCACTGAACCACAGATCCAACAGTTCCTGCTACTGATCACTGTCCAGTGACCCATGGGTTAGAGAGAGAGGGGAAATCAGCCAGGGTTCCTGCTCCTGATCACTGCCCAGTGAGCCCTGGGTTAGAGAGAGGGGAAATCAGCCAGGGTTTGCTGCTCCTGATCACTGTCCAGTGACCCCTGGGTTAGAGAGAGAGGGGAAATCAGCCAGGGTTCCTGCTCCTGATCACTGCCCAGTGACCCCGGGTTAGAAGAGGGGAAATCAGCCGGGTATCCTGCTCCTGATCACTGTCCAGTGACCCCTGGGTTAGAGAGAGGGGAAAATCAGCCAGGGTTCCTGCTCCTGATCACTGCCCAGTGACCCTGGGTAAGAGAGAGAGGAAATCAGCCAGGGTCCCTGCTCCTGATCACTGTCCAGTGACCCCGGGTTAGAGAGGGGGGAAATCAGCCAGGGTTCCTGCTCCTGATCACTGTCCAGTGACCCTGGGCTAGAGAGCGGGGAAATCAGCCAGGGTTCCTGCTCCTGATCACTGTCCAGTGACCCCTGGGTTAGAGAGAGAGGGGAAATCAGCCAGGGTTCCTGCTCCTGATCACTGCCCAGTGACCCCGGGTTAGAAGAGGGGAAATCAGCCGGGTATCCTGCTCCTGATCACTGTCCAGTGACCCCTGGGTTAGAGAGAGGGGAAAATCAGCCAGGGTTCCTGCTCCTGATCACTGCCCAGTGACCCTGGGTTAGAGAGAGAGGAAATCAGCCAGGGTCCCTGCTCCTGATCACTGTCCAGTGACCCCGGGTTAGAGAGGGGGGAAATCAGCCAGGGTTCCTGCTCCTGATCACTGTCCAGTGACCCTGGGCTAGAGAGCGGGGAAATCAGCCAGGGTTCCTGCTCCTGATCACTGTCCAGTGACCCCTGGGTTAGAGAGAGGGGAAATCAGCCAGGGTTCCTGCTCCTGATCACTGCCCAGTGACCCCTGGGTTAGAGAGAGGGGAAATCAGCCAGGGTTCCTGCTCCTGGTCACTGTCCAGTGACCCCTGGGTTAGAGAGAGGGGAAATCAGCCAGGGTTCCTGCTCCTGATCACTGCCCAGTGACCCCTGGGTTAGAGAGAGGGGAAATCAGCCAGGGTTCCTGCTCCTGATCACTGCCCAGTGACCCCTGGGTTAGAGAGAGGGGAAATCAGCCAGGGTTCGTGCTCCTGATCACTGTCCAGTGACCCCGGGTTAGAGAAAGGGGAAATCAGCCGGGGTTCCTGCTCCTGGTCACTGTCCAGTGACCCTGGGTTAGAGAGAGGGGGAAATCAGCCAGGGTTCCTGCTCCTGATCACTGCCCAGTGACCCCGGGTTAGAGAAAGGGGAAATCAGCCGGGGTTCCTGCTCCTGGTCACTGTCCAGTGACCCTGGGTTAGAGAGAGGGGGAAATCAGCCAGGGTTCCTGCTCCTGATCACTGCCCAGTGACCCCTGGGTTAGAGAGAGGGGGAATCAGCCAGGGTTCCTGCTCCTGATCACTGTCCAGTGACCCCGGGTTAGAGAAAGGGGAAATCAGCCGGGGTTCCTGCTCCTGGTCACTGTCCAGTGACCCTGGGTTAGAGAGAGGGGGAAATCAGCCAGGGTTCCTGCTCCTGATCACTGCCCAGTGACCCCTGGGTTAGAGAGAGGGGGAATCAGCCAGGGCTCCTGCTCCTGATCACTGCCCAGTGACTCCTGGGTTAGAGAGAGGGGAAATCAGCCAGGGTTCCTGCTCCTGATCACTGTCCAGTGACCCCTGGGTTAGAGAGAGGGGAAATCAGCCAGGGTTCCTGCTCCTGATCACTGTCCAGTGACCCCTGGGTTAGAGAGAGGGGAAATCAGCCAGGGTTCCTGCTCCTGATCACTGTCCAGTGACCCCTGGGTTAGAGAGGGGGGAAATCAGCCAGGGTTCCTGCTCCTGATCACTGTCCAGTGACCCCGGGTTAGAGAGAGGGGAAATCAGCCAGGGTTCCTGCTCCTGATCACTGCCCAGTGACCCCTGGGTTAGAGAGAGGGGAAATCAGCCAGGGTTCGCTGCTCCTGGTCACTGTCCAGTGACCCCTGGGTTAGAGAGGGGGGAAATCAGCCAGGGTTCCTGCTCCTGATCACTGCCCAGTGACCCCTGGGTTAGAGAGAGGGGGAATCAGCCAGGGTTCCTTGAGTAAATTGCCGTAAAAACCCAACTAATGTCCTTTAGGGAAGGAAACCTGCCGTCCTTACCCGGTCTGGGCCTAAATGTGACTCCAATCCCACAGCAACCTGGTTGACTCGTAGCTGCCCTCTGAAGTGGCCCAGCAAGCCCCTCGGTTGTATCAGTTCAAGAAGACGGCCCACCACCACCTTCTCAGGGCGGCTAGAGATGGGCAATAAATGGCGGCCTTGCCAGCGACGCCCACATCCTGAAAATAAATTTTAAAGCAGAGTCCGTGAGGCTCTCTCCAATCTCAGGAGACAAATGCAAGTATCTTGGAATAAAGTGTCAGGGATTGACTTCACGTTGCACAGACAGCTGCCAGGCATTGTGTGTAGAGGTCATGGATGTGGGCTGCATGGGTGTATCTTATCAGCGATACTGTTAATTAGATATAGCCATGCTGTCACTAGATTAAAAAGCAATAGATGGAATCAGCTGAGGAATATCTAATCATGACTTATTGACAGATAAGCTCAGACCCTTTCCCTCTCTGCGCTACGAACACTGGGCTGTCAGTGGTGATCTCGGGCCGCAGCTTGCCAGGGTTAGGGAGGGTCAGGCGATAATTTATAGGATGTTTGTCAGGGCTGTTCACACACGCACCACTGATTTATTCCAACCCACTCCTGGCTGGCCTCCCACGTTCTACCCTCTGTAAACTTGCGGTCATCCAAGACTCTGCTGCCCATGTCCTAACTCGCACCAAGTCCCGTTTGCCCATCAACCCGCTGTGCCCGCTGGCCTACATTGGCTCCCGGTTAAACAACGCCTCGATTTTAACATTCTCATCCTTGTTTTCAAATCACCCCATGGCCTCGCCCCTCCCTATCTCTGTAATCTCCTCCAGTCTCACAACCTCCCGAGATATCTGCAACCCTTCTGTAGTGTATGTAACCTGTACCACCTTAAGAGGATACCTTAAGGTGATGGACTACTTTTTGATGGCTCCTGTACATTGTAGTACCGGTGGTGACCACACCGGTATATAAACCCTGCGGAGCAAAGTGTATCCCAGTTCAGCCCTGACCCTCATTCACTAAAGACCTGTTTAATTATTTCTGTAGTCTGTGTCCTGTTATTCAGCATAACTACATTTGAAAACACAGACTCAACAGTGGCGACGAGTCTGATCTTACCTTGCGGCAGTTTTGCATCAAAGGAAGCTTCGTCCTCAGGAACGGGCGTCGAAAAAGGGCATCCGCCCTCAACATCCTGCATCGCACGGGAGGCTATCGGAAACCCGGGTTGGGTTCTGGCCACGAAGTCAAGCATCAGTGAGCATCCCTTCGACGACAGCGGCGGGTAAGCCCGATCGAGCGGCACGGGGGGGAAGTCGGCCTAGTTGTCAGTAAGAGAAGGGGAGGGAAATGACGAAAAGGGCGGAGAACACGACCGCAGCCGGTGTCAGGGGCCGGACTGCAATCGGGGCAGAGACGCGCAGCAGCCAGGAAAGCGTTTATGACCACAAGGGCCGCGGGAGCGGCGGGGAACAAGAGCAGCTGCGTAGGGGAAAATAAAGGACCGCTGGGAGGCGAGAATGGCAACAGCGCAGTAATCGCCATTTTGAGTCGGCGGGGGAAGAAGACAAGCGCGGGAAAAGCCGCCAAGCGCGGGAAGCCGCCATTTTGAAAAAAATTAAAATAATCATATCTGAAGGAAAGGAAACTCAACAAGGATGCCAAAAACGGGCAACATCACTGCTTTTGATAGCGATGTGGAAGATTGGGCCACTTATGTGGAACGCGTTGAAGTTTACTGTACAACGAATGAGGTACCGGAGGATAAGAAAGCACTAACCCTATTAAACTCGATGGGTGCGAAGACGTACGGGTTATTAAGGAACCTTGTAACACCAGATAAACCGGTAGGAAAGAGTTTCACGGATATTGTTACTATCCTGCAAGAGCATTTAAACCCCACGCCGCTGCTGATAGCGGAACGATTTAAATTCTACAAAAGAATTCAACTCAAAGAAGAAAGCAATGCTGAATTCTTAACTGAACTGCACAAGTTATCAAAGTACTGTCAGTTCGGTACAGGACTAGCAGACGCACTGAGAGACAAGTTTGTGTGTGGGCTCCTAAGGGAAGGAACCCAGAAGGGACTGCTAGAGGAAAAGGATCTTACGCTGGACAAAGCTTTCAGCATTGCAGCATCGCACGAGGCAGCAGCATGAGGCGCTGCAGAGATACAGCAAAGGCCATTGGAATTCAGCACCAATGAAATGGCATTGGGCGCAGTAAAGTGCTATCGTTGTGGAAGGACAACGCATGACCAGAACCAGTGCTGGTTCAAAGATAAAGAATGCAGGCAATGTGGCAAACTTGGTCACATAGCGAGAGTATGCCGGTCAGGAAAGAAGACCAGCAGCAAAAAGTCGCCGCAGGAGAAGTACAAAAAAGTACACAAGGTGACAGAGAACAGTTCGGATGAACAGAAGATGGATTCAGACTCCAGCAGTAAGGAACTGGGTTGTCTAAAAATACATAATGTGGGTAACACAGCAGACCACCAAACTATCTGGGTCATGCTTCGGATAGCAGGAGTCCAAGTGAAGATGGAATTGGACACTGGATCGGCATTAACGGTCATGAATAAGCAAGATTACAAAAGGTTATTCTTGCACATTCCCCTGAGGGATACGGAGATTGTATTGAAAACATACACGGGGCAAATAGTATACCCCAAAGGAAAGATAAAAGTAAATGTGGTCTACAGTGGTAAAGAAAGTCAGAACATGGACTTGTATGTGTTACCTGATGGAGGTCCACCACTACTGGGACGGGAATGGATCCGGAGAATAAATGTGGACTGGCATTCCATACAAGCACTGACTGTAGATGCCTGTAAAGAGGACGATGTCAAACCTAAACGACTGTCCAAAATATTAGACGATGCTAAGGAGGTGTTCCAACAGGGACTGGGAACACTGAAAGGAATTACGGCAAACACCAAGGTTGAAGAACATGCAAACCCAAAATTTTTCAAAGCCAGACTGGTACCTTATGCGATACGACCTGCTGTGGAAGCAGAGCTGGAAGGGCTAGAACATTCAGGAGTACTGTCAAAGGTGGACTGGAGCGAATGGGCCACACCCATTGTTCCTGTCATGAAGCGTCCGTTGAACAACAAGCCGGGGTAACCTGGGAAGGTTCGCATCTGTGGTGATTTCAAGATCACTGTTAATCTGGTTCTTCACACGGTGCAATATCCGATTCCGCGGATTGAAGATATCTTCGCTTCGCTGTCTGGCGGGAAACACTTCACCAAGATAGACCTGGCGCAAGCGTACCTACAGATGGAAGTTGATGAAGCGTCACGCCAGTATCTCACGATCAACACACATAAGGGTTTATATTGGTATAATAGACTGGTTTTTGGAGTGGCATCGGCTCCAGCGATTTGGCAAAGGGCCATGGAGCAGGTATTGCAGGGAATTCCAGGCACACAATGCTACCTGGACGACATCCTGATTACAGGAGATGATGATAAGGATCACCTCGCGAATTTGGAGCAGGTGCTCATCAGATTGAAAGAATATGGGCTCAGAGTTAATCGCCAGAAATGTGAGTTCTTTCAGAAGCGAATCTCGTACTGCGGTCACGTCATTGACCAGGAGGGGCTCCATAAGTCACCTGACAAGATCGAAGCTGTTGTGAAAGCTCCCGCTCCGGAAAATGTATCCCAGTTGAGGTCGTTCCTTGGGTTGGTTAACTATTACCACAAGTTTCTTCCAAATTTATCCACGGTGTTACACCCGCTGAACACTCTTTTGCAAATGGGAATACCATGGAAGTGGAGCGATGATTGTAAGCGAGCTTTTCAAAAGAGCAAGGCGCTGATCACCTCTAAGGAAGTGTTGGCTCACTTTAACCCAACGCTGCCTATTCGCTTAGCTTGTGATGCTTCTCCATATGGTATCGGGGCAGTGCTCTCACATAAGTTTCCAAATGGCTCGGAAAGGCCAGTTGCGTTCGCATCCAGATCATTGACCTCCGCAGAGCGCAACTATGCTCAGATAGATAGGGAGGCTCTCAGCCTCGTGTGGGGAGTTAAGAAATTTAACCATTACCTGCAAGGCCAAAAGTTTACGCTGCTGACAGATCACCAGCCGTTGGTTTCCATTTTCAACCCTAAGAAGGGTGTTCCGGTAATGACGGCGCAGAGGCTTCAGATATGGTCCCTTTTCCTAGGGGCACATCAATATGATATCGAATTCAAAGGTACAAAGCAACATGGTAATGCTGATGGGCTGTCACGCCTGCCACTACCTACAGCGGAGGAGGCACCGGCAGTTGACCCTGTCGAGATATTTCACTCGACCATCCTCGAATGCTTACCAGTCACCAATGTGGGTATTGAGAGAGAGACCCGAAATGACCCGACACTGTCTCAGGTCTACGACTTGACAGTGAAGGGATGGCCAGCACATGGCGACCCACTGTTACCAGCATTCTCAGCCAGACGAGAACAGCTGTCCGTATGTCAAGGAACATTGATGTATGGAACAAGGGTGATTATTCCTCCTAAATTAAGGGAGAGAGTTCTGAAGGAATTGCATGAAGGTCATCTGGGGGGAGTCAAGATAAAAAGCCTTGCTAGGGCTTATGTGTGGTGGCCAGGTATCGACCAACAAATAGAGGATCTGACTAAAAGCTGCTCAGGGTGCCAGAAAGTTCAAAATGCACCTCCAATTGCACCGCTGCATCCGTGGGAATGGCCTTCAACCCCATGGTAACGTGTGCATATCGACTTTGCAGGTCCATTTATGGATTCCATGTTTTTGATAGCAGTAGACGCACATTCTAAATGGCCAGAAGTGATTAAGATGTCGACCTCTACCTCTGAGAAGACGATCGCAGTTCTAAGAACCATATTTGCAAGGAATGGGTTGCCGGAACAAATATGTTCAGACAACGGACCACAGTTCGTGTCAGAAGAATTCCAGAAATTCATGAAAAAGAATGGGGTGAAACACTATACATCTGCCCCATATCATCCGGCTACAAATGGGTTGGCCGAGAGATTTGTACAAACGTTCAAAAAGGCGATAAAGGCCATGAGCGAAGACCATATTCCACTACAACACAAGGTGGACAATTTCCTGATGGCATATCGAAACGCCACTCATGCAGTGACAAATCAAAGCCCTGCCATAATGTTCTATAACAGGAGGTTGCGGTCCTGGTTGGATTTGTTAAAACCCAATGTGCGAAGGGAAGTCGAAAACAAGCAATTCCAGCACGTAAATAACAAGGCCACTCGGAGTTTCGAAATAGGACAACCAGTGTTGGCCAGGGACTATAGGGATGATAAATGGCAATCCGGAACAATTCATGCCCGACAAGGACCCTTGATGTACACGGCAGACGTTGGAGAGAACGTAATACGATGTCATGCTGACCAACTTGTGGAATCGAGAACAAGGGTCGACCCCATGTCTACGGCAGAGACACCAGTTGAAGAAGTTATTGAGCCTGTAGCATCTACCTCAGACTCGAACGTACATGATGATGTTCAATCCATAGGAGATCAAGTGGATGAGTCACACCAGCAACGAGAACCAGAGACCCCTGAAAGGCGTTATCCGGCCCGGATCAGGAGGCCCCCTCAGAGACTGAATCTTTGAACAGTTTTGTGTGAAAATTGTATATATGTTATCCATGTAATGTTTAATTTGGGGTGTACACTGATAAGCTAAAAGGGGAGGAATTGTAGTGTATGTAACCTGTACCACCTTAAGAGGATACCTTAAGGTGATGGACTACTTTTTGATGGCTCCTGTACATTGTAGTACCGGTGGTGACCACACTGGTATATAAACCCTGCGGAGCAAAGTGTATCCCAGTTCAGCCCTGATCCTCACTCACTAAAGACCTGTTTAATTATTTCTGTAGTCTGTGTCCTGTTATTCAGCATAACTACATTTGAAAACACAGACTCAACACCTTCAATTCTGGTCTCTTGCGCATCCCTGATTATAATCGCTCCACCATTGGTGGCCGTGCCTTCAGCTGCCTGGGCCCTAAGCTCTGGAATTCCCTCCCTAAACTGCTCCTCCTCTCTCTCCTCCTTTAAGACGTTCCTTAAAACCTATCTTAATGACCCAGCTTTTGGTCACCTGCCCTAATACCTCCTTATGTTGCTCAGTGTCAAATTTTGGTTGATAGTCGCTCCTGTGAAGCGCCATGGGACGTTTTACTATGTTAAAGGTGCTATATAAATGCAAGTTGTTGTTGTTGGGCCAGGTCTCAGCTCCTAAGCTGAGTCAGCTGATCCCAGATGGAGCAGCAATGGTGGGCGGGGGCGGGGGCAGGGGGGAGCCCAGCAGGGTTGTGGATAAAGTTGGCCTGAGTGGCAGGGTTAAGGAGAGGCGGGAAGATTAGGCCAGTGTTCCTGCCCTGATTACTTCCAGTGATTCCTGCTAAAAAAGTGTGTGTGTGTGTGAAGGTCTCAAATCTGAGCTGGAGAGAGAACAAAGTAAATCTATTCCTACAAAGGGAAAACGGATTAAGGAAATGCGTTTAATGGAAAGCGAAGGAACGGGCTCGACCCTGCTGTGCCGGGGCTTCGTGCTGTGTCTGCCGTTAGTTAGACTTGGCCCTGCATCCTGCAGCTCACAACAGTGTCAGCTCACAAAGTTGCTGAACGGGCTAGCTGATAACGTCGCAGCGAGGGAAACCGAGCACCTGGGACCTGAGTGAGCAGGTAAAGCAGCAGGGTATCTCCTTAACCAATCAGACGGAGGATTAGGAAATTAACAGCACAAGGACCGAGAAGGAGGGAGAATTAAATGGGGGCAGGGGCGGAATTCAATGTCAAATCAGATGCAGAAAGATTGGATTAAGAGAGAATTTTAAAATCTCCAACAACAATTAAAACCCGAAGGAATGAGACTCCACATTGTAATTGTAAATTTTCAGTGCCAGAGAGGTTGATTGGCTGCAATTTACACTTATCACCTCATTAAAAGGGAACATAGACTGAAATGGACAAGACTTAACTTTCTGTGGCTAGTTTAGTTTGTATCTACCGCACAAATACAGCAACTTCACGATGCTTGATATCTCTCTCCGGTGAGCCGGACGGTGAGATACCTCTCTCCGGTGAGCTGGACGGTGAGATACCTCTCTCCGGTGAGCTGGACGGTGAGATACCTCTCTCCGGTGAGCCGGACGGTGAGATACCTCTCTCCGGTGAGCCGGACGGTGAGATACCTCTCTCCGGTGAGCTGGACGGTGAGATGCCTCTCTCCGGTGAGCCAGACCGTGAGATGCCTCTCCCCGGTGAGCTGGACGGTGAGATACCTCTCACCGGTGAGCCAGACGGTGAGATACCTCTCAC
The DNA here is from genome assembly GCF_052327205.1 of Somniosus microcephalus. Lineage (NCBI taxonomy): Eukaryota > Metazoa > Chordata > Chondrichthyes > Squaliformes > Somniosidae > Somniosus > Somniosus microcephalus. The sequence continues at coordinate 4,700,278 of NC_140998.1, read as the reverse complement.
CGGTGAGCCGGATGGTGAGATGCCTCTCTCCGGTGAGCCGGATGGTGAGATACCTCTCTCCGGTGAGCCGGACGGTTAGATACCTCTCTCCGGTGAGCCGGACGGTGTGATGCCTCTCTCCGGTGAGCCGGACAGTGAGATACCTCTCTCTGGTGAGCTGGATGGTGAGATATCTCTCTCCGGTGAGCCGGACGGTGAGATACCTCTCTCCGGTGAGCCGGACGGTGAGATACCTCTCTCCAGTGAGCCGGACGGTGAGATGCCTCTCTCTGGAGCCAGACGGTGAGATGCCTCTCTCTGGTGAGCCAGATGGTGAGATGCCTCTCTCCGGTGAGCCGGACGGTGAGATACCTCTCTCCGGTGAGCCGGACGGTGAGACGCCTCTCTCTGGTGAGCCGGATGGTGAGACGCCTCTCTCCGGTGAGCCGGATGGTGAGACGCCTCTCTCCAGTGAGCCGGACGGTGAGATACCTCTCTCCAGTGAGCCGGACGGTGAGATATCTCTCTCTGGTGAGCCGGACGGTGAGATGCCTCCCTCCGGTGAGCCAGATGGTGAGATCCCTCTCTCCGGTGAGCCGGACGGTGAGATACCTCTCTCCGGTGAGCCGGACAGTGAGATACCTCTCTCCGGTGAGCCGGACGGTGAGATACCTCTCTCCGGTGAGCCGGATGGTGAGATACCTCTCACCGGTGAGCCGGACGGTGAGGTACCTCTCTCCGGTGAGCCGGACAGTGAGATGCCTCTCTCTGGTGAGCCGGACGGTGAGGTACCTCTCACCGGTGAGCCAGACGGTGAGATGCCCCTCTCTGGTGAGCCAGATGGCGAGATGCCTCTCTCCGGTGAAGCGCCTCTCTCTGGTGAGCCGGACGGTGAGACGCCTCTCTCTGGTGAGCCGGACGGTGAGATACCTCTCTCCGGTGAGCCGGACGGTGAAGCGCCTCTCTCTGGTGAGCCGGACGGTGAGACGCCTCTCTCTGGTGAGCCGGACGGTGAGATACCTCTCACCGGTGAGCCGGACGGTGAGATACCTCTCTCCGGTGAGCCGGACGGTGAGACGCCTCTCTCTGGTGAGCCGGACGGTGAGACGCCTCTCTCTGGTGAGCCGGACGGTGAGATACCTCTCACCGGTGAGCCGGACGGTGAGTTACCTCTCTCCAGTGAGCCGGACGGCGAGATGCCTCCCTCCGGTGAACCGGATGGTGAGATACCTCTCTCCGGTGAGCTGGACGGTGAGATACCTCTCTCCGGTGAGCCGGACGGTGAGATACCTCTCTCCTGTGAGCCGGACGGTGAGATACCTCTCTCCGGTGAGCTGGACGGTGAGATACCTCTGTCCGGTGAGCCAGACTGTGAGATACCTCTCTCCGGTGAGCCAGATGGTGGGATGCCGTTTTTGGGAAGCTAGTGGCGAAGCGGCGCAACTCGGACAGCGACTTTTGATTTCCGTGATTAACCGTGCATCTGCACCTGGCCTGAGGTTGCTGTAGCATTTGCGCATATATAACGGCAAGCGCCATGAGCCTCACCATTATTTCGATAGCAAATTCTGGCCCATTAAAACTAAACTGAAACTTAAAACGAGGCCTCGCGCTACTGAAGATAATCACAGGGAAGATGGAAAGTGCAGTGGGGAGGGGAAAAGACTCACCGACAGAAACACAGAAACATAGAAGATAGGAGCAGGAGTAGGCCATTCGGCCCCTCGAGCCTGCTCCACCATTCAATGAGATCATGGCTGATCATCCAAATTCAATACCCTGTCCCTGCCTTCTCCCCATATCCCTTGATCCCTTTAGCCTTAAGAAATATATCCAACTCCTTCTTGAATATATTTAATGAATTGGCCTCTACTGCCTTGTGTGGTAGAGAATTCCACAGGTTCACCACCCTCTGGGTGAAGAAATTCCTCCTCATCTCTGTCCTAAATGGCTTACCCCTTATCCTTAGACTGTGACCCCTGGTTCTGGACACCCCGACCATCGGGAACATCCTTCCTGCATCTAGTCTGTCTAGTCCTGTTAGAATTTTATAAGTTTCAATGAGATCCCCTCTCATTCTTCTAAACTCCAGCGAGTATAAGCCCAATCGACCCAATCTCTCCTCATACGTCATTCTTGCCATCCCAGGTATCAGCCTGGTGAATCTTCGCTGCACTCCCTCCATGGCAAGAACATCCTTCCTCAGATAAGGCGACCAAAACTGCACACAATACTCAAGGTGCGGTCTCACCAAGGCCCTGTACAACTGCAGCAAGACATCCTTGTTCCTGTACTCAAACCCTCTTGCTACGAAGGGCAACATACCATTTGCCTTCTTAACCGCCTGTTGCACCTGCATGCTTACCTTCAGCGACTGGTGCACAAAGACACCCAGGTCTCGTTGCACTTCCCCTTCTCCCAATCTATTGCCATTCAGATAATAATCTGCCTTCCTGTTTTTGACACCAAAGTGGATAACCTCGCATTTATCCACATTATACTGCATCTGCCATGCTTCTGCCCAATCACCCAACCTGTCCAAATCATACTGGAGTTTCTCTGCATCCTCCTCACAGCACACACGCCCACCCAGCTTTGTGTCGTCTGCAAACTTGGAGATATTACATCTAGTTCCCTTGTCTAGATCATTAATATATATTGTGAATAGCTGGGGTCGAAGGACCGATCCCTGCGGTACCCCACTCGTAACTGCCTGCCACTCAGAAAAAGAGCCGTTTATTCCAACTCTTGGCTACCAATCCATGGGTACTGTTCCAGAGTCTATAGAATTTTGGAAGATGACCAGCAATGCATCTACTATTTCTAGGGCCACTTCCTTAAGTACCCAAGGATGTAGATTATCAGGCCCTGGGGATTTATCGGCCTTCAATCCCGTCAATTTCCCTAACACCATTTCCCTACAAATACTGATTTCATTCAGTTCCTCCCTTTCATCAGACCCTATGATCCCCGACATCTCTGGGAGGTTATTTGTGTCCTCCTTTGTGAAGACAGAACCAAAGTATGTATTTAATTGTTCTGCCATTTCTTTGTTCCCCGTTATAAATTCCCCTGATTCTGACTGCAAGAGACCTATGCTTGACTTCACGAAACTTTTTCTCTTCACATATCTATAGATAATATATGTAGGAACGTGGGTACCTAACTAAAAGACTGAGTTCTACTCAGGCGATCAAACAAAATGAACTTTAATGAAACAAACAGGCTTTAACAATAAACTGCAGGATAACATCGAATGTAGGTCTGCTCTCTCTGGAGGCTCCACGAGGACTGACTCTGCAGTCCTGTGGCTGACGTCATGACGTCATCACGTTTTCCCGCCAGTCGGGGATCACGTGATGAACGGCGTGACGTCATCACGTTTTAACCGCGCTGTTAAAGCAACCACACTCTACAGTTAAACAGCATAAATAAAGATACAGACACAGACTGTAGCTAACATGTTGTTAAAGGAATTATGTACAAACGATCTGAGTCCTTTGGTGGCTCCGCCACATGCGCCCCCCCAGAATTGTCTTTAACAGCAAAAGTGAGACGTCGAGGAGGCCTGACAAGTCTGTCCAAGTGACTTCGGTAACCTGGCAGAGGAAGCTGGTGGTTGAGCTGGCGGGCGGTTGTGGTTGAGCTAGTGCGGTGAGTGTGGTCGAGTTGGCGGGTGGCTGTGGCTGATCTGGCATGGCGGCTGTGGGCGGTCGGCTACGTTTCGGCGGTTGAGCGACGACGACTGGGTGGTCCAGGTCCAGGTGAGCCGGCTTCAACCGGTCTACCGAAATGTGATCCGGCTTTCCTCCGATGTCGACTGAAAAGGATTTGTCTCCTGATTCGATGACGTGGAAAGGATCAGTGTAAGGGGGCTTGAGCGGATCCCGGTGAGCGTCGTGCCGGATAAAAACGTACTCGGCATTCTTCAGCTCCGCTGGCACGTGGGAGCTCTGTAAGCCGTGATTTGATGTAGGCACCGGAGTGAAGCATCTGGCCGCTTCCTGGTGGCTGACGAGTTGCTGGGAGGCGGACCATGGCTCTGTGGGAGAAGGGAGGAAATCCCCTGGCACTCGGAGAGGCTGGCCATAAATGAGTTCGGCCGAGGCCGATTGCAGGTCTTCTTTGGGCACCGTACGAAGACCCAAAAGGACCCATGGGAGTCTGTCCACCCATCCTGCACCTTGAAGACTGGCCCAAAGGGCGGCTTTAAGCGACCTGTGGAATCGCTCGCAAAGGCCGTTCGCCTGTGGATGATTGGCGGTGGTGTGATGAAGTTTGGTGCCGAGCCCCTGAGCTACAGCGTTCCATAGCTCCGAGGAAAATTGTGGCCCACGGTCGAAAGAGATGTCCGCCGGTTCCCCGAAACGGGCAACCCAACAGGAGATGAAAGCTCTAGCGACGTCTGCCGAAGTGGTGGAAACCAAAGGAATTGCCTCTGGCCACCGAGTAGTGCGGCCCACCATGGTGAGGAGATGCGTATAACCATGAGAAGGCGGAAGTGGCCCCACAAGGTCCACATGCACGTGGTCGAAACGACGCTCCGGAATGGCAAATGTAGCCACTGGAGCTTTAACATGACGCTGGACCTTGGCCTTCTGGCAGACCACGCAGGTGTTGGCCCAGTCACGGACATCGAGGTGCATACCCTTCCAGACGAACTTCGCCGACATTAGCCGTTGTGAAGCCTTCATACCAGGGTGCGACAACCCGTGTATGGCATCAAACACCTTCTGGCGCCATGCGACTGGCACAATAGGTCGGGGAACGCCCATGGAGACGTCGCAAAGGAGCGTGGTGCCTGCGGCCTGGAAAGTGACGTCGGTCGCTTGGAAGCTAGATGGAACGGTTCTGTATGATTGGACCTCTGGGTCCGAGGCCTGATCCGCAGCCATGAGGGCGTAGTCAATCCCCAGGTGAACCGCATGGACCGTCACATGGGAGAGGCAATCCGCCACCAGGTTGTCCTTACCAGACACATGTTGAATGTCCGTGGTGAATTCAGAAATAAACGTCAGGTGACGTTGTTGACGAGCGGACCACGGTCCGGCGGTCTTGGCCATGGTGAACGTTAGAGGCTTGTGGTCGACAAAAGCCGTGAAGGGACGTCCTTCCAATAAGAACCGGAAATGGCGAATGGCTAGGAAAAGGGCCAGTAACTCCCGATCGAAGGTGCTGTATTTTTTTTCATTTTTCCGTAGTTGACAGCTGAAAAACACCAGCGGTTGCCACGTGCCATTCACCCACTGCTCCTGCACTGCGCCAATGGCGTAGTCTGACGCGTCTGTGGTAAGGGCGACGGTGGCACCTGGAAGTGGGTGCGCCAGCATGGTTGTGTTGGCCAAAGCGCTCTTGGTGTTGACGAACACCTGGTCCATCTCGGCCGTCCAGCTGATTGGATCCTTACCGGACTTGCCCTTGAAGGCCCCGTACAAAGGTTGCATTAGCTGAGCTGACTTAGGGACGAATCGGTGATAAAAGTTGACCATCCCCAGGAACTCTTGCAGGGCCCTGACGGTTGGCGGGCGCGGGAAAGAGGAAACAGCTTCCACCTTCGTCGGTAAGGGGACGGTGCCGTCTGATGTTATGCGGTGTCCCAAGAAATCGATCCGCTGCGGGCCGAACTGGCACTTGGCCGGGTTGATGATTAAACCGTGCTGGCTGAGGCGTGTAAAGAGGGTACACAACATAAGAACATAAGAACATAAGAAATAGGAGCAGGAGTAGGCCAATCGGCCCCTCGAGCCTGCTCCACCATTCAATAGGATCATGGCTGATCTGATCCTAACCGCCAATCTACTATCACAGAACCATCTCCTGAATCTAACAGAATTAGACACACAAAATAGGAGCAGGATCAAGCTACACGGCCCCTGGGCCCGCTCCGCTACCCACAGGGCCATGTCCGATCCGAACCTAGACTCATGTCCAAATTCCTGCCCGCTCCCCGTAACCCTTAATTCCCTTTACTTCTAGGAAACTGTCTATTTCTGTTTTAAATTTATGTAATGATGTAGCTTCTACAGCTTTTTGGGGCAGCATATTCCATGGACCTACCACCCTCTGAGTGAAGTAGTTCCTCCTCATCTCAGTTTTGAAAGAGCAGCCCCTTATTCTAAGACTATGCCCCCTAGTTCTAGTTTCACCCATCATCGGGAACATCCTCCCCACATCCACCCGATCCAACCCCTTCACAATCTTATATGTTTCAATAAGATCGCCTCTCATTCTTCTGAACTCCAATGAGTAGAGTCCCAATCTACTCAATCTCTCCTCGTATGTCCATCCCCTCATCCCCGGGATTAACCGAGTGAACCTTCTTTGTACTGACTCGAGAGCAAGTATGTCTTTTCTTAAGTATGGACACCAAAACTGTATGCAGTATTCCAGGTGATGTGCTCTTCCTTGCTAGCGCTGGCGATGAGAATGTCGTCAAGGTAGACGAAGATGAAGTTTAGGTCTCGGAGCACGGAGTCCATTAAGCGCTGGAAAGCCTGCGCCGCGTTCTTCAAGCCAAATGGCATCCGCAGGAACTCAAAGAGGCCAAAAGGGGTGATGACAGCGGTTTTCGGGACGTCTTGCGGGTGCACGGGAACCTGGTGATACCCCCGGACGAGGTCGACTTTAGAAAAGATAGAATTTCCCACCAAATGGGCCGAGAAATCCTGAATATGTGGGATCGGGTACCGATCAGGAGTAGTGGCGTCGTTCAGGTGTCGGTAGTCGCCGCATGGCCGCCAGCCGCCACCCGGTTTCGGAACAATGTGGAGAGGCGAAGACCAGGGATTATTCGACCGGCGAATAATCCCAAGCTGCTCCATCATGTCGAACTCCGCTTTCGCAGCCGCGAGCTTGCCGGGTTCGAGCCTTCTAGCCCGTGCATAAACCGGGGAGCCAGTAGTGGTGATATGATGTTCAACACCATGCTTCGTGGCCGAGGAGGAGAAAGTGGGCCTTATCAGCTCCGGGAACTCTCCGAGGAACCGAGTGAAGTCATCCAGAGAAGGGAAAGTGCAGGCGATAGAGCGTGCCATGGTGGTACCGTGGTAGCACGGAATCAAGGGAAGGTGGCCGCGTTGATCAACCGGCGGTGCCGGACATCGACAAGGAGGTCGTTGGCACACAGAAAATCTGCCCCTAGGATGGCCTGCGAGACTGTGGCCATGACGAATTCCCAATGGAAGCGCTGACCGCCGAAACAGACTTGGACCCGCCGCTTTCAGAAAGTTCGAATTGCTGCGCCATTAGCCGCCATGAGGGAAAAACCATGGTTCCCAGCTTGCACATCGAGATTCGATGCAGGTAAGATGCTACACTGCGCCCCGGTGTCACAAAGGAAACATCGACCCGAAAGAGAATCGGTGATGTAAGGAAGTTTCCCGGTAGATCCGGCGGCCATCGCAACCGCGGAGCGTCCGTTAGACCCGGTCCTCCTTCGCCAGGAACGCTGCAGGAGCTTTGTTTTATTTTTGGGCGAAAAACTGCAGGGAGGGCGGCAGCGTCGTGCTTTCGCGCCAAAACGGGCGTGGTAGGAGCACCAGCCCGCTGCAGGAGGAGCTGGAGCCGCGTCTGTGGGGGATGGGCGCCTCGTGGCCGCGCAGCACTGCTGGGTTACTGTGAAAATCTTATCTGCTTCGGCAGCAAGCTCGGCGCAGTCTGTAATCTTGGATCTGGCTAGGGCAGCCTGTACCTGCTCCGGCAGTTGGCAGAGGAATAGCTCCGGAAGAGGAAGCATTCCGGTTCAGCACCCAAGAGTGTGAGCATTTGGCTCATGAGCTTGGACGGTTTGGAGTCCCCGAGGCCAGGCATCGTGAGGAGCCGGCGAGCGCATTCTGACTTCGAGAGCCCGAAGACTTGTAGCAACCGCGCCTTTAACGTATCATACTTGCTGTCAGTAGGAGGACTACCGAGGAGGCTGACGATCCGCGAGGCAGTTGCGCTATCGAGGGCGGAGACCATGTAGTAATAACTGGTCTGATCCGCGACGATGTTCCTGGTGGCGAACTGGGCTTCAGCCTGGATAAACCAGGCGTCTGGTTGTTGCTCCCAGAACTGTGGCAGTTTCAGAGTCACGGCGTTCGCGTCCATGCTGAAGATCTTCCGCGAAAACTGTTCACGAAAGTCGGCGTCACCAATGTAGGAACGTGGGTTCCTAACTAAAAGACTGAGTTCTACTCAGGCGATCAAACAAAATGAACTTTAATGAAACAAACAGGCTTTAACAAGAAACTGCAGGGTAACATCGAATGTAGGTCTGCTCTCTCTGGAGGCTCCACGAGGACTGCTCGGGTGGTCCTGTGGGGGATCACGTTTTAACCGCGCTGTTAAAGCAACCACACTCTGTACAGTTAAACAGCATAAATAAAGATACAGACTCAGACTGTAACTAACATGTTGTTAAAGGAATTATGTACAAACGATCTGAGTCCTTTGGTGGCTCCGCCACAGTAAAAGCTTTTCTAAACATATAAAAAGTAAAAGAATATTTAAAGAGGCTAGGACCACTCAGGGACAAAGGAAGGAGTATAAGCATGGAGGATAGAGAAGGTATGTAAATATTTTGCATCAGGTTTTACAAACGATGGTGGATGTGAGAATGTCGGTGAACGCCAGGAGGATATAGGATGTGTGGTGAGTGTAACGTGCTCGGGAGAAACAGGTGACTCTGGACCTATGGTTCCCAAAGCTCTCCACCACTGGGGGTTTTCCTCACCTCCTGTCTGGCTCTGTTGTAGATTCATTGATAGAGATTGATCGCTGTGATTGGTCAACAACTCCATTATCATTGGATCATGGGACTACCAGGATGGCAGAAGGCGAACTAGATGGACCGTGTCTTTCTTATCTAGCAATTCCTCTGTTTCATTAATTATTAGAGAGAATGAGAAAAGGAGTTGGTTGTAAAATAATGAGGTGAAGGTGGACGAGTGACTGGACCCTGATGGGATGGACCCCAGGCTGGTGAGAGTCCGAGAGGACAGAGCAGAGAAACAGGCCGCAAGTCTACCATCTTCCCTAAATATGACAATAGTTCCGTAGGACTGGAGAGAAACGGACATAACACCTTGTTCTAGAAAGGGAGAGAAGGGTGAATGGGGTAACTGGAGTCCAATCAGTGCAACGTCAGCTGTGGGCAATCTGTAATTTGAGTTAAAATGAGTGAACATTTAGTAACACGTACAGAGAGCACAGATTGGTAAAGGAGAGTAAGGTTTGGCAAATTGAAGAGTTTTTTGAAGAAGTGGGAGACTGGGTAGAGAAAGGGAATGGTGTCAATGTCGGGTAAAATTTTGTTTGATACAATCCTGTGAAATGCCTTGGGACATATCTTAAAGGCGCTATATAAATGCAAACTGTTGTTGACAGAGGGATTTTTAGAAGGTGGTCAATAAGAGGTTTGTTAGAAAGATTCAGGCATTGGTATTAGGAAATGTAGCAGTGTGGATAGAATGTTGATTGAAGGGGAGTTTGGGTAAAGGGGTGTTGCTGGGATTGGAGCAGAGCTGGAAATGGTGACCCCCAGGGGTTAGGGCTGGGATTGGAAATGGTGACCCCCAGGGGTCAGGGCTGGGATTGGATGAGGTAACCCCCAGGGGTCAGGGCTGGGATTGGATGAGGTAACCCCCAGGGGTCAGGGCTGGGATTGGATGAGGTAACCCCCAGGGGTCAGGGCTGGGATTGGATGAGGTAACCCCCAGGGGTCAGGGCTGGGATTGGATGAGGTAACCCCCAGGGGTCAGGGCTGGGATTGGATGAGGTGAAATCCCAGGGGTCAGGGCTACGATTGGAGGAGATGACCCCCAGGGGTCAGGGCTGGGATTGGAAATGGTGACCCCCAGGGGTCAGGGCTGGGATTGGATGAGGTGAACCTCCGGGGTCAGGGCTGGGATTGGATGAGGTGACTCCCAGGGGTCAGGGCTGGGATTGGATGAGGTGAACCCCAGGGGTCAGGGCTGGGATTGGATGAGGTGAAATCCCAGGGGTCAGGGATGGGATTGGATGAGGTGACCCCCAGGGCTCAGGGCTGGGATTGGAGGAGATGACCCCCAGGGGTCAGGGCTGGGATTGGAGGAGATGACCCCCAGGGGTCAGGGCTGGGATTGGAAATGGTGACCCCCAGGGGTCAGGGCTGGGATTGGATGAGGTGAACCTCCGGGGTCAGGGCTGGGATTGGATGAGGTGACTCCCAGGGGTCAGGGCTGGGATTGGATGAGGTGAACCTCCGGGGTCAGGGCTGGGATTGGATGAGGTGACCCCCAGGGGTCAGGGCTGGGATTGGATGAGGTGAACCCCAGGGGTCAGGGCTGGGATTGGATGAGGTGAAATCCCAGGGGTCAGGGATGGGATTGGAGGAGATGAACCCCAGGGGTCAGGGCTGGGATTGGAAATGGTGAACCCCAGGGGTCAGGGCTGGGATTGGAAATGGTGACCCCCAGGGGTCAGGGCTGGGATCGGATGAGGTGAACTCCCAGGGGTCAGGGCTGGGAGAGGATGAGGTGACCCCCAGGGGTCAGGGCTGGGATTGGAGGAGATGAACCCCAGGGGTCAGGGCTGGGATTGGATGAGGTGACCCCCAGGGGTCAGGGCTGGGATTGGAAATTATGAACCCCAGGGGTCAGGGCTGGGATTGGATGAGGTGAAATCCCAAGGGTCAGGGCTGAGATTGGATGAGATGAATTCTAGGGGTCAGGTCAAGACTGGTAACTCTTCAGTTCCCTGAATATGTAGATGATTAGGACTTGCCAGGACCATGCTGCCCTTTTCCTTCTGGGTGGAAGAGGTCGCGGGTTTGGGAGGTGCCGCCGAAGAAGCCTTGGCGAGTTGCTGCAGTGCATCTTGTGGATGGTACAGACTGCAGCCACGGTACGCCGGTGGTGGAGGGAGTGAATGTTTAGATTCTTTGGCCTAGACAATTGTCTTGGGCGGTATCGGATGGGCCGACCGTTCTACTCCGCGCCTGATACTCACTGCATTGACTGTAATAGACTGAATATCAGATGCTGCGGAGAAAGGGCGGCCAATCCGATACCACCCGCATTGCGCCATCGTCAGAGACCAATATGTAGCCTTCAGTGTCAGATCTCATTGGCAGCAGAAAACTTCCGACAGCGCAGCTCAGTCCCAGCCTGGGAGGAGATTAAATGGGTGGGTAGAGTCTGTGATAGGGGAGAATGTACATGGGCTGTGGGAGGATATTAAATGGGTGGGTAGAGTCCGTGATAGGGGAGAGTGTACATGGGCTGTGGGAGGAGATTAAATGGGTGGGTAGAGTCTGTGATAGGGGAGAGTGTACATGGGCTGTGGGAGGAGATTAAATGGGTGGGTAGAGTCTGTGATGGGGAGAGTGTACATGGGCTGTGGGAGGAGATTAAATGGGTGGGTAGATTCTGTGATAGGGGAGAGTGTACATGGGCTGTGGGAGGAGATTAAATGGGTGGGTAGAGTCTGTGATAGGGGAGAGTGTACATGGGCTGTGGGAGGATATTAAATGGGTGGGTAGAGTCCGTAATAGGGGAGAGTGTGCACGGGCTGTGGGAGGAGATTAAATGGGTGGGTAGAGTGCGTGATAGGGGAGAGTGTACATGGGCTGTGGGAGGATATTAAATGGGTGGGTAGAGTCCGTAATAGGGGAGAGTGTACATGGGCTGTGGGAGGAGATTAAATGGGTGGGTAGAGTCCATTATAGGGGAGAGTGTACATGGGCTGTGCGAGGAGATTAAATGGGTGGGTAGATTCTGTGATAGGGGAGAGTGTACATGGGCTGTGGGAGGAGATTAAATGGGTGGGTAGAGTCTGTGATAGGGGAGAGTGTACACGGGCTGTGGGAGGAGATTAAATGGGTGGGTAGAGTCTGTGATAGGGGAGAGTGTACATGGGCTGTGGGAGGAGATTAAATGGGTGGGTACAGTCTGTGATAGGGGAGAGTGTACATGGGCTGTGGGAGGAGATTAAATGGGTGGGTAGAGTCTGTGATAGGGGAGAGTGTACATGGGCTGTGGGAGGAGATTAAATGGGTGGGTAGAGTCTGTGATAGGGGAGAGTGTCCATGGGCTGTGGGAGGAGATTAAATGGGTGGGTAGAGTCCATTATAGGGGAGAGTGTACATGGGCTGTGCGAGGAGATTAAATGGGTGGGTAGAGTCCATGATAGGGGAGAGTGTCCATGGGCTGTGGGAGGAGATTAAATGGGTGGGTAGTGTCTGTGATAGGGGAGAGTGTCCATGGGCTGTGGGAGGAGATTAAATGGGTGGGTAGAGTCCATTATAGGGGAGAGTGTACATGGGCTGTGCGAGGAGATTAAATGGTTGGGTAGATTCTGTGATAGGGGAGAGTGTACATGGGCTGTGGGAGGAGATTAAATGGGTGGGTAGAGTCTGTGATAGGGGAGAGTGTACACGGGCTGTGGGAGGAGATTAAATGGGTGGGTAGAGTCTGTGATAGGGGAGAGTGTACATGGGCTGTGGGAGGAGATTAAATGGGTGGGTAGAGTCTGTGATAGGGGAGAGTGTACATGGGCTGTGGGAGGATATTAAATGGGTGGGTAGAGTCTGTGATAGGGGAGAGTGTCCATGGGCTGTGGGAGGAGATTAAATGGGTGGGTAGAGTCCATTATAGGGGAGAGTGTACATGGGCTGTGCGAGGAGATTAAATGGGTGGGTAGAGTCCATGATAGGGGAGAGTGTACATGGGCTGTGCGAGGAGATTAAATGGGTGGGTAGAGTCCATGATAGGGGAGAGTGTCCATGGGCTGTGGGAGGAGATTAAATGGGTGGGTAGTGTCTGTGATAGGGGAGAGTGTCCATGGGCTGTGGGAGGAGATTAAATGGGTGGGTAGAGTCCATTATAGGGGAGAGTGTACATGGGCTGTGCGAGGAGATTAAATGGTTGGGTAGATTCTGTGATAGGGGAGAGTGTACATGGGCTGTGGGAGGAGATTAAATGGGTGGGTAGAGTCTGTGATAGGGGAGAGTGTACACGGGCTGTGGGAGGAGATTAAATGGGTGGGTAGAGTCTGTGATAGGGGAGAGTGTACATGGGCTGTGGGAGGAGATTAAATGGGTGGGTAGAGTCTGTGATAGGGGAGAGTGTACATGGGCTGTGGGAGGATATTAAATGGGTGGGTAGAGTCTGTGATAGGGGAGAGTGTCCATGGGCTGTGGGAGGAGATTAAATGGGTGGGTAGAGTCCATTATAGGGGAGAGTGTACATGGGCTGTGCGAGGAGATTAAATGGGTGGGTAGAGTCCATGATAGGGGAGAGTGTCCATGGGCTGTGGGAGGAGATTAAATGGGTGGGTAGTGTCTGTGATAGGGGAGAGTGTCCATGGGCTGTGGGAGGAGATTAAATGGGTGGGTAGAGTCCATGATAGGAGAGAGTGTACATGGGCTGTGGGAGGAGATTAAATGGGTGGGTAGAGTCTGTGGTAGGGGAGAGTGTACATGGGCTGTGGGAGGAGATTAAATGGGCGGGTAGAGTCTGTGATAGGGGAGATTGTACATGGGCTGTGGGAGGAGATTAAATGAGTGGGTAGAATCCGTGATAGGGGAGAGTGTAAATGGGCTGTGGGGGGAGATTAAATGGGTGGGTAGAGTCCATGATAGGGTAGTGGGTACATGGGCTGTGGGAGATTTAATGGATGGGTAGAATCCGTGATAGGGGAGCGTGTACATGGGCCTTGGGAGGATAATGAATGGGTGGGTAGAATCCATGAAAATGGAGAGTGGACATGGGCTGTGGGAGGAGATTAAATGGGTGGGTAGAGTCCATGATAGGGGAGAATGTATATGGGCTGTGGGAGGAGATTAAATGGGTGGGTAGAGTCTGTGATAGGGGAGAGTGTCCATGGGCTGTGGGAGGAGGTTAAATGGGTGGATAGAGTCCACGATAGGGGAGGGTGTACATGGGCTGTGGGAGGTGATTAAATGGGTGGGTAGAGTCCGTGATCGGGTAGAGTATACATGGGCTGTGGGAGGAGATTAAAAGGGTGGGTAGAGTCCATGATAGGGGAGACTGTACATAGGTTGTGGGAGGAGATTAAAAGGGTGGGTAGAGTCCATGATAGGGGAGAGTGTCCATAGGCTGTGGGAGGAGCTTAAATGGGTGGGTAGAGTCGATGATAGGAGAGAGTGTTCACAGGCTGTGGGAGGTGATTAAATGGGTGGGTAGTTTCCATGATACGGTAGAGTGTACATGGGCTGTGGGAGGGGATTAAACGGGTGGGTAGAGTCCATGATAGGGGAGAATTTACATGGGCTGTGGGAGGAGATTAAATGGGTGGGTAGAGCTCATGATAGGGGAGAGTGTCCATGGGCTGTGGGAGGAGATTAAATGGGTGGGTAGAGTCCATGATAGCGGAGTGTACATGGGCCATGGGAGGAGATTAAATGGGTGGGTCGATTCTGTGATAGGGGCGAATGTAGATGGGCTGAGGGAGGAGATTGAATGGGTGAGTAGAGTCAGTGATAGGTGAGAGTGTACATGGGCTGTGGGAGGAGTTTAAATGGGTGGGTAGAGTCCATGATAGGGGAGAGTGTACATGAGCTGTGGGAAGATATTAAATGTGTGGGTAGATTCCATGAAAGGGGAGAGTGTCCATGGGCTGTGGGAGGTGATTAAATGGGTGGGTGGAGTCCATGATAGGGGAGAGTGTACACGGACTGTGGGAGGAGATTAAATGGGTGGGTGGAGTCAGTGATAGGTGAGAGTGTACATGGGCTGTGGGAGGAGTTTAAATGGGTGGGTAGAGTCTGTGATAGGGGAGAGTGTACATGGGCTGTGGGAGGAGTTTACATGGGTGGGTAGAGTCTGTGATAGGGGAGAGTGTACATGGGCTGTGGGAGGATAATGAATGGGTGGGTAGAGTCCATGAAAGGGGAGAGTGTCCATGGGCTGTGGGAGGTGATTAAATGGGTGGGTGGAGTCCATGAAAGGGGGGAGTGTACATGGGCTGTGGGAGGTGATTAAATGGGTGGGTGGAGTCCATGAAAGGGGAGAGTGTACATGGGCTGTGGGAGGAGATTAAATGGGTGGGTGGAGTCAGTGATAGGGGAGAGTGTACATGGGCTGTGGGAGGAGATTAAATGGGTGGGTGGAGTCAGTGATAGGTGAGAGTGTACATGGGCTGAGGGAGGTGAATAAATGGGTGAGCAGAGTCTTTGATGGGGAGAGTGTCCCTGGGCTGTGGGAGGAGATTAAATGGGTGGGTAGAGTGCGTGATAGGGGAGGGTATACATGGGCTGTGGATGGAGATTAAATGGGTAGGTAGAGTCCATGATAGGGGAGAGTGTACATGGGCTGTGGGAGGAGATTGAATGGGTGGGTAAAGTCTGTGATGTGGGCGAGTGTACATGGGCTGTGGGAGGAGATTACATGGGTGGGTAGAGTCCGTGATACGGGAGAGTGTACCTGGGTCTTGGGAGGAGATTGAATGGGTGGGTAGAGTCTGTGATCGTGGAGTGTAGATGGGCCGTGGGAAGAGATTAAATGGGTGGGTAGATTCAGTGATAGGTGAGAGTGTACATGGGCTGTGGGAGGAATTTAAATGTGTGGGTAGAGTCCGTGATAGGGGAGAGTGTACATGGGCTGTGGGAGGAGATTAAATGGGTGGGTAGAGTCCATGATAGGGGAGAGTGTCCATGGGCTGTGGGAGGAGATTAAATGGGTGGGTAGAGTCCATTATAGGGGGTGGCGGGTGGCGCGTGCGCCCAGTCAGTTATGCCCCTGACTGTTGGCGAGCGGTTCGAATCACTCCCACGCCCCTGAGTTCTAGACACCGGACTTATGTATAGGCGGCGATACAGAAAGACTCGAGTATTCATGTGGTTTGGTGTAAGAGAACCAAGATTTTATTAAAACAGGAAATTAAAACAGTCTTGTGAGAAGTCACTAGTGTAAAATACAGGCAAATACAAAATACTTATACAGGGAATGGGGAACACACGGCACATCGAGGGAAATACAATTACTTTAACAATCCCCTTAATCCTTATCCCACCCCTATACCTAATTCAATTCAATTCAATTCAATTTTATTTGTCATATATGCAGCAGACGTGTGTACTGCACAATGAAATGTTGATTTTTACGAGTCCTCCCAACATTGGAATAAATATGGCATAACAATGATAAAATACTAATAGAAATACAGTAATAATAAATAAAACAACAGTAATAAATAATAATAAATTATACATTCATGAGTCTTATGGCCTGGGGTAGAAGCTGTTTCGAAACCTGCTGGTACGAGACCGTATGCTTTGGTATCTCTTACCGGACGGGAGCAGGGCGAAGAGGTTGTGGCTGGGGTGGCTCGCGTCTTTGATGATTCTCAGGACCTTCCCCCGGCACCTCTCGGGGTAGATATCCTGCACAGCAGGTAGTTTAATTCCTATAGTGTGTTGTGCAGCTTTCACCACCATCTGTAGAGCCTTGCGGTCTGTGGCGGTGCAGTTGCCATACCAGGTAGTGAGGCAGCCGGACAGGATACTCTCGATGGTGCACCGGTAGAAGTTGGTGAGAATCTGGCGGGCCATTCCAAATTTCTTCAGCCTCCTGAGGAAGAACAGGCGTTGGCATGCCTTCTTTGTTACAACATCGATGTGATTGGACCTCCGTAATGAATACACCCAGGAATTTGAAGCTGCTGACACTCTCCACCTCAGCCCCTTCGATGTAGATTGGGGTGTGTCCCTCCCCCTGCCGCTTCCTGTAGTCCACGATCATCTCCTTTGTTTTGCTGATGTTGAGGGAGAGGTTGTTGTACTTGCACCATTCTGCTAGGGCTCTTACCTCCTCCCTGTAGCCTGTCTCGTCGCCATCTGTGATCAGGCCTACAACGGTAGTGTCATCAGCAAACTTGATGATGGAGTTGGAGTTGTGCGTGGCCACGCAATCGTGAGTAAACAGGGAGTACAGGAGGGGGCTGAGCACACAACCCTGGGGAGCTCCCGTGTTCAGGATCAGTGTGGAGGAGGTATTACTGCCTATTTTCACCACCTGGGGTCTTCCCGTCAGGAAGTCCAGGATCCAGTTGCATAGGGAGGTGTTAAGTCCTAGCTCACTGAGCTTGTTGACAAGCATGGAGGGGATAATGGTATTGAATGCTAAACTATAATCAATGAACAACATTCTCACATAGGTGTTCCTCTCACCCAGGTGTGATAAGGCAGTGTGCAGTACAGTGGCGATGGCATCATCCCTAGATCTTTTTGGACGGTAGGCAAATTGGAGTGGGTCCAGTGTGTCAGGTAGTAAGGAATTGATGTTGGTTTTGACCAGCCTCTCAAAGCACTTCATGATGACAGAAGTGAGTGCTATGGGGCGGTAGTCGTTTAAACAGGTTACTTTTGTTTTTTTGGGGACTGGAATAACCGATGTCATCTTGAAGCAGGTGGGGACTACAGACTGGTACAGTGAATGGTTGAATATATCCGTAAACACGGCTGCCAGCTGGTCAGCGCATGCTCTAAGGACACGCCCAGGGATTCCATCTGGACCGGGTGCTTTGTGGGTGTTCACTCTCTTAAAGGTCTTACTCACGTCAACCACGGAGATTGAGAAGACCCGGTGGGTGGGTAGAGTCCGTGATAGGGGAGCGTGTACATGGGCTGTGGGAGGAGATTAAATGTGTGGGTAGATTCTGTGATAGGGGCGAGTGTCCATGGGCTGTGGGAGGAGATTAAATGTGTGGGTAGAGTGCGTGATAGGGGAGAGTGTCCATGGGCTGTGGGAGGAGATTAAATGGGTGGGCAGAGTCTGTGATAGGGGAGAGTGTACATGGGCTGTGGGAGGAGATTAAATGGGTGGGCAGAGTCTGTGATAGGGGAGAGTGTACATGGGCTGTGGGAGGAGATTAAATGGGTGGGTAGAGTCCGTGATAGGGGAGAGTGTACATGGGCTGTGGGAGGAGATTAAATGTGTGGGTAGATTCTGTGATAGGGGAGAGTGTCCATGGGCTGTGGGAGGAGATTAAATGGATGGGTAGAGTGCGTGATAGGGGAGAGTGTACATGGGCTGTGGGAGGAGATTAAATGGGTGGGCAGAGTCTGTGATAGGGGAGAGTGTACATGGGCTGTAGGAGGAGATTAAATGGGTGGGTAGAGTCCGTGATAGGGGAGAGTGTACATGGGCTGTGGGAGGAGATTAAATGGATGGGTAGAGTCCATGATAGGGGAGAGTGTACATGGGCTATGGGAGGAGATTAAATGGGTGGGCAGAGTCTGTGATAGGGGAGAGTGTACATGGGCTGTAGGAGGAGATTGAATGGATGGGTAGAGTCCGTGATAGGGGAGAGTGTACATGAGCTGTGGGAGGAGATTGAATGGATGGGTAGAGTCCGTGATAGGGGAAAGTGTCCATGGGCTGTGGGAGGAGATTGAATGGATGGGTAGAGTCCGTGATAGTGGAGATTGTACATGGGCTGTGGGAGGAGATTAAATGGGTGGGTAGAGTCCATGATAGGGGAAAGTGTCCATGGGCTGTGGGAGGAGATTAAATGGGTGGGTAAGAGTCCGTGATAGGGGAGAGTGTACATGGGCTGTGGGGGGAGATTAAATGGGTGGGTAGAGTCCACGATAGGGGAGAGTGTACATGGGCTGTGGGAGGAGATTAAATGGGTGGGTAAGAGTCCGTGATAGGGGAGAGTGTACAGAGGCTGTGGGGGGAGATTAAATGGGTGGGTAGAGTCCACGATAGGGGAGAGTGTACACGGGCTGTGGAAGGAGATTAAATGTTTGGGTAGAGTCCTAGATATTGTAGAATGTACATGGGCTGTGGGAGGAGATTAAATGGGTGTGTAGAGTCCATGATAGGGGAGAGTGTACATGGGCTGTGGGAGGAGATTAAATGGGTGGGTAGACTCCGTGATAGGGGAGAGTGTTGTAGGGGGATTGGGCTCTGCTCTGCCCAATTGTAGGGGTCTTTAGTGCCTGTTGATGTATTGGGCCTCGGTCTCCTTTATACCCTTGCAGCTTATGTTAGCCTGCAGGTCGGGTGTCACTAAACACCCTCTAAGGAGATAGAGAACAACAGCTTATAGAGGAGGACTAAAATACGGTGGCGACCCGCACAGTTTCTACCTAATCTGTGGGGTACTCCTGAGCCCAAGTGCTCCTGGAGTCCTCTCTCTTTTCCCTCGTCTGCTGTTCCCTTGTTTGGCGGGTTCGAAGCGCCCTAATGCCCCTATCTGGTTCTAACTCCAGAATTTGGGTGGAGAACGATGCACTTTAAATAGACACTCGGAGACAAGTAGTCCTTGGAAAAAGAACAGGTGACAACCAATTTTATTTGCCAAGGTAAGTTCTACCACAAACGTAATAAACACACACACACATTTATAACTATAAATAAAATATGAGCGAGAACGGACACGACGAGAATGTTTACACAGTTTTATCTTTACCAAGTCCAATCCCACCAACCCACTTTCCTACCTAAACTAGACTGACAGTTGCAGGCCCCTGGATTATACTCACAGCCTCCTCCCTTGACAGATGGAATTTTGAGTGCGGTTGTTGTCGCTGTCGTCGTCGGAATTCGACCTGTGCCTCGGGGTTTGCCGTACCCCGAACCTCGGAGAGGACCTTGCTGCGTCTGGTCGGGTTTTCTCGAAGTTTGGTTTTGTTGATTGCGCTTTCGGCCGGTTGTCGTTGGTTGGTTTGTGCTTGATGGAAAAGGTTCCCGAAATGACTGGAGTGAATGCCGTCTTCCACAGCCACTTCGGTCGTTGGTGTCTTCTTGGCGAGGTCCCCGGAACGGGAGTCGGTATACGGTACGGCTTCTTGCGGCGATGTTGCGCCGTCTGGTAGCGGAGTAAACCTTCAGTATACCGATTGAGCCTGGGGCCTGATGGTGGATCTTCTCCTCAGCGCGGTTGGAGTTTTTTAGATGTTAGTTCGCCCCAGCTCGTCCCTCCCGGGCTCGTCTTTTCCCTCAGCATCTTAACTTGCTCTCCTGTTCGTTCTTCTGGTAATAGTTCTCTCTCAGCGTTGGTCCTTCTTGTGTTCCATATTTATACAGGTAGGTGTGAGGACAGGGGTATTGTTTTGAGTGCACATCGGCTCCTCCAAGTCTGCTGCCCCATTGTGTCAGTCCTGGGACTTGATTAGTTTGGGCCACCTCTTAACTGTAGTGATCCCAAGACTATTGTCCCTAGTCCGAGTTGATTAAGGTGATGATGGCTTGTATTCTTGGCCTGATTAGGGGTGAGTCACATATTCAAACCCGGATCGGGTGGTCCCCATTGGCCGGGGGTTTCCTCGCTTCAGGTCTGACTCGGTCCCCTGATTGGCCTTTGAGAATGCACTCTGCTTCGATTGGCCAACATCTATGGCGCACCTCTGAGTCACAGTCCCCTGTATTCGGATGTCCCAGGCATATCCCAGCCTGCTTGTCGGGACCTCTGCCTTGGCCGAAAATGTTGGTTTTAAACTGTATAGGGCAATCCAATTTTTGGTAAAACGTGGTTGTGGATTTTCAAACCCTACAGTCCCCCATCTTGACACAACCGGGTATAGCTGGGATGTGTCAATTGGCATGTAAGAAAATCCAAAGGCCTACCAAGTGTCAGTCATCCCCGTTGTTTACTCTAATTAATAACCCTTACAAAGTTAGTGTAAAAACAAAAAAAATAAAATAATCATATTCCCTTTCAGGTATACATCAAAACAAGGTATTTCATTTTTCCAATACATAGAGCATAACAAAATACCCCATGCCGCGTGTGTTCCTTGCATCCTTTCCTGCAAAGTTGTACAGCTTTCACCATATCCATACAGTATAAGATATATATCTGTGATGGCGTAAGTTCGTACTGTGTGATCTGCCGTACATAAGTTTTGACAGCTTACGTAGTGTTTGGTATTAGCCAGCTCTGGGTACGAGTAGTGCTGCGATACAGTGCATCAGAATGGTCCTCTTTGTTTCCGACAAGGAAAGAATACCTGGAAACAAAAGGGCATTCTTCTCCTGGTTGTACTGGGCTGTCCTTCTGTTGCTGCTTGGTGAATAATTTCAGATACTTTGTGCTTTGAGGGCTCTTCTGGCTTTGCAGGTGTTTAGAATGAGATACACTACAATGACCAGTTGTACAATTACCAGCGCGTGGGAGGCCACGCGAAGCCAGACAGGGATATCTACCCTTGTTCCCCATTCCCACCATGCGGGTGACTGTATGTCTGCAATCCCAAGAGCTATGTCTTTGTTTATCTGTTCAAGGGTGAAGTAATGTTTTTGACTGAGGTCCACTGCCTTCAATAAGGCAGTGAGTTTCTCAGGTAAGAGTGGTATAGAGTACCCAAACCGGGCAACATAATTCTGCAAGTCACTTACATTGTGCTGTACTGTGAGGTGAATTGTGGAGGGTTCCGGGATTGGAATGATCCTTTCCTGGGCCACTTGAACTTCTGCCCTAGGTTTAAAGCAAAAGCTGCCATCCGGTTGTAGAATTCGCAAAATTAATATTGTATTATAAGGGTTCTCTGGCAGAAGAGGCCATGATTTTTAAAAGACTGTTTTAAAAGAAGCCCAGAAAAGGGGCACACAAAATGGCCACCAGACCCCGTGACTGACTTATTGGGACACTTTAAAATGGTTCCTGCAGTCCCCAGACAGCCTTTGTGGATTCAACCCACAGTAAGTTCTGGAAGCCGTTTCTGAGAGAACGAAACCAGACACCCACACATACATAAAGATTGGATGCATATCCAGTCAGATCGGCCTGTAGATAAAGGCCATCTAAATGTTTACCCAGACAAAGGGGAACAGTTCCATATTCATAAAGAACGCATCAAGGACCCGTTAAAGACATCAGGAAGACATTAAAACATTACCAGGTCATTCCAGACCAGAGATGGCCATCACCGGCCATCCTGAAAGCAGTTTAAATATAATAACTACCCTGCTGTGCCATAAGCCCACCAAAGTTAAACAAAGACTAACCTTGATTTGATGGGAGATAGAGGCTTCTTCTGAGAAGTATAATTGGAGACACCCGGGGGGTAGTGAGGTGTGGTAGCCATTGTAGCAAGATTAGCCATCGTCAGCCATCGTGGCGATCGAGGAAAAAGAAGACGGTTCGAGTTGACATCCCGCCCCGGGGTAAAACATCGGGAGATCATCAACCAACCCCGGGCCATTGACGAAACAGGAGGGTAGAAAAACTACCGAAGAAACCTATATGAAAGCCGGCTAGAGGCTTCCAACTGTGGTCAAGCAGATGATCTCCGCCGACATCCAGGCCCGTCAGTATCCAGCCTGTCCATGACCTTCACCTCGAGAGACAGAGAGAGAGGTGTGGCGCAGCCCGCTGTGGTTCCACTGACCACGAGGAAACAGGACGCCTGAGGGGATCAAAACGCAGACCTGTTTCAAAACTCTATACTTTTCCAACTGGATTGGTGAGCATGTTTCTGGCCCTTCATAATTGGATCTAGATAGGTTAAAGGGGGTGGTCATTTTGGGTATAATTAACATGAGTTGTTGTCCCTCGATGTTCCGTGTGTTTCCCCATTTCATGATGACTTTTGTAAAGTATAATATGCCTGTATCTATTGTGGTGTATGTGCCTTTAAGAGCCCCCTGTGTACTGTAATGCCGGTAGTGGTCACTCGGGCTATATAAGCCTGTATATCGTCTTGTATCTGTTAGTTCACCTCCAGACCTTGTTCAGTAAACACCTGTGAAACCTACTCCTGCCTTCCGTGTCTCTATTAACACACGGATACAACAGTGGCGATGAAGTGGAAACGGACTTACCTGCAATTCGGCAGCACCTCAAGAAGATCGATTCCTCAGACGAAAGTCAAAGAAAAGCAAGAAAAAAAAACAAAAAACTGTGATTTCACCAGCTAGTCGAGCTGGTGGCAGGTACTGCAATAATCCTTCCTGGGCGGCGGGCTGGGGCTCCATCGGCTGGCTCTGCAGCAGGTCCGAGCAGCGAAGGCGGAGGCAAACACAGACAGAGGGGGGGAGACGGCCGGCGCTGCAAAGCAGGTCGGCGTTCGGACAAGCAGAGGGAGGGAAAAGTCCCAGAGAGTCCGCCGGGAACGAGTCTCCACCTGTAAATAAAAACTGCGGAAAACAGCATTGTCAGCAGCAGCAGCGGCGGGAAAGTGCGGGAGGCGCCATTTTTTTTTTCCAAGATGCCTAAGGCTGGCAATATTAATGCTTTCGATAACGATATAGAGAATTGGACCACATATGTGGAAAGAGTGGAGAAATATTGCACAGCGAATGAAATAAAAGATGATAAAAAGGCATCGGTACTTCTAAATCTAATGGGCGCAAGGACATACGGGCTGTTACGAAACTGAATCACTCCAGCCAAACCGATGGACAAGAATTTTAAGGAGATTGTTGATACCCTACACTGCCAATTCGGGACAGGACTGGCAGATTCTCTACGAGACAAATTCGTCTGCGGTCTCCTAAGTGAAGGAACACAAAAAAAGCTGCTTTCTGAGAAAGATTTGACACTGGACAAGGCTTTCAGTGTGGCTGTATTATACGAAGCAGCAGCAAGAGGAGCTGCAAAGATACAGCAAAAGCCACAGGACTTCGGCACCCATGAAATGACACAGGGTTTCGAGAGATGTTATCGCTGCGGCAGATCCACCCATGACCAGAGGGACTGCTGGTTCAAGGACAAAGCATGCAAGCAATGCGGAAAGGTGGGACACATTACACGTGTATGCTGATCTGGAAACAAAAAATCCACTGACAGAAAAAAAATCAATAAAGAAAAGTACAGAAAGGTACAAATGATGACGGACAGTAGCTCCGAAGACCAGAAGAGCGATAGTGACTCTGGAAACAAGAGACTAAGCTCTCTCAAATTACATAATGTAATTGCCAAAGAAGACTACCAGACCATTTGGGTTACCCTCACGATAGCGGGGTCCCCAGTTAAAATGGAGCGAGATACAGGATCAGCTCTGACCGTCATAAGTAGACGGGATTACGAGCGGCTATTTCCGCATATACCTTTGAAAGACACATCCATTATCTTGAAAACATATACGGGGCAGAATGTATACCCCAAAGGGAAAATAAAGGTGCCTGTTGTATACAACGGCAAGGAAATACAGAAGTTGTATTTATACGTTCTGCAAGATGGTGGTCCACCGCTGTTGGGACGTGAATGGATCAGGAAGATACGTTTGGACTGGCACTCCATTCAGGCACTGACGGTGACCAGTAAGAAAAAAAATGATGATGACATCATACCTGAACGATTAAAAGACATCTTGGCCAACGCCAAAGAAGTGTTCCAACAGGAACTAGGAACCTTGAAAGGCGTCACCGCCTCAATAAAGGTGGAAGATGCGGCAATTCCCAAGTTTTTTAAGGCAAGTCCGGTGCCATACGCAATTCGTCCAGCAGCCGAGGCAGAGCTGGAGAATTTGGAAAAGACAGGCGTGTTATCCAAGATAGATTGGAGCGAGTGGGCAACACCCAACGTCCCGGTCATGAAGAAAACGTTAAATAATGATAAATCTGAAGAACAGAGAAAAATTCGCATCTGTGGAGACTTCAAGGTGACGGTAAACCCGGTCCTTCACATGGTACAGTATCCTCTTCCAAGGATAGAAGATATTTTCGCCTCACTATCTGGAGGGAAACGTCTCACCAAAATTGACTTGGCACAGGCGTATCTACAGATGGAGGTTGAAGAGGCCTCTAAAAATTATCTCACAATAAACACACACAAAGGCCTGTACCAGTACAATCGACTGGTTTTCGGAATAGCAACAGCTCCAGCTGTCTGGCAAAGAGCTATGGAACAAGTCCTGCAAGGGATTCCTGGGACTCAATGCTACCTAGACGACATCCTTGTAACAGGAGAAAACGACAACGAACACCTTGCCAATTTGGAGAAGGTACTCACTAGGCTGAGAGAACGGGGCCTACGAGCAAACCGCCCCAAGTGCGAATTTTTCCAGAAACAAATATCATATTGTGGCCACATAATTAATGAAGAAGGGTTGCATAAGTCCCCTGAGAAAATTGAAGGGGTCATAAAAGCAGCAGCACCTGAAAATGTCTCACAATTAAGGTTGTTCCTGGGATTGATAAATTACTACCATACATTTTTACCGAACTTGTCAACTGTTCTGCACCCTCTTAACGAACTGCTACAAAAGGGAGTAATTTGGGAATGGAGCGAGGACTATAAACGTGCCTTCCATAAATGTAAAGGCTTGATCACGTCCAAGGAAGTTTTGGCTCATTACAACCCATCACTGCCAATCAGACTGGCGTGCGATGCATCCCCTTACGGCGTAGGAGCGGTATTATCATATAGATTCCCTGATGGCTCAGAACGGCCGATAGCTTTTGCGTCACGCTCATTGAACTCAGCTGAGCGTAACTATGCCCAGAGCGACAGGGAAGCACTCAGCCTGGTATGGGGAGTGAAGAAATTCAACCATTACCTACATGGACAAAAATTTACCTTGTTGACTGACCATCAACCCCTCGTCTCCATATTCAACCCTAAAAAGGGTGTTCCCATTATGACAGTGCAAAGGCTACAGAGGTGGCCCCTTTTCCTAGGGGCACACCGATATGACATATAATACAAAGGATCAAAACAGCATGGGAATGCTGACGGTTTATCGTGCCTACCGTTGCCAACGGTAGAAGAGGCACCTACAGTAGACCCAGTGGAGATGTTCCACTCAACCATAGTGGAATGTCTACCAGTAACAAATTCTGCCATTGAAAAGGAAACGAGAAATGACCCGACTCTCTCACGAGTCTACGATTTAACGGTGAAGGGATGGCCAGCACATGGCGAACCACTGTTGCCAGCATTCTCGCAAAGAAGAGAACAGCTGTCAGTGTGCCGAGGAACCTTGATGTGTGGATCCAGAGTGGTGATTCCACCCAAACTCCAGGATAAAGTGCTAAAGGAGCTTCACGAGGGGCATCTGGGTGGAGTGAAAATGAAGAACCTAGCCAGAGCGTTTGTGTGGTGGCCAGGTATCGATGGAGACATCGAAGAAATGATCAAGAGCTGCCTAGGATGCCAGAAGGTCCAAAATGCCCCACCACAAGCCCCTCTACATCCATGGGAGTGGCCCTCATCTCCATGGCAAAGGGTACACATCGACTTTGCTGGTCCATTTATGGACTCAATGTTCTTAATCGCGGTTGATGCACACTCCAAGTGGCCGGAGGTAATAAAGATGTCCTCCACCACCACGGAAAAAACCATCACAGTATTAAGGACCATATTTGCCAGGAATGGGCTGCCTGAACAGATCTGTTCTGATAATGGACCGCAATTTGTGTCCGAAGAATTCAGGAAGTTCTTAAAAAACAATGGGGTTAAGCACTACACGTCCGCCCCATACCATCCCGCCACCAATGGATTGGCTGAAAGGTTTGTCCAGACCTTCAAGAAGGCCATAAAGGCCATGGGTAATGAAGACATAAAACTTCAGCATAAGGTAGATAACTTCTTGTTTGCATACAGGAATGCAACACATGTGGTTACAAACCAAACTCCCGCCATGATGTTCTTCAATAGAAGCCTAAGATGCCGGCTGGATTTGATCAAGCCCAACATCAGAAGGGACGTGGAGAACCGACAATTTCAAGGCATGAATGAAAGGCCAACTAGAACCTTCCAGATAGGTCAACAAGTTTTGGCCCGGGACTACCGTACCGAGGAATGGCAGCCTGGAACTATTTGCACACGACTAGGACCGCTGATGTATACCGTGGACATTGGAGAAAGCATAATAAGGCGCCATGCTGACCAGATTATAGAGTCATCTGAAAAGGGACAACCTACACCACAACTCTATACGCCTAATGATGAAGCAGAGATACCCATAGTATCTACCTCCGATCCGGTGATACTGGAACCAGATGAACCCGACACTGGCATTCAAGCCGAATCAGCCTTGCCAAAAGAAGCTACTGCACCACCAGAAACTACTACACCACCGAGGCGTTATCCGGACCGAGTCAGGAAGCCTCCAGAAAGACTGACTTATAATTGATTAACTGCAGCAATGTGTAGATTATTGTTCTTGTAACATGTTAATTAATGATTACTTAAAATATTATGTACTGGTTGTCTAAAAAGGGAGGAAATGTGGTGTATGTGCCTTTAAGAGCCCCCTGTGTACTGTAATGCCGGTAATGGCCACTCGGGCTGTATAAGCCTGTATATGTCTTGTATCTGTTAGTTCACCTCCAGACCTTGTTCAGTAAATGTAAGAAGTCACACAACACCAGGTTATAGTCCAACAGCTTTATTTGAAATCACAAGCTTTCGGAGCGCTGCTCCTTCTTCAGGTGAAGTGGAGAAATGCATAAAGACACAACTTATATAGTCAGAGAATCATGTCAGATGTTTATAGGTAACCTTTCCAACTGCCATTTATCACACCTCGGCAGAGAGATAATCACAGCAGTCAAAGGTGTGAATGGTGTCCAAACAGGTCAGTCAGGGAAACATTACATCAAAGAACAATGAGGTGGGGTCACAAGGGGTCAAATATTGCAGATGCTGGGGTCTGTATGAAAAACAAAAAAACAGACAAAAAACATTTTTTTTGGCTGGAAATCACAGCAGGTCCGGCCGCATCTGTGTAGAGAGAACAAGCCAATGTCGACTCGAGTCTGGATGACCCTGCATCAGGTGGGGTTACATGTAGCGTGACATGAACCCAAGATCCCGGTTGAGGCCGTCCTCATGGGTGCGGAACTTGGCTATCAGTTTCTGCTCGACGATTTTGCGTTGTCGTGTGTCTCGAAGGCCACCTTGGAGAATGCTTACCCGAAGATTGGAGGCTGAATGTCCTTGACTGCTGAAGTGTTCCCCGACTGGGAGGGAACACTCCTGCCTGGTGATTGTTGTGTGGTGTCCGTTCATCCGTTGTCACAGTGTCTGCATGGTCTCGCCGATGTACCATGCTCCGGGGCATCCTTTCCTGCAACGTATGAGGTAGACAACGTTGGCCGAGTCACATGAGTATGTACCATGTACCTGGTGGGTGGTATCCTCACGTGTGATGATGGTGTCTGTGTTGATGATCTGGCATGTCTTGCAGAGGTTGCTGTGGCAGGGTTGTGTGGTGTCGTGGTCGCTGTTCTCCTGAAAGCTGGGTAATTTGCTGCGAACGATGGTCTGTTTGAGGTTAGGCGGCTGTTTGAAAGCGAGTAGTGGAGGCGTGGGGATGGCCTTAGCGAGGTGCTCGTCGTCATCGATGACATGTTGAAGGCTGCGAAGAACATGGCGTAGTTTCTCTGCTCCGGGGAAGTACTGGACGACGAAGGGTACTCTGTTGGTTGTGTCCCGTGTTTGTCTTCTGAGGAGGTCCTCAGAAGACAAACACGGGACACAACCAACAGAGTACCCTTCGTTGTCCAGTACTTCCCCGGAGCGGAGAAACTACGCCATGTTCTTCGCAGCCTTCAACATGTCATCGATGATGACGAACACCTCGCTAAGGCCATCCCCACGCCTCCACTACTCGCTTTCAAACAGCCGCCTAACCTCAAACAGACCATCGTTCGCAGCAAATTACCCAGCTTTCAGGAGAACAGCGACCACGACACCACACAACCCTGCCACAGCAACCTCTGCAAGACATGCCAGATCATCAACACAGACACCATCATCACACGTGAGGACACCACCCACCAGGTACATGGTACATACTCATGTGACTCGGCCAACGTTGTCTACCTCATACGTTGCAGGAAAGGATGCCCCGGAGCATGGTACATCGGCGAGACCATGCAGACACTGTGACAACGGATGAACGGACACCGCGCAACAATCACCAGGCAGGAGTGTTCCCTTCCAGTCGGGGAACACTTCAGCAGTCAAGGACATTCAGCCTCCGATCTTCGGGTAAGCATTCTCCAAGGTGGCCTTCGAGATACACGACAACGCAAAATCGTCGAGCAGAAACTGATAGCCAAGTTCCGCACCCATGAGGACGGCCTCAACCGAGATCTTGGGTTCATGTCACGCTACATGTAACCCCACCTGATGCAGGGTCATCCAGACTCGAGTCGACATTGGCTTGTTCTCTCTACACAGATGCGGCCGGACCTGCTGTGATTTCCAGCCAAAAAAAATGTTTTTTGTCTGTTTTTTTGTTTTTCATACAGACCCCAGCATCTGCAATATTTGACCCCTTGTGACCCCACCTCATTGTTCTTTGATGTAATGTTTCCCTGACTGACCTGTTTGGACACCATTCACACCTTTGACTGCTGTGATTATCTCTCTGCCGAGGTGTGATAAATGGCAGTTGGAAAGGTTACCTGTAAACATCTGACATGATTATCTGACTATATAAGCTGTGTCTTTATGCATTTCTCCACTTCACCTGAAGAAGGAGCAGCGCTCCGAAAGCTTGTGATTTCAAATAAAGCTGTTGGACTATAACCTGGTGTTGTGTGACTTCTTACATTTGTCCACCCCAGTCCAACTCCGGCATCTCCACACCTTGTTCAGTAAACACCTGTGAAACCTACTCCTGCCTTCCGTGCCTCTATTAACACACGGATACAACATCTATTTTAGTCAGTAATGTATGGTTATGATTTGTTTTTCCCTCCCATGTACCCTCTCATTTGCTTGCATTTGCTTTGTTTTTCCATATGCAATAAAATTCCATTTTGATTCATTAAACTTGGTCTATCAGAGTCTTCTCTGCATTGTAGTTCCTGCACCTAAGTCCAGTGCCTAGAATCTAAGGGGCGAGTGGGTCAAACCACTCAAGGTTTTACTGTGCAAAAGAGAGAGAGAGGCCTCTGGTGAGAGAAACCTCTGCGATCTCAGAGAGAAAACCCCTTACAGGTATTTCACACCACTCACTCAGGCCGTGCCTATACTGGTGGGCAGTCGTGGTGACACAATATGTCCCACCACCTACATATGCTATCTGTGGAGGCACATGGCCAGGCGCCATTACCTCCATCGTGCAATTTATTGGTTCTGCCCCAGCAGAGCTAAACCCACATTGTGACCTCCTGAAGGCATTCAAGTGCTGGGGACACAGTATCACCTGTGCTCCCCGGCTACGGCAACCAGACAGGTCAGTACCCGTCACTGTGTGCTCCCGCACAATGACAGAGGGTGGGACCGTTGTGAAACGGACGTGTACCCCCCCACGAATGACCCTGACATTCTCCACACGATACAGGGGTGCTGGTCTGGCGGATGACCCCATCACTGGCATTCGCACAACCACACCCATAATCGTGTGGTTGGATTTCCCACAGTCAACCAGGACAGGATAGGCCTCCGACGCCACTCTGAGCTGGCATGGGCTGAGGGTGCGGCTATAGGGGTGTAGTGCCTCCAGGTGCCGGTTGCTGATCCAGGAGGGGACCCGACCTTGCCTAAGGTCTTCCAAGTTACTGCGGTCCTCTCCCAGCAACCAGGCCCCATAGAGCACACTCACCTCATTCTGTGCCGCCTGATCGGAGGCCAGCTGGCCCTCCTTAATCAAGGTGTTTATCGTCCGAGCATGAGCCTCTAGCTGGGCGACAATCTCCTTCAGGTGCACAGTCATAGCCACCCCCTCATGAAGCGTGGAGCCCAAAACATCATTCTCCTTCCCTAGGATGCTGCGCAGCTGAGACTTTAGCCTATTAATCTGTAGGGCCAGCTGCACATCATCCAGGCTGTTCATAACTGAGGCCCCGGTATTAAACCCAGTGAAAACATCGTTCATAACCCCCCTGCACTGTCTGCCCCTCTCGGTCATGTCTTCTTTTGTGTACAGGTCTGCCACACTGATGTCCCCGAAGTCCAGCTCATAGAAGCTTCGGAACATCTCCCTCAGCAGAGCCTGATACAGCAACTCGGTTTTCCGGGGGCAGAACGCAGGTAGGCGAATTTCTGTTAGGTTAAGGACCACAGATGCAACTGCGTAGTGCACGCCCTGGTTCACCAACTTACCCGTCGGTACTAATACCAACCCATTCCCAGGTCCCCTAGTGGTGGTCGGACATCCGTGGGCGTCAGTGGGTTTGGGCGTGGGTAGGGGTTTCCTCACCTGAGCCAGGAGCTCGGTGGCATTGATGGGCACTCGGATATGAGGGGTGATGCAAGCTTCCCCGCTTCTATCCCACTCCATCCTGTACCCCGTGTCCTGCCACCACCTGGCAAAGGCGATGGACAGCCCCACTGGGCATACCCAGTCGGGGAACAATTCAGCAGTCAAGGACATTCAGCCTCCGATCTTCGGGTAAGCATTCTCCAAGGCGGCCTTCGAGACACACGACAACGCAAAATCGTCGAGCAGAAACTGATAGCCAAGTTCCGCACCCATGAGGACGGCCTCAACCGGGATCTTGGGTTCATGTCACGCTACATGTAACCCCACCTGACGCAGGGTCATCCAGACTCGAGTCGTCGTTGGCTTGTTCTCTCCACACAGATGCCAGATGCGGCTGGACCTGCTGTGATTTCCAGCAAAAAAAAATGTTTTTGTCTGTTTTTTTGTTTTTCATACAGACCCCAGCATCTGCAACATTTGACCCCTTGTGACCCCACCTCATTGTTCTTTGATGTAATGTTTTCCTGACTGACCTGTTTGGACACCATTTACACCTTTGATTGCTGTGATTATCCCTCTGCCGAGGTGTGATAAATGGCAGTTAGAAAGATTACCTGTAAACATCTGACATTATTCTCTGACTATATAAGCTGTGTTTTTATGCATCTCTCCACTTCACCTGATGAAGGAGCAGTGCTCCGAAAGCTTGTGATTTCAAATAAAGCTGTTGGACTATAACCTGGTGTTCACAGAATCACAGAATCACAGAAACCCCACAGTGCAGATAGAGGCCATTTCGGCCCATCGAGCCTGCACCGACACATATTCCACCCGATCCCCGTAACCCCTACACCAACACATACCCCACCCTATCCTTGTAACCCCACGTATTTAATCCCCCTAACACTAAGGGTCAATTTATCATAGCCAATCAACCTAACCCGCACATCTTTGGACTGTGGGAGGAAACCGGAGCACCCGGAGAAAACCCACGCAAACACGGGGAGAATGTGCAAACTCCACACAGACAGTCACCCGAGGCCGGATTCGAACCCGGGTCCCTGGCGCTGTGAGGCAACAGTGCTAACCACTATGCCACCGTGTGATTTCTTACATTTGTCCACCCCAGTCCAACTCCGGCATCTCCACACCATGACAATTTCCTGAGCCACCACCAGCGTCCTAAAGGTACGTCCCCCTTACATGTCAAACACACCCTTTTCCCCTCTGTCACCCTAACCCGGGAAGTGGCCACCTCGATGTTTGGACAGGGGATGGAGGCCTCTCCATAAGTAAAGCTCTTGTGGCTCGAATACCGGGTGGAATTCGAGCCCAACCACCCAGGCCATCTTCCCTCGTGGAAGTAGGTGGCCTGGTCTTCTGCCTCCATGATCCCTTCTCCCGTGGTTACGGTTGGCGCCCTGCCCCCGGAACACCCGTACACCAGGGACTTCTCGGTGTCCCTTCGGCGTCCGGTGCAGGTCCCCATGTAGGTGAGTATCATCACGATGGTCCGGAGCATCTTCTGGAACACAAATTGAAAAACACAGTCTTGCCTGAGACTTCTTCAGGCTCGACTGGAGTAGCACCAAGTCTTGTTTTCCTTGCTTAACCAAAACACCATCACCTCACTGCAAAATCACCCCAACTATCAAAAAGGTGCTATGTACAACGCCACCTGTCTCCAGGTGGCCAGGTCAGTCTCTGTAACTGCCTCCCCTTTCCTGGTCATCCTGTTGACATTGTCCAGGGGATCGAGATACCCCCTTCCGCAGGGCTTGCAGGAGGACCTCCTTCAACTGTCCCCCTGTGCCTGGTGCTCGTTCTGGGGATTGTGACAGGGACTTACCCCTCACAGTACAGAGTTTACCCTTCCGGCGCTTCCTCTGTTTTTGAACCCTTGTATTTGGGGAAGGATACACAGGGGACCAAGTCACCCTGGGTCGGACCGCCCGGGAACTACGCCTCACCGGCAGCACAAAGTCCCACATCATGGGCAGTATCCCTTCATCCTCCCACTGATCCTCCCCTTCCTTTGCTTTTCCGGTTGCTATGCTTAACACAATTCCCTTCTCTGCTGCGGGCCGCAGGGCTTCCCTCGGCTGCGCGTCGGTTTCACACTGAGCTCCAGCCTCCCTGTGACCTTGACTTTGAACTTCCTGTCCTATCCTTCCTGCCTGTCTGTCAAGTTGTGTGATGTCTCCACAGTGGCAGAGGACCATCCCGGGCGGCATAGCTTTCGGGCCGACATCGACCTCTGTCACAGCTGCCACCTCCACCGGGGCGTCCTCTGTCACTTCTGGGGGTTCTCTGGGTTTGGGGACCTTCTTTCTTCCTGCCCGAGTGGGGTCAAACCGCTTACATTGGTTGATGTGGCACCACTTCACCCGGCGGGGTAATTGGACCTCATAAACCATTGGGCTGGCCTTATCGACAATACTATAAGGACCCATGTACAATGGTTCGAACACCCCCACTCTGGCGAAGCTGCGGACCATGACCTGGTCGCCGACTTCCCAGTCCTGCTGCTTGCGGGGTTCCAGCAGCAGTTTGTTGCTGCGGTGCTGTTTCCCCATATTGGTGGCCGCTTGCCAGTGAATCTGCTGCAGTCGTTCCAGCAGATTCCCAGCAAAGCGGTCCCGGTCTGTTTCCCGAAGCTGTCCTTCGGTGAGGCCGGGCACCAACACATGTACCGGGGTCCTCATGGGCCGCCCGGTCATCAGCTCATGGGGCGAGTACCCTGTGCTCTTCGATCGACTGGCTCGAATTCCCATGAGGACCAGAGGCAAGACCTCTACCCATTTGTTCGGTGAGTCCCCCGTCTCCTTGCGGAGTCTTTCTTTAATGGTGCGGTTCAGGCGTTCCACTGGACCTGAGGACTGGGGGTTGTAAGCAACATGCCATTTTGCCCTAATTCCCAGTACCTTTAGGGTGGCCTGCATCACCTGGCCAGTGAAGTGCCTCCCCTGTTCGGACTCCACAAACTGTGGCAGTCCCCACCTTGAAAACACCTCCCTGACCAGGATCCTGGCCGTCCCTATTGCAGTGGCTGTTCGGCAAGGGAAGGCCTCCACCTACTTGGAGAATACGTCTACCAACACCAGGCAGTACTTGTATCCTCCCTGGGCAGTCGGTAGGGGTCCTATGTAGTCGACCTGGATCGACTGCCATGGTCCCTCTACCCGCCTTATGTGCCCCATGGATGCCTTTCTTTTCTGGGGGTCTGGGTTGTTTGCTGCACACACCAGGCAGGCTGCACAGAAGTCGCAGACGTCAGTCCGGAGATCTGGCCACCACGCTGCCTGTTCCACCTTCTGCCAGGTGGACTCTGGCCCGGGATGTCCTGTACCTGGGCCCTCATGGGCCAGTTGTAGGAACTCCCGCTGGTGTTGCACTGGGACCACCCACTTGTCCCCCTTCAACAGCATCCCTTCCTTCACAGCTACGTCTGCAATATCATACGGGCCCTCTGCTTTTCCTCCATCGAGGATGGTTGTTATGGCCGCCTTGAGGATGGGATCCTGCGCCTGGACCATTCTCAGGTCTGGGGCCAATCCTACCCCTGCGCTCCCTGGTGCCCTCGGCTGGCCTCTGACAGCTACTACACTGCCTTTCTCGTACGGGTCCCAGAAGCGACCGGTCTGTGCTCCCTCTCTGGCTAGCAGGTCGGCTCGCTGGTTACCCTCTGCCCGTGGCTCGGTCTTAGAGTGGGCTTTTACTTTATGGATGTAGACGTCCCTACTACTCCCTAGGGCTGCCACTATCCTCACTAGCAGGGGCTTGGTGACCAGGGGTCTCCCATCCGCGGAGGTGTACCCCCTGCGGGACCAAATCGCCAGATACTCTGTACACGAATTGCATGTGAACATACTGTCCGAGCAAATCGTGTACGGGGTGGGGAATTCCTCAGGGTGAGTGGCCACGTACATCACCGCCAAGAGTTCAGCCTGCTGGGCGCTCAGGGTGCTGGGGAGTTTAAGTGCCAAGGCTATGCCTGCCTTGGGGTCCCAAACTCCGCAACCCGTGAGTCTTGTACCCGCGGACACTGAACTTGACCCATCGACGTAGATCTCGCGGCCTGTGGGATGTATCCCTGCCCGAAATCCGAAGTCGACGTCCCACACCCCCTCTACTGAGCATCTATGCGGTCCCCCTGCATAAGTAAGGTTGGCTGCGAGCTTTGGCTCACAGAGGCCTCTGACCCTGAGCGCCATCTGGGAGAGGAGGAGGGTCCAGCGAGTGATCCTTGCACTGCTGACCGTCCCATCTTTTATCCTCCCATCAAGCAGCATCTGGGTTGGGGTATGATGGGTGGGGAGTGTGATAGGGGATACTCCTGTGAAGACTTGTGACCTCTTCACTGCCCAGTGAGTAGCCAACAGGTGTCTCTCACAGTTCGAGTACCCTTTCTCCACATCCGTGAGGACCCTAGAGGAGTACACCACCGGTCTCAGCCGCCCGTGCCTTTCCTGTAAAAGCACGGCACTCAGGCTGTCCCCGCTGGCTGCCACTTCCAAAAAGAAATCCTCACCCCCATCAATTGCCCCCAGTGCAGGTGCTTTTTGCAAATCTTGCTTCAATCGAAGGAATGCAGCCTGACAGCCGTCGTCCCATTCCCACTCAACCCCCTTGTGGAGGAGCCTGAGCAGGGGGGCTGCCATGGCTACATAATCCTCGATGAAGTCCCTGCAATAGCCCGTGATCCCCAGAAAGGATCGAACTCCGGACACGTTGGTCAGTACCGGGAGTTCCTGCACTGTCCGCCTTCGGGCCTCATCAATGCCCCTTTCTCCTGCCCTTAAGGTTAAACCCAGGAACTTGACTTCCCTCAACCCTATCTGGGCCTTCTTGGGGTTTATTTTAAACCCGCCGTCTTTCAACGCAGCCAACAGCTCAGCCAGCAGTGGACCGTGTTGTTCCCTGCTCTCTGTGAAGAGCAGCAGGTCGTCCACGTACTGCACCAGCTGTCCTGGCTGGCTGAAACCCTTTAGACAATTGACCATGCACTGGTGGAAGATGCTAGGGCTATTGTGGAATCCCTGTGGGAGGCAGGTCCAAGTATACTGTTGCTCCCTGAACGTGAAAGCAAACTTGTATTAGTCCTCTCTCCTCACAGGGATCGACCAGAAGCTGTTTGAAATGTCTAGCACCGTAAACGTGGTGGCGGAAGCAGGGATCTCTCGGATCAGGTCTGCAACCGCCGCCACTGTGGGAGCGCAAGCCGGGATGTTCTCATTGAGCACCCGATAGTCCACCGTGGCTCTCCACGAGTTGTCCGGTTTCCTGACCGGCCAAAGGGGAGAGTTTACGTGGGTGGCTATGGGCCTCAGAACACCCTGCTCGACTCGCGAACCCAGCGCCACCTCCAAATCGGCTTCCGCCTCTCTTGGGAAGTTGTATTGTCTTTGGGGCCTAGACATGGGATCCCCATCTATTCTGACTCTCCCACAGTCGTGCTTGTGGGTGGCAAATGCTGCGAGATTGGCTCGCACATAGGCCCTGTGCTCGGCTGGGGTGTCACTGGCCAGAAGCTCCAGGTCGTAGCCCCCCTTTGGCTTCACTGTACAGAGAGTCCCCTTATCCTGCACCTTGTCAATCATCATAACTCCCTTCTTGGTCCCCGGGTCTACGGTTCCCCACAGACAATGGTTCCGCAAGTCCACCAGGATCTGGTGGGCGATTACAAAGTCAGCCCCCAGTATCCCCTTGTCAGCCTGCTCCCATTTCATCAGGACACACTTCCACTTCGCAGTAAGTGCGCCTAACCGAAGCGTAAGTGGGAGTGAGAAGTACCCTGTCTTCTCATTGCCCGTGAATCCCACTAGTTCATGGGGCACCCCGCTGGATAGAGGCGAAGCCCCCGGATCCTCCGCATGGACGATGGTGCTGGAGGCACCTGTGTCCAACAGGTAGGTACCCCGTGCTCCCTCCACCCCCATCTTCACCCACGGTCTACCCCATGAGTCATAATCTAGTGGGCACAAGTAAGCAGGCTGCGTGGGCTGTAGTCATTGTTCCTGTGGTTGTGGCGCCGTGGGGATTTCCCTTCCTACGGCTACATCTATGCGTCCCGTCCCTGCCATCAGCTGTCGGACTGCTACCACTGCGTTTTCAAAAACTTCGTTTGCCTGTCCTTTCTTTCCTCCGGACGGGGCGGTCGCAGGAGGGTTCCTTCCTTCCTGCGCCTGGGGTGGATTGCTCCTACAACTACTTCAGTAGTGGCCGGGCTTCCCACACCCGTAACACACTCCCCTCTTATCGGACGGGTGCTTGCCCTCCTGATACCATTCCCTTTTTGGATTAGGGTTTGAGTACACTTCGTGCACTCACCCCTTTGTGGGTTTATCCAGCTTTTCATCTGGGGTTTCCCCGTTACGCTGGGTAACCGACATCCTTTCTGCCATCGCCTCTTTGGTGAGGTTAGGGTCTCTGGGATTGAACCAGAGATCTGCCCGGGTCTTAATACGGGGCAGACTGTTTGCGATAATCATCTGGAACCATGCTTCACGCTGGTCCGCTGTAAGAGCCTCTCTATCCAGGATATTGCCACAGGCTGCACGGTACACCATCCACAGTCTGTCCACGTATACCTGCGGGGCTTCCCCAGGTAACTGGCTGGTCTTGTTGAGCCTGTCAAGGGGGTTCCCATCGTTACACCCCAGGGCTTCTAAGATGGCCCATTGTAACCGCTCTGGGGTGACCTGCCCCGTTCTACAGGCTGTTGGGAGGGCCTGGTACACCCTCCCCTCTATTGAGAATAGCAGCATCTTTACTGCTTCTTGGTCGTCACAATTGTTCATTTCCACCGCCTGTGCGATGTTAGAGAAATGTACAGATGGATCTCCCCCCCTCTGGTGAGCGTGGGGATATGTGCAATCATGGCCTTCAGAGCTGGAGCTGCGTGCGGGACTACAAACTCACTGTCCAGTGGCCCATGGGTCTGTGCACCTTGTGGAGGCCCGTACTTTTTCTGGACCACTGGACACATAGGTCCCGCCGCAGACTCCGTAGCTGGGGTCCCTATTTCCTCTACCTCCTCTTCCTCTGCCTCGGATTCCGATCCTACAGACCCAACTCCTTCCGTGGGTGACCCATACCCCTTGGGCTGGACCGGATCTGCCTGTCCGGTCCCATATCCTTTTGGTTGGGCTGGACCTCCCTGTTCGGTCCCCCGCCCTGTGGGCTCCCTGGTCTGCACCCTTGGTTCCCCCCGTGGCTCGACCGGACCTACCGGTGCTTCGGGAGGCGGTTGGCTGCCCTTCGCAGCCGGGTCCTCTACTATTCCCCAATGCTCCGATCTATCGCAGCCGGGTCCTCTACTATTCCCCAATGCTCCGATCTATCGCAGCCGGGTCCTCTACTATTCCACAATACTCCGATCTGTTGTCAGCCGGGTCCTCTACTATTCCCCAATACTCCGATCTATCGCCGCCGGGTCCTCTACTATTCCCCAATGCTCCGATCTATCACAGCCGGGTCCTCTACTATTCCCCAATGCTCCGATCTATCGCAGCCGGGTCCTCTACTATTCCCCAATGCTCCGATCTATCGCAGCCGGGTCCTCTACTATTCCCCAATGCTCCGATCTATCGCAGCCGGGTCCTCTACTATTCCCCAATACTCCGATCTGTTGTCAGCCCTCTTTGGCTCTAACAAACAGATCGTGCCCTTCGCCTGGGCAAGAGATTGGAGCAGCGACTGAACCCGTTCTCTGCAAGGCCCGTGATCTGTTTTCTCGAAACCCTCCTTGCAGTTAACTCTATATGCCGCCTGCAAATCTTTCAGCTGGCCTTCCAGCTCTTTGATTTTCTGCGCATAAGTAACGTTCAACTTCTTAACCTTGCACTCCCTAGCCTTAGCCTCGGTCATCTGCCCCTGCAGGTATTGTTGCTGGCTGCGGGAGGCTTCCTCCTCTTTGGCCTTTTTTTCCCTTTCCTCAAACAGCTCTAACATGATCCTCTGACCTGTGGCTTCCCTAGCTTCTGAGGTGAGCAGCGCCTCTCGCAGCTCCTCGCTAATCCTGGCTATCTCGCAGTCCAATGCCTGGACCTGCCTTGTCAGGCATATGAGCCAGATTGCCTTTTCTATCTTCCTATTATACTTTGATCCTGCCGTCCACTGGGCCGCCGTGTCCACGGGACCTGGTGCCCTGCTTAGGTTCTGTACCCACTCTTTTGTGAAGTTTACCTTGGAAATAGCGTGGGCGGAGATTCTCTTCTCCATCTTAGATTTACCAAAAACCACTGTTTCCGAGGTCGTGCATTCATTCTCCCACTAGAGTCCTGCCGCGGTCGCCATTGTGTAAGGGGATCGGGTTCTGCTCTGTCCAATTGCAGGGGTCTTTAGTGCCTGTTGATGTATTGGGCCTCAGTCTCCTTTATACCCTTACAGCTTATGTTAGCCTGCAGGTCGGGTGTCACTAAACACCCTCTAAGGAGATAGAGAACAACAGCTTATAGAGGAGGACTAAAATACGGTGGTGACCCACACAGTTTACACCTAATCTGTGGGGTACTCCTGAGCCCAAGTGCTCCTGGAGTCCTCTCTCTTTTCCCTAGTCTGCTGTTCCCTTGTTTGGCGGGTTCGAAGCGCCCTAATGCCCCTATCTGGTTCTAACTCCAGAATTTGGGTGGAGAACGATGCACTTTAAATAGACACTCGGAGACAAGTAGTCCTTGGAAAAAGAACAGGTGACAACCAATTTTATTTGTCAAGGTAAGTTCTACCACAAACGTAATAAACACACACACATATTTATAACTATAAATAAAATATGAGAGAGAACAGACACAACGAGAATGTTTACACAGTTTAATCTTTACCAAGTCCAATCCCATCAACCCACTTTCCTACCTAAACTAGACTGACAGTTGCAGGCCCCTGGATTATACTCACAGCCTCCTCCCTTGACAGATGGAATTTTGAGTGCGGTTGTTGGGTTGTTGTTGTCGCTGTCGTCGTCGGAATTTGACCTGTGCTTCGGGGTTCGCCGTACCCCGAACCTCGGAGAGGACCTTGCTGCGTCTGGTCGGGTTTTCTCGAAGTTTGGTTTTGTTGATTGCGCTTTCGGTCAGTTGTCGTTGGTTGGTTTGTGCTTGATGGAAAAGGTTCCCGAAATGACTGGAGTGAATGCCGTCTTCCACAGTCACTTCGGTCGTTGGTGTCTTCTTGTCGAGGTCCCCGGAACGGGAGTCGGTATACGGTACGGCTTCTTGCGGCGATGTTGCGCCGTCT
The DNA here is from genome assembly GCF_052327205.1 of Somniosus microcephalus. Lineage (NCBI taxonomy): Eukaryota > Metazoa > Chordata > Chondrichthyes > Squaliformes > Somniosidae > Somniosus > Somniosus microcephalus. The sequence continues at coordinate 4,660,032 of NC_140998.1, read as the reverse complement.
GGTAGCGGAGTAAACCTTCAGTATACCGATTGAGCCTGGGGCCTGATGGTGGATCTTCTCCTCAGCGCGGCTGGAGTTCTTTAGATGTTAGTGATATGCCTATCAATTAGTCCAATAAAAGGCGACGAGTTAAGAACGTAACTGAAGGTTTTTATTGGCTAAATAACAGAGCCCACCCTCGTGGGTGATCCGATCCAACAGGGAGGAATACTAGCCAGTCAGCTACCTTTATACCTGGGCAGGTAATGGGCGGAGTCGGAGGTGGTCAGCCCAGGTATAACAGTGCGACAAGAGGCGACCTCGTGTAGTGATGTGACAGTGAGAACAGTGAGAACAATATACAGTGATAACTATAACAGTGGTTTACCACATTCACCCCTTGTTTAGATTAGAGTCCGGCGGGGTGAAGTGTATTACCAGCTCTGGTATGTCAGTCTGTCCGGAGGCTTCGTTAGCCTCTCCGATCGTCGCAGCGGCGGTGTTACATTATCCGGTGTTAAAGCTGGTGTCTGCGTAGTCGGCAAAGGCTCGTGGGGTTCCGGCATGCCGTCTACCTCGGCTGGACTCGGGGGGTTGGGAGGGGGGGGTGAGGGTGCGAGGTCTCGTAAGGAGACAGTGTCCTCCCGTCCGTCTGGGTAAGCCACATAGGCGTACTGGGGGTTGGCGTGCAGGAGGTTCACCTTCTCGACCAGGGGGTCCGTTTTATGGGCCCTCACGTGCTTTCGCAGCAAGACGGGTCCCGGAGAGGTCAGCCAGGTTGGTAGGGTGGTTCCCGTAGTCGACTTCCTGGGGAAGACAAACATTCGAGCATGGGGGGTGGTGTTAATGGCAGTGCAAAGTAGTGACCGGATGGAGTGCAGCGCAATCGGGAGGACCTCTTGCCAGCGGGAGGTTGGGAGGCCCTTAGACTTTAAGGCTAAGAGGGTGGCCTTCCATACCGTCGCGTTCTCTCTTTCCACCTGGCCGTTCCCTCGGGGGTTGTAGCTGGTGGTCCTGCTTGCTGCAATACCCCTCTCCAATAGGAACTGACGGAGTTCCTCGCTCATGAAGGAGGCGCCCCGGTCACTATGTATATAGTTCGGGAACCCGAACAAGGCGAAGAGTTTGTTCAGGCATTTAATGACCGTGTTACTGGTCATGTCTGGGCAGGGGAAGGCAAAGGGGAAACGGGAGTACTCATCAACGATGTTGAGGAAGTACACATTACGGTCGGATGACGGTAGGGGCCCCTTGAAGTCGATGCTCAGACGCTCGAAGGGGCGGGTGGCCTTGATCAGGCTTGCTCTGTCCGGCTTATAGAAGTGCGGTTTGCACTCAGCACAGATCTGGCAGTTCCTGGTCATGGTCCTGACCTCCTCGATGGAGTATGGCAGGTTGCGGGCCTTAATGAAATGGTAGAGTCTGGTGACTCCGGGGTGGCAGAGGTCATTGTGGAGGGTCTGAAGTCTATCACTTTGCGCGCTGGCGCATGTAATGCGTGAAAGAGCATCAGGGGGGTCGTTCAGTTTACCGGGCCGGTACAAGATCTCATAATCATAGGTGGAAAGCTCGATTCTCCACCTCAAGATTTTGTCGTTCTTGATCTTGCCCCTCAGCTTGTTATTAAACATGAAGGCAACCGAGCGTTGGTCGGTGAGGAGGGTAAATCGTTTGCCTGCCAAGTAGTGCCTCCAGCGCCGTACTGCCTCCACAATTGCCTGGGCTTCCTTCTCGACCGACGAGTGTCGGGTCTCGGGGCCCTGTAGGGTCCTTGAGAAGAAGGCTACCGGCCTACCCTCCTGGTTAAGGGTAGCGGCTAGGGCGAAGTCGGATGCATCGCTCTCCACTTGGAAGGGGATTGACTCATCCACTGCGTGCATTGTGGCCTTGGCTATGTCTCCCTTAATGAGGGAGAAGGCCGCGCACGCCTCTTCCGTGAGGGGGAAGGATGTGGTTTTCAGGAGGGGTCTGGCTTTGTCCGCATAATTGGGTACCCATTGGGCATAGTAGGCGAAAAGCCCCAGGGTTCTCCTAAGTGCTTTTGGACAGTGGGGGAGGGGTAGCTCCATGAGGGGGCGCATTCTTTCGGGGTCGGGGCCGATGACTCCGTTCTCTACTACACAGCCAAGGATGGCAAGGCGCGCTGTGTTAAACACGCATTTCTCCTTATTGTAGGTGAGGTTCAGCCGTTGGGCCGTACGGAGGAATTTCTCCAGATTCACGTCATGGTCCTGCCGGTTGCGGCCGCAGATGGTGACGTTATCGAGATAGGGGAAAGTGGCCTGTAGTCCGTTCTGGTCAACCATCCGGTCCATCTCCCGTTGGAAAACCGAGACCCCGTTGGTGACACCAAAGGGGACCCTAAGGAATTGGTAGAGGCGGCCATTCGCCTCGAAGGCGGTGTACTGGCTGTCCTCCGGGCTGATGGGGAGTTGGTGGTAGGCCGACTTGAGGTCGATGGTCGAGAATACGCGGTATTGTGCAATCTCATTGACCATGTCCGATATGCGGGGGAGGGGGTATGCGTCCAGCTGGGTGTATCTGTTTATGGTCTGGCTGTAGTCGATAACCAGGCGATTTTTGTCGCCGGTCTTGACTACCACGACCTGGGCACGCCAGGGGCTGCTGCTCCCCTCAATAATGCCCTCTTTCAGGAGTCGCTGCACCTCAGAGCTAATGAAGGCTCTGTCCCCAGCGCTGTACCGCCTGCTCTTAGTAGCGACAGGTTTGCAGTCGGGGGTGAGGTTAGCGAACAGGGAAGGTGGCGGTACCTTGAGGGTGGATAGGCTGCAGGTGTTACGCGGTGGGCGGTTTAACTTTCGCTGGTTGTCGACTGTGAGTGGGGGGAGGGGTCCACCGTATGCTAGGGTTACACTTTGGAGGTGGGATTGGAAGTCCAGCCCTAGTATGACGGCAGCGCACAGCTGGGGGAGTACGAGGAGTTTAAAATTTTTATACTCTGTCCCTTTAACCGACAATGTCACGACACAGTAGCCGCTGATGTCTGTGGCGTGCGACCTCGATGCCATCGAGATGCGGCTGCGCGTTGGCAGGACGGGGAGGGAGTAGTGGCTCACCGTGTCTGGGTGGATGAAGCTCTCCGTGCTTCCGCTGTCGAACAGGCAGGTCGTGGCGTGGCCGTTGACTTTGATGTCCATCATTGAGCTGGCCAGGTGGTGCGGGCGGGCTTGATCCAGGGTCACGGAAGCTAGGGTGTAGATGAGCGCGTCGTTGTCATGACAAGATGGCGGCGAAGATGGCGGCCCCCGTAGTTCACATGAGGCTCTGTTTAAATCGTTTGCCCCGCACAAAGATGGCCGCCCCTGCTGTTCCCATGAGGCTCTGCAGGCTTCGGCTGCCCCGCACAAAGATGGCCGCCCCTGGTTTTCCCATGAGGCTCTGCAGGCTTCGGCTGCCCCGCACAAAGATGGCCGCCCCTGGTTTTCCCATGAGGCTCTGCAGGCTTCGGCTGCCCCGCACAAAGATGGCCGCCCCCAGGGTTCGCATGAGGCACTGCTGGCTTCTGAGGATTTGCTTCTGCAGGCCTTGGAGAAGTGGCCTTTCTTGAGGCAGGTTTTGCAGGTCGAGTTTTTGGCTGGGCAGCGCGACCTCGGATGCTTCTCCTGGCCGCAAAAGAAGCAGCCAGCGGCCCGATCGGGGTTGCCTGATGTCGGGGCCGGTACCGGGGCTAGCGGGCCCGGTCGGATCCGTGATGCAGACGCTGAGGTAGGTCCCGGGGGCAGCGCTGTGAAGGGTGGTGGGGTGGGGGTCGGGCCCGAGTCCCAGGGTCGCGAATAGTACCTGGCAAACGCTTCCTGGTCTTGCTGGGTGGCCTCTAGGGTGAGGGCTAGGGCTTCGGCCTTGTCCAGGTCTATGTCCTTAGCTTCAAGCAGTCTTTGCCGTGTGTAGTCGGAACGTAGGCCTCTCACCAAGGCGTCGCGGACATTGTCTTCCATGTTCGCAGTAGCCGTCACCGCTTTAAAGTCACAGTTCCTGCCGAGTTGTCTCAGCGCTCGTGAAAATTCAGCTATCGATTCTCCTGGCTGTTGCTGGCGAGATCTTAAGAGATGCCTAGTGTACATGTAGTTTACCGGGCTCCGGTACTGCTGTTTCAGTAGGTTGATGGCGTCGTCGTACGTAGTCATGTCCTGGATGAGTGTATATACTCTCGGGCTCGCTTGGGCTTTCAGGACTCTTAGTTTGGATCTCTGAGGGACGACGGCTTCCTCCAGGTACGATTCGAAGCAGTCCAGCCAGTGTTTGAAGTCGTTGGCTGAGTTTGGTGCCTGTGGGTTTAGATCCAGGTATGGTGGTTTCAAGGCTTGCAGCCAAGCCGGCTGGTGTGGCCCGTTGTCTGGAGGCTGCTGTTGCTGTGCTGCTGGGTGAGCTCCTTGCTGTTGCTGTTCATTATCAGACATCTTTAAAATTTAGTCAATAAAATTGATATGCCTATCAATTAGTCCAATAAAAGGCGACGAGTTAAGAACGTAACTGAAGGTTTTTATTGGCTAAATAACAGAGCCCACCCTCGTGGGTGATCCGATCCAACAGGGAGGAATACTAGCCAGTCAGCTACCTTTATACCTGGGCAGGTAATGGGCGGAGTCGGAGGTGGTCAGCCCAGGTATAACAGTGCGACAAGAGGCGACCTCGTGTAGTGATGTGACAGTGAGAACAGTGAGAACAATATACAGTGATAACTATAACAGTGGTTTACCACAGTTAGTTCGCCCCAGCTCGTCCCTCCCGGGCTCGTCTTTTCCCTCAGCGTCTTAACTCGCTCTCCTGTTCGTTCTTCTGGTAATAGTTCTCTCTCAGCGTTGGTCCTTCTTGTAATCCATTTTTATACAGGTAGGTGTGAGGACAGGGGTATTGTTTTGAGTGCACATCGGCTCCTCCAAGTCTGCTGCCCCATTGTGTCAGTCCTGGGACTTGATTAGTTTGGGCCACCTCTTAACTGTAGTGATCCCAAGACTATTGTCCCTAGTCCGAGTTGATTAAGGTGATGATGGCTTGTATTCATAGCCCGATTAGGGGTGAGTCACATATTCAAACCCAGACCGGGTGGTCCCCATTGGCCGGGGGTTTCCTCACTTCAGGTCTGACTCGGTCCCCTGATTGGCCTTTGAGAATGCACTCTGCTTCGATTGGCCGACATCTATGGCTCGCCTCTGAGCCACAGTCCCCTGTATTCGGATGTATCCCAGCCTGCTTGTCGGGACCTCTGCCTTGGCCAAAAATGTTGGTTTTAAACTGTATAGGGCAACCCAATTTTTGGTAAAACGTGATTGTGGATTTTCGAACCCTACAGTGTCTCTGGCTGTGCGGGGGGGGGGGGGGAGATTAAATGGGTGGGTAGAGTCTTTGATAGGGGAGAGTGTACATGGGCTGTGGGAGGAGATTAAATGGGTGGATAGAGTCAATGATAGGGGAGAGTGTGTATTGATTTCGTTTTTGGGTTCAATGACGAGACATTTATGAAAGAGAATGTCTTTTAATCTAAAGTTTGTTCAACTCTGGTTAACAGCCTTACAGGAGACACCATGCTAGAAATCCATCTAAAACGAAACTAAAACTAAACTGCTTGTCTCTGTCACATGCCCTCTGCTGGTCAGGCATAAGTAATCAATCAGGCAACTATGCTGGTAAGGCATCATAATCAAACAGGCAAATACCATCACTATTTGCTGATATCATTACATCTCCCTTTCTTAAAACAAAAGTATTTTACTTTTAACTAACAACATGTTTTCTTTGTATTAATCTGCATTTTAACTGTAACACTTAATGAACTTACATTATCATTATCATGATCAAGGTTTTTTAACCTTGCTTTGTGTGTTCACATGAAATATGTAAATACACTAGAACTTGAAGAAAGAATAAGATAACATTACTTCCTTCTATAACAATAGTCCTTAAATTTGCTCAATGAGTCTCTCAGGAGGCTTCACGCGTCTTGAGGATTTTCTGATTGATTGTCCTTGAATCTGAGTTGTTGCCTCAGATGATGGTTTCTCAGCTGTGTGATCAGGTTGTTCAACAGTATCAGTCTTTTGACCTGCTGTGTGATCAGGTTGTTCAACAGTATCAGTCTTTTGACCTGCTGTGGCTGGTCCCATGAGAAGATCTCGACGATTTCTTTGCAGAACAGCACCCTCATCTGTCTGAATGGTGTATGATCTTGGTTGAACTTCACTCAGGACAGTTCGCTTCTGAGTCCATATGTTTGTTTTGTCTTTGAACCTTACTTGGTCACCAGTGTGGAGTTCAGGTAGGTTTTGTGTTCCTCTGTTATAGTAGTACTTTTGCTTTTCTTTCTGTTCTTTGAACTTCCTCACTTTCTCCCCCTCTTTTGTTTTCAGGAGGTTCTCCGGGATGGGTAGGTTTGACCTTAGCAGACGTCCCATCAGGAGTTGGGCTGGTGACATACCACACTCAAGCGGCGTTGTGCGGTATACAAGCATGCTCTGGTAGAAGTCAGTTCCACTGTCTTTTGCCTTGTACATCAGTCTTTTCACTGTCTGGACCGATTTTTCCACTAGTCCATTGGACTGTGGAAAGTGAGGACTTGACGTTGTGTGGACAAAGTCCCACTCTTTGGCAAAGTGTCGGAAACTAGCATTGTAAAACTGGGGTCCGTTGTCTGTGAAGACCTCGCTTGCCACGCCATGTCTGGAGAATATGGCTTTCATACATGTTATCACAGCATCTGCAGTGGTGGTGTACAGTCTACAATCCTCTGGATACAGGGAGTAATAGTCTGTGACTACAAGATAGTCCTTCCCTTGACATACGAATAGGTCAGCGCCTACCTTCTGGTAAGGTCTGTCTGGCGCTGGGTGTGGCTTTAGTGGTTCTACTGGATTGCTTGCTCGATATTTCAGGCATATTGTGCAGTTTGACACCTCATTTGTCACATCTTGGTTGATTCGTGGCCAGTACATCACCTCTCGTGCTCTTTTCTTACACTTTTCGATTCCCAGATGTCCTCCATGGATCCTTTTTAGCATCTCTCTTCTCAGACTCTTTGGGATAACTATTTTACTTCCTTTGTAGATGATGTCTTCGACCACTGATAGTTCCGCCCTGCAATTCCAGTACTCTGCCATGTCAGGTGAGCAGTCTTGCTTCATGTTGGGCTATCCATCCAAGATGCTTTTCCTCAGTCGTCTCATTGTTTCATCTTTGTTTGTCTCAGTCTTTATGAGCTCCATTTTTGCATCTGCTATGGGCAGTGCACTTGTGATCATGTCCACGTAGGCGTTCACTTTTTCATCCATTTTGGTGTTTGCGGGCTCACTTGGGTCAACAGCTCTGGACAATGTGTCTGCTGTATACATCAGTTTACCCGGAGTGCACGCAACATTCAGTGTATAGCGTTGCAGCCTGATCATCATTCTTTGTATTCTAAGCGGACACCCATTTAGTGGCTTTTGGAACAATGCAATCAAGGGCTTATGGTCAGTCTCTACACTGATTGCTTGTCCTGACACAAACTGGTGAAATCTTTCACAGGCGTATGTGATGCTGAGCAGCTCCTTTTCTATTTGAGCATATCGCGTCTTCGTGTCTGTCATTGAGCGCGATGCATATGCAATAGGTTGCCAGTAGTCATATTTTTGCAGAAGAACGGCACCGAGCCCACTCTGTGATGCATCTGATGATATCTTGATGGGTCTCGCTGGGTCATAAAACCTCAGAACTGGTTCCTCTGTGAGCAGTTTCTTTAGATCGCTCCATGACTTCTCATGCTCATGATTCCATTCCCATTCTATGTTCTTTTCAGTTAGTCTTCTCAGTGGCGCCATCTTTTCTGAGAGGTCGGATATGAATTTACCCATGTAGTTGATCATTCCATTAAACCTCTGCACGTCCTTTTTGCATTGTGGCTTTGGCATATTCTCAATGGCAGACACCTTTCTGGGATTTGGTCTGATGCCCTCACCGCTAAGGATATCTCCCACGAATGTCAGTTCTGTCACCCCGAGCTGGCATTTCTCTCTATTCAGCTTCAGGTTTGTTTTCCTTGTTGCTTCCAGCACTTTTTTCAGTCTCTCGTCATGCTCAGTTCTCGTGGTTCCCCATACTATGATGCCATCCATTGATGTATCAACTCCCTCCAGGTGCTCATAGATCATATGGATAGTTTTGTGATACACTTCAGGAGCTGAGGCAATGCCAAATGGTAACCTTAGGAATCTGTATCTGCCAAATGGACTGTTGAACGTGCACAGTCTTGAACGTGCCTCGTTCAGTTTCATCTGCCAAAATCCTGATGATGCATCTAACTTGCTGAAATACTTTGCATTTGCAAACTGTGACATGATTTCTTCACATGTAGGAAGCTTGAAATGCTCTCTCTTTATTGCTCTGTTTAGATCTCTTGGATCCAGGCAAATTCTGAGCTTTCCATTCTTTTTGTCCACAACGATGAGGAAACTCACCCACTCAGTTGGTTCATCTATCTTCTGAATCACGTTCAGGCTTTCCATCCTGTCCAACTCTGCCTTCAGTTGCTTTTGAAGAGCAAACGGAACTTTTCTGCATGGATGTATGACCGTTGGCATACTTTTATCTACTCTGATTGTGTGTTCTCCTGGAAGGCAGCCTAGACCCTGAAATAGGTCGTTGTACTCTTTCATGAGTTCATCATAGACTGTCTCTCCTTCGCTTTCCACAACGAGGACTCTCTTTACCAGGTTCAGTCTCTCACAGGCTATTAAACCTAGTATGGCTTGCACATCCTTTGGCACCACGATTAATGCTAGCGTGTGCTCTCTGTCCTTATGTGTCACTTTGACAATGCATCTTCCTTTCACTGGTATATCAGTACCTGAGTATCCTGTCACTTTCACTTTTATTCCATGTATCTTTGGTCTGGGTCTAATTTTCTTAAAATCAGTCTCTGATATCACATTAACTTGTGCTCCAGTATCCAATTTAAATGGAATGTGTATGTCATTCACTTTTAGTGTCAACATCCAGTCTCTTTTTTCTTTTTTGTTTTCAGACACAACATCCACATTGAACTCCTCTATCTCGCTTTCATCTACTGTATGGACCTTGCTTTGTTGCGCTTGGTTCTTACAGCAACAGGCATAATGGTTGTTTTTGTTGCAACTATTGCATGTTTTACCATATGCTGGACACTTTTTTGGTGGATGCTGTGTACCGCATCGACTACATGACTTTCGAATGTCCCTTTCATTTTTTTTCGCTGGCCATGCCACTTTTTTCACATTGGCGCTCTTTTTGTTAAATGGTTTGTGTCCGTTCTTACTCACTGCATCCATGTTGCAGCTACTGTCACTGAACAGCTCCTTTGCCTGCAACTTCACAGTCTCTGTAGCTCTACACAGTGCTATGGCTTTTCCCAGGTCTAGTCCTTGCTCTCTTAGCAGTCTTTCCCTTAGACCATTATCTGGAATACCACACACCAGTCTGTCTTTTATCAGCGAGTCTGTCAGTCCCCCAAATTCACATGTTTTGCTTCGGTTTCTCAGTCCAGTCACATACTGATCAATAGTCTCTCCCGTTTTCTGTACACATGTGAAAAATCTGTGCCTCTCAAACGTCACGTTACGTTTAGGTATGCAGTAGGCCTCAAACTGTTCCATTATTTTATCTAGCTTCATTTTGTCTCCATCAGCAGCGAATGTGAAGTTATTATACACCTCCAGCGCTTCATCACCCACGACATGTAAGAACACTGACGATTTCATTTTATCACTTTTCTCGTCAGCTCCGATTGCCGCTAAATACAACTCCAAACGTTGTTTGAACCTCCTCCAATTTTCAGCCACATTACCTGTCAACTGAAGATTCACCGGTGGGTGTAAACCTTCCATTTTTCACTTCGTTAGCTATTCTCCAATGGTAAGTAACGATGTTCTCTTTTGGCTTGCAATATGTGGAGAGCTGATTTAACTTCATATTTTTCCTCTTCATCTCTTTCAATCACTTCTGACACCATGTATTGATTTCTATGTGGGTTCAATGACGACACATTTATGAAAGAGAATGTCTTTTAATCTAAAGTATTTTCAATCACTGTTAACAGCATTTCAGGAGACACCATCTTAGAGATCCCTCTAAAACGAAACTAAAACTAAACTGCTTGTCTCTGTCACATGCCCTCTGCTGGTCAGGCATAAGTAATCAATCAGGCAACTATGCTGGTAAGGCATCATAATCAAACAGGCAAATACCATCACTATTTGCTGATATCATTACAGAGTGTCCATGGGCTGTGGGAGGAGATTAAATGGGTGGGTAGAGTCCATGATAGGGGAGAGTGTACATGGGCTGTGGGAGGAGATTAAATGGGTGGATAGAGCCCATGATAGGGGAGAGTGTTAATGGGCTGTGGGAGGAGATTAAATGGGTCGGTAGAGTCCATGATAGGGGAGAGTGTAGATGGGCTGTGGTAGGAGATTAACTGGGTGGATAGAGTCTGTGATAGGGGAGAGTATACATGGGCTGTGGGAGGAGATTAAATGGGTGGGTAGAGTCCGTGATTGGGCAGAGTGTACATGGGCTGTGGGAGGAGATTAAATGGTTGGGTAGTCTTATGTTCATTAATAACTAAACATTCTTATTATGAACACAGCTAGCTTTTGCTAGTTACTTTATTGAGCCATGTGGACCGGTGCAGTATCTGTAGAGGCTTCCATCTTGACTGTTGCCTTGTGGGTAGCCTAGTGCCTCATGGGTAATGTAGTCTTAATACATATACAGCTGGGTAGTGTAGTCTTATACATACAGCTATATACAGCTCTACGGCTCCACCTAGTGTCCACTATAGAATGACATGTTATTGATCGTTACATCCCCCTTTCTTTGAGGTTTAACAAAATCTATATCAATCAACTTTCAAGAAAATAATAAAGATAATATCAGTAACACTTTTGTTAGTGCTCTATAAACATAAACATTTTCAAAACAGTCAACACATTTTCAAAGCTTTACATTGTACTCAAAGAGTAAGTCTATCAGGCTCTTTTACTTCACGTGTGGATCTTCTCAACACGGGTAAGTCTGATGTGTCTTCATGAGATTGTTCTGGCGGTGAATGACAAGATGCAGTTGCGACATTGTCATCAATCTGCTCTTGTATAGATCAAGGTCTCCTTGCGATCTTTGCTTGGAGAGGGTTTCAGTGTTTCCTTCACTCTTCATGCCATAACTCTCAATGTAGTCAATGCACTCTCGAAAAACTGCTGGCAGCTGGATCCCATCATACAGCATAGTCCTCTCAGCAGCCTCGGCTAATGGAACACCAATGATTGGCCTGAGGAAAGAAGGAGTATCCACCGGAACTGCTTCCTGCTCTGGTGCAGGCTTCTTCTTTTTCTTTTTCTCTTTCCACTGCTTAACAACATCTGCTGCGGTTATATCTTTGGACTTTTTCTCCTTGTGTTTTTCCTCTTTGTGCTTTTCTTTGACCTTAAAGTCTTTTTCTTTCTTCTTGGAGAAGCTAGGCTTTTTGAAGACATGGATACCCTTTGGCCTTTTCATCCTTGATGGGCTTTGTGCTTCATCACCTGAGTCATCTGGTCTGCTTATGGCACAGTTTATACGGTAGACTCTCTTGACCAGTTCTAAGTCTTCACAAGCTTTGTCACCTAGTATCGAATCAAGTCTTTCAGCCACAACATGAGATGATGCACTTTGTCTTTGACTGTCACTTTAAGTCTGCATACACCTAAGCTATCTATTTTCTGCCCATTATAGCTCTTCAGTAGTACTGACTTTTTCTGTATTTTGGGCTTTTCTTTCGTATTTTTTATGTCACTCAGACTGATTAAGTTTGCTTTTGCCCCAGTGTCCAGTTTCAATGTAACTAATGCTCCATTTATCTGCAGTGGGATCATCCATTTGTCCACTTTTACTGCATTGACTTTATGTTCAGCATTGTCCATTTCTGAGGGCTGCACATTTTCTGTATCTTTTTTGATATCATCACATGACACCATGCCTACAAAAATTGTCTCACTTAAATCAGAGCCCTCAATCACATTAACTTGTTGTTTTTACTTTTGAAAAGCATTGTTTGGCAAAGTGATTCTTTCCATTACACTTTGTGCACATTTTTCCAAACGCTGGTCATTGTCTTAACTGGTGTTTGTAACCACAGCGTTTACAATTAAAAATTTCATCCTCCGATTGCTTTTCATTTCTGTTCTGCCCACGTTTCTTCCCCTTGTAGGACACAGCACCGACAGCAGCATTATCACTCATTACAATCGCATCATTATTGATTTCACTGAAAGTCTTCGCGTGCTTTCGAGCTAGCTCGCTGGCTTGGCATATTTTTACCGCATTTTCCAAATTTAGTTCGGTTTCTCTCAACAGACGTTCCCTGACTTTTTTATCATGAATACCAAACACAATCTGGTCACGAATCATTGATGCTTTGAGCTCAGAGAAATTACACGTCTGTGCTTTCAGTTTCAGATCAGTTATAAAGCTATCAAAAGTCTCATTTTGTTGCTGTGTCCGAGAACGGAAGATCTATCTTTCATACGTCTCATTCTTTTTGGGAGAGCAATGTGCATCAAATTTTTTTAGCACATCTTCTAATTTTCCTCTGTTCTCCTCTGGCTTAAATACAAATGTAGTAAATACCTCTATCGCCTGTGGGCCTGCAACCATAAGCAGCAACGCTATCTTCCTTGCGTCTGGCTTCGTACCGAATCTGATGGCTGCAATGTAGAGTTCGAATTGCTGTTTAAAAGTCTGCCAATTGTAGTCGATTTTTTCTGTGAGATTCAAACGCTCTGGTGGCTTTAAATTCTCCATGTCGCTTTTCACAATTTTCAGCAGATCTTCACCACCCTGGTACCATGTTATGTTCATTAATAACTAGACATTCTTATTATGAACACAGCTAGCTTTTGCTAGTTACTTTTTATTGAGCCATGTGCAATATCTGTAGAGGCTTCCATCTTGACTGTTGCCTTGTGGGTAGCCTAGTGCCTCATGGGTAATGTAGTCTTAATATATATACAGCTAGGTAGTGTAGTCTTATACATACAGCTCTACACAGCTCTACGGCTCCACCTAGTGTCCACTATAGAATGACATGTTATTGATTGTTACAGGTAGAGTCTGTGATAGGGGACAGTGTACATGGGCTGTGGGAGGAGATTAAATGGGTGGGTAGTGTCTGTGATAGGGGAGAGTGTACACGGGCTGTGGGAGGAGATTAAATGGGTGGGTAGAGTCCATGATAGGGGAGAGTGTACATGGGCAGTGGGAGGAGATTAAATGGGTGGGTAGAGTCCATTATAGGGGAGAGTGTACATGGGCTGTGGGAGGAGATTCAATGGGTGGGTAGAGACCATGGTAGGGGAGAGTGTTCATGGGCTGTGGGAGGAGATTAAATGGTTGGGTAGAGTCCGTGATATTGTAGAGTGTGCATGGGCTGCGGGAGGAGATTAAATGGGTGAGTAAAGTCCATGATAGGGGAGAGTGTCCATGGGCTGTGCGAGGAGATTAAATGGTTGGGTAGCGTCTGTGATATTGTAGAATGTACATGGGCTGTGGGAGGAGATTAAATGGCTCGGTAGAGTCCATGATAGGGGAGAGTGTAGATGGGCTGTGGGAGGAGATTAAATAGGTGGGTAGCGTCTGTGATAGGGGAGAGTGTACATTGGATGTGTAAAGCACGTTTTCGGATGTGAATACCTGGAATCAGTCGTTGAGTTGGCCCACGGTTTTGGGTGGGGGGGTTAATGCAGTCGGAGGCGGAGGAAGTTGTGAGTAAATTATCGGATTGCTGTACCTTCATTGCCTCAGTACGAGAAGCAGAGCAGAAACTTCGGGGCCTATAGATTTGCTGTCAGTTCCCATGAATCAGGCCGTGTTATCTCACTTGCTGTTCGAGTTCCCGAGGCTGTGGTTTGTATTTTTAAAACACATGCTCCGTAATCATGATTCATAGATTTCAAAACCCACTTAAAGCACGTCGAGATTCATTAAACTGCTTTATTTAAAATACCTCCAGTCAGGGCCTGCGCGCAGCGTTTTATGCAAAGAATTAATCGAGTTAGAGGTGACACACTCTGCGAAGAAAACAACTGGGGCAAGCGCAGGTCCTGGGATCTCTCGCTAGAGCAGACAGAGGGGGTTAAATAAGAGGAGACGGAAGGGGGTAAATAAGAGGAGACGGAGGGGGGTAAATAAGAGGAGACAGAGGGGGGTAAATAAGAGGAGACAGAGGGGGGTAAATAAGAGGAGACAGAGGGGGGTAAATAAGAGGAGACAGAGGGGGTAAATAAGACGAGACAGAGGGGCCTAAATAAGAGGAGACAGAGGGGGGTAAATAAGAGGAGACAGAGGGGGTAAATAAGAGGAGACAGAGGGGGGTAAATAAGAGGAGACAGAGGGGGTAAATAAGAGGAGACAGAGGGGGTAAATAAGACGAGACAGAGGGGCCTAAATAAGAGGAGACAGAGGGGGGTAAATAGAGGAAACACAGGCAGCTAAGTAGAGCAGATACACGGTGAGATAAATAGAGCAGACAGAGGGCGTGAATAGAGCAGACAGAGGGTCTGAATAGAGCAGACAGAGGGTGTGAATAGAGCAAACAGAGGCTGTGAATAGAGCAGACAGAGTCTGTGAATAGAGCAGACAGAGGGTGTGAATAGAGCAGACAGAGGGTGTGAATAGAGCAGCCAGAGGCTGTGAATAGAGCAGACAGAGGCTGTGAATAGAACAGACAGAGGGGGTGAATAGAGCAGACAGAGGGTGTGAGTAGAGCAGGCAGAGGGTGTGAATAGAGCAGACAGTGGGCTTGAATAAAGCAAACAGAGGGCGTGAATAGAGCAGACAGAGGCTTTGAATAGAGCAGACAGAGGCTGTGAATAGAGCAGAGAGAGGCTGTGAATAGAGCAGACAGAGGCTGTGAATAGAGTAGACAGAGGCTGTGAATAGAGAAGACAGAGGCTGTGAATAGAGCAGACAGAGGCTGTGAATAGAGAAGACAGAGGCTGTGAATAGATCAGACAGAGGGGGTGAATAGAGCAGACAGAGGGCGTGAATAGAGCTGAAAGAGGGCAGGAATAGAGCAGACAGAGGGGGTGAATAGAGCAGACAGAGGGTGTGAATAGAGTAGACAGAGGCTGTGAATAGAGCAGGCAGAGGCCGTGAGTAGAGCAGACAGAGGGGGTGAATAGAGCAGACAGAGGGTGTGAATAGAGCAGGCAGAGGGTGTGAATAGAGCAGACAGAGGTTGTGAATAGAGCAGACAGTGGGCTTCAATAGAGCAGACAGAGGGTGTGAATCGAGCAGACAGAGGCTGTGAATAGAGCAGACAGAGGCTGTGAATAGAGCAGACAGAGGTCTTCAATAGAGCAGACAGAGGGCATGAATAGAGCAGACAGAGGCTGTGAATAGAGGAGACAGAGGCTGTGAATAGAGCAGGCAGAGGCTGTGAATAGAGCAGACAGAGGCTGTGAATAGAGCAGACAGAGGCTGTGGATGGAGCAGACAGAGGCTGTGAATAGAGAAGACAGAGGCTGTGAATGGTGCAGACCGAGGGCGTGACTAGAGCTGAAAGAGGGTGTGAATAGTGCAGACAGAGGGCGTGAATAGAGCAGACAGAGGGGGCGAATAGAGCAGACAGAGGGGGTGAATAGAGCAGACAGAGGGAGTGAATAGAGCAGACAGAAGGGGTGAATAGAGCAGACAGAGGCTGTGAATAGCGCAGACAGAGGCTGTGAATAGAGCAGACAGAGGCTGTGAATGGAGCAGACAGAGGGCATGACTAGAGCTGAAAGAGGGTGTGAATAGTGCAGACAGAGGGCATGTATAGAGCAGACAGAGGGGGCGAATAGAGCAGACAGAGGAGGTGAATAGAGCAGACAGAGGGAATGAATAGAGCAGACAGAAGGGGTGAATAGAGCAGACAGAGGCTGTGAATAGCGCAGACAGAGGCTGTGAATAGGGCAGATAGAAGGGGTGAATAGAGCAGACATAGGGCATGAATCGAGTAGACAGAGGCTGTGAATAGAGCAGACAGAGGCTGTGAATAGAGCAGACAGAAGAGGTGAATAGAGCAGACAGAGGCTGTGAAAAGTGCAGACAGAGGCTGTGAATAGGGCAGACAGAAGGGGGTGAATAGAGCAGACAGAGGCTGTGAATAGAGCAGACTGAGGCTGTCAATAGAGCAGACAGAGGCTGTGAATACAGCAGACAGAAGGGGGTGAATAGAGCAGACAGAGGCTGTGAATAGAGCAGACAGAGGCTGTGAAAAGGGGAGACAGAAGGGGGTGAATAGAGCAGACAGAGGCTGTGAATAGAGCAGACAGAGGGTGTGAATAGAGCAGCCACAGGGTGTGAATAGAGCAGACAGAGGGTGTGAATAGAGCAGACAGAGGCTGTGAATAGAGCAGACAGAAGGGGGCGAATAGAGCAGACAGAGGCTGTGAATAGAGCAAACAGAGGCTGTGAATAGAGCAGACAGAGGCTGTGAATGTAGCAGACAGAGGGCGCGAATATAGCTGAAAGAGGGTGTGAATAGTGCAGACAGAGGGCGTGAATAGAGCAGACAGAGGGGGCGAATAGAGCAGACAGAGGGGGTGAATAGAGCAGACAGGGGGGTGAATAGAGCAGACAGAGGGGGTGAATAAAGCAGACAGAGGGCATGAATAGAGCTGACAGAGGGGGTGAATAGAGAAAACATAGGACATGAATAGAGCAGACAGAGGCTGTGAATAGAGCAGACTGAGGCTGTGAATAGAGCAGACAGAGGCTCTAAATAGAGCAGACAGAAGGGGGTGAATAGAGCAGACAGAGGCTGTGAATAGCACAGACAGAGGCTGTGAATAGGGCAGACAGAAGGGGGTGAATAGAGCAGACAGCGGCTGTGAATAAAGCAGACTGAGGCTGTCAAAAGAGCAGACAGTGGCTGTGAATAGAGCAGACAGAAGGGGGTGAATAGAGCAGACAGAGGCTGTGAATAGAGCAGACAGAGGCTGTGAATAGGGCAGACAGAAGGGGGTGAATAGAGCAGACAGAGGCTGTGAATAGAGCAGACAGAGGGTGTGAATAGAGCAGACAGAGGGTGTGAATAGAGCAGACAGAGGGGGTGAATAGAGCAGACAGAGGCTGTGAATAGAGCAGACAGAAGGGGGCGAATAGAGCAGACAGAGGCTGTGAATAGAGCAGACAGGAGGGGGTGAATAGAGCAGACAGAGGATGTGAATAGAGCAGACAGAAGGGGGTGACTATAGCAGACAGAGATTGTGAATAGAACAGACAGAGGCTTTGAATAGAGCAGACAGAAGGGGGTGAATAGAGCAGACAGAGGCTGTGAATAGAGCAGACAGAGGCTGTGAATAGAGCAGGCAGAGGCTGTGAATAGAGCAGACATAAGGGGGTGAATAGAGCAGACAGAGGCTGTGTATAGAGCAGACAGAGGCTGTGAATAGAGCAAACAGACGCCGTGAATAGAGAAGACAGAGGGTGTGAATAGGACAGACAGAAGGGGGTGAATAGACCAGACAGAGGCTGTGAATAGAGCAGACAGAGGGTGTGAATAGAGCAGACAGAGGGTGTGAATAGAGCAGACAGAGGGTGTGAATAGAGCAGACAGAGAGTGTGAATAGAGCAGAAAGAAGGGGTGAATAGAGCAGACAAAGGCTGTGAATAGAGCAGACTGAGGTTGTCAATAGAGCAGACAGAGGCTGTGAATAGAACAGACAGAAGGGGGTGAATAGAGCAGACAGTGGGCTTCAATAGAGCAGACAGAGGGCGTGAATCGAGCAGACAGAGGCTTTGAATAGAGCAGACAGAGGCTGTGAATAGAGCAGACAGAGGGCTTCAATAGAGCAGACAGAGGGCGTGAATAGAGCAGACAGAGGCTGTGAATAGAGCAGGCAGAGGCTGTGAATAGAGCAGACAGAGGCTGTGAATAGAGCAGACAGAGGCTGTGAATGGAGCAGACAGAGGCTGTGAATAGCGCAGACAGAGGCTGTGAATAGAGCAGACAGGGGCTGTGAATGGAGCAGACAGAGGGCGTGACTAGAGCTGAAAGAGGGTGTGAATAGTGCAGACAGAGGGCGTGTATAGAGCAGACAGAGGGGGCGAATAGAGCAGACAGAGGAGGTGAATAGAGAAGACAGAGGGAATGAATAGAGCAGACAGAAGGGGTGAATAGAGCAGACAGAGGCTGTGAATAGCGCAGACAGAGGCTGTGAATAGAGCAGGCAGAGGCTGTGAATAGAGCAGACAGAGGCTGTGAATAGAGCAGACAGAGGCTGTGAATGGAGCAGACAGAGGCTGTGAATAGCGCAGACAGAGGCTGTGAATAGAGCAGACAGGGGCTGTGAATGGAGCAGACAGAGGGCGTGACTAGAGCTGAAAGAGGGTGTGAATAGTGCAGACAGAGGGCGTGTATAGAGCAGACAGAGGGGGCGAATAGAGCAGACAGAGGAGGTGAATAGAGAAGACAGAGGGAATGAATAGAGCAGACAGAAGGGGTGAATAGAGCAGACAGAGGCTGTGAATAGCGCAGACAGAGGCTGTGAATAGGGCAGACAGAAGGGGTGAATAGAGCAGACATAGGGCATGAATCGAGTAGACAGAGGCTGTGAATAGAGCAGACTGAGGCTGTGAATAGAGCAGACAGAGGCTGTGAATAGAGCAGACAGAAGGGGTGAATAGAGCAGACAGAGGCTGTGAAACGTGCAGACAGAGGCTGTGAAAAGGGCAGACAGAAGGGGGTGAATAGAGCAGACAGAGGCTGTGAATAGAGCAGACTGAGGCTGTCAATAGAGCAGAGAGAGGCTGTGAATACAGCAGACAGAAGGGGGTGAATAGAGCAGACAGAGGCTGTGAATAGAGCAGGCAGAGGCTGTGAATAGGGGAGACAGAAGGGGGTGAATAGAGCAGACAGAGGCTGTGAATAGAGCAGACAGAGGGTGTGAATAGAGCAGCCACAGGGTGTGAATAGAGCAGACAGAGGGTGTGAATAGAGCAGACAGAGGCTGTGAATAGAGCAGACAGAGGGGGCGAATAGAGCAGACAGAGGGGGTGAACAGAGCAGACAGGGGGGTGAATAGAGCAGACAGAGGGAGTGAATAGAGCAGACAGAGGGGGTGAATAGAGCAGACAGAGGGCATGAATAGAGCAGACAGAGGGCGTGAATAGAGCAAACATAGGGCATGAATAGAGCAGACAGAGGCTGTGAATAGAGCAGACTGAGGCTGTGAATAGAGCAGACAGAGGCTCTAAATAGAGCAGACAGAAGGGGGTGAATAGAGCAGACAGAGGCTGTGAATAGCACAGACAGAGGCTGTGAATAGGGCAGACAGAAGGGGGTGAGTAGAGCAGACAGCGGCTGTGAATAAAGCAGACTGAGGCTGTCAATAGAGCAGACAGTGGCTGTGATTGGAGCAGACAGAAGGGGGTGAATAGAGCAGACAGAGGCTGAGAATAGAGCAGACAGAGGCTGTGAATAGGGCAGACAGAAGGGGGTGAATAGAGCATACAGAGGCTGTGAATAGAGCAGACAGAGGGTGTGAATAGAGCAGACAGAGGGTGTGAATAGAGCAGACAGAGGGGGTGAATAGAGCAGACAGAGGCTGTGAATAGAGCAGACAGAAGGGGGCGAATAGAGCAGACAGAGGCTGTGAATAGAGCAGACAGGAGGGGGTGAATAGAGCAGACAGAGGATGTGAATAGAGCAGACAGAAGGGGGTGACTATAGCAGACAGAGATTGTGAATAGAGCAGACAGAGGCTTTGAATAGAGCAGACAGAAGGGGTTGAATAGAGCAGACAGAGGCTGTGTATAGAGCAGACGGAGGGGGCGAATAGAGCAGACAGAGGGGGCGAATAGAGCAGACAGAGGGGGTGAATAGAGCAGACAGAGGGGGTGAATAGAGCAGACAGAGGGAGTGAATAGAGCAGACAGAGGGGGTGAATAGAGCAGACAGAGAGCATGAATAGTGCAGACAGAAGGGGTGAATAGAGCAGACTGAGGGTGTGAATAGAGCAGACAGAGGCTGTGAATAGGGCAGACAGAAGTGGGTGAATAGAGCAGACGGAGGCTGTGAATAGAGCAGACGGATGGTGTGAATAGAGCAGACAGATGGTGTGAATAGAGCAGGCAGAGGGTGTGAATAGAGCAGACAGAGGCTGAGAATAGAGCAGACAGAGGCTGTGAATAGAGCAGGCAGAGGGTGTGAATAGAGCCAACAGAGGGGGTGAAAAGAGCAGACAGAGGGGGCGAAAAGAGCAGACAGAGGGGGCGAATAGAGCAGACGGAGGGTGTGAGGAGAGCAGACAGAGGCTGTGAATGAAGCAGACAGAGGGTGTGAATAAAGCTGAAAGAGTGTGTGAATAGCGCAGACAGAGGGCGTGAATAGAGCAGACAGAGGGGCGAATAGAGCAGTCAGAGGGGCTGAATAGAGCAGACAGAAGGGGTGAATAGAGCAGACAGAGGGAGTGAATAGAGCAGACAGATGGGGTGAATAGAGCAGACAGAGGGCATGAATAGAGCAGACAGAGGGGGTGAATAGAGCAGACATAGGGCATGAATAGAGCAGTCAGAGGCTGTGAATAGAGCAGACTGAGGCTGTGAATAGAGCAGACAGAGGCTGTGAATAGAGCACAGAAGGGGGTGAATGGAGCAGACAGAGGCTGTGAATAACGCAGACAGAGGCTGTGAGTAGGGCAGACAGAAGGGGGTGAATAGAGCAGACAGAGGGTGTGAATAGAGCAGACAGAAGGTGTGAATAGAGCAGACAGAGGGTGTGAATAGAGCAGACAGAGGGTGTGAATAGAGCAGACAGAGGATGTGAATAGAGCAGACAGAAGGGGGCGAATAGAGCAGACAGAGGCTGTGTATAGTGCAGAAAGAGGCTGTGTATAGGGCAGACAGAAGGGGGTGAATAGAGCAGACAGAGGCTGTGAATAGAGCAGACTGAAGGAGGTGAATAGAGCAGACAGAGGCTGGGAATAGAGCAGACAGAGGGTGTGAATAGAGCAGACAGAGGGTGTGAATAGAGCAGACAGAGGCTGTGAATAGAGCAGACAGAAGGGGGCAAATAGAGCAGACAGAGGCTGTGAATAGAGCAAACAGAGGCTGTGAATAGAGCAGGCAGAGGGTGTGAATAGAGCCAACAGAGGGGGTGAATAGAGCAGACAGAGGGGGCGAAAAGAGCAGACAGAGGGGGCGAACAGAGCAGACAGAGGGTGTGAATGGAGCAGACAGAGGCTGTGAATGGAGCAGACAGAGGGCGTGAATAGAGCTGAAAGAGGGTGTGAATAGTGCAGACAGAGGGCATGAATAGAGCAGACAGAGGGGGCGAATAGAGAAGACAGAGGGGGTGAATAGAGCAGACAAAGGGGGTGAATGGAGCAGACAGAGGGAGTGAATAGAGCAGACAGAGGGGGTGAATAGAGCAGACAGAGGCTGTGAATAGAGCAGCCAGAAGCGGGTGAATAGAGCAGACACAGGCTGTGAATAGAGCAGACAGAGGCTGTGAATAGGGCAGACAGAAGGGTTGAATAGAGCAGACAAAGGCTGTGAATAGAGCAGACAGAGGGTGAGAATAGAGCAGACAGAGGGTGAGAATAGAGCAGACAGGGGCTGTGAATAGAGCAGACAGAAGGGGGGGAATAGCTCAGACAGAGACTGTGAATAGAGCAGAGAGAAGGGGGTGAATAGAGCAGACAGAGGATGTGAATAGAGCAGACAGAGGCTGTGAATAGAGCAAACAGAGGCCGTGAATAGAGCAGACAGAGGGTGTGAATAGGGCAGACAGAAGGGGGTGAATAGACCAGACAGAGGCTGTGAATAGAGCAGACAGAGGGTGAGAATAGAGCAGACAGAGAGTGTGAATAGAGCAAACAGAGGGTATGAATAGAGCAGACAGAGTCTGTGAATAGAGCAGACAGAAGGGGTGAATAGAGCAGACAGAGACTGTGAATAGAGCAGACTGAGGCTGTCAATAGAGCAGACAGAGGCTGTGAATAGAGCAGACAGAAGGGGGTGAATAGAGCAGACAGTGGGCTTCAATAGAGCAGACAGAGGGCGTGAATCGAGCAGAGAGAGGCTTTGAATGGAGCAGACAGAGGCTGTGAATAGAGCAGACAGAGGGCTTCAATAGAGCAGACAGAGGGCGTGAATAGAGCTGACAGAGGCTGTGAATAGAGCAGACAGTGGCTGTGAATAGAGCAGACAGAGGCTGTGAATAGAGCAGACAGAAGGGGGTGAATAGAGCAGACAGTGGGCTTCAATAGAGCAGGCAGAGGGCGTGAATCGAGCAGACAGAGGCTTTGAATAGAGCAGACAGAGGCTGTGAATAGAGCAGACAGCGGGTGAGAATAGAGCAGACAGAGAGTGTGAATAGAGCAAACAGAGGGTATGAATAGAGCAGACAGAGTCTGTGAATAGAGCAGACAGAAGGGGGTGAATAGAGCAGACAGAGACTGTGAATAGAGCAGACTGAGGCTGTCAATAGAGCAGACAGAGGCTGTGAATAGAGCAGACAGAAGGGGGTGAATAGAGCAGACAGTGGGCTTCAATAGAGCAGACAGAGGGCGTGAATCGAGCAGAGAGAGGCTTTGAATGGAGCAGACAGAGGCTGTGAATAGAGCAGACAGAGGGCTTCAATAGAGCAGACAGAGGGCGTGAATAGAGCTGACAGAGGCTGTGAATAGAGCAGACAGAGGCTGTGAATAGAGCAGACAGAGGCTGTGAATAGAGCAGACAGAAGGGGGTGAATAGAGCAGACAGTGGGCTTCAATAGAGCAGGCAGAGGGCGTGAATCGAGCAGACAGAGGCTTTGAATAGAGCAGACAGAGGCTGTGAATAGAGCAGACAGAGGGCTTCAATAGAGCAGACAGAGGGCGTGAATAGAGCTGACAGAGGCTGTGAATAGAGCAGACAGAGGCTGTGAATAGAGCAGACAGAGGCTGTGAATAGAGCAGGCAGAGGCTGTGAATAGAGCAGACAGAGGCTGTGAATAGAGCAGACAGAGGCTGTGAATAGAGCAGACAGAGGCTGTGAATAGAGCAGGCAGAGGCTGTGAATAGAGCAGACAGAGGCTGTGAATAGAGCAGACAGAGGCTGTGAATGGAGCAGATAGAGGCTGTGAATAAAGCAGACAGAGGCTGTGAATGGAGCAGACAGAGGGCATGACTAGGGCTGTAAGAGGGTGTGAATAGTGCAGACAGAGGGCGTGAATAGAGCAGACAGAGGGGGCGAATAGAGCAGACAGAGGGGGGGAATAGAGCAGACAGAGGGCATGAATAGAGCAGACAGAGGGGGTGAATAGAGCAGACCAAGGGCATGAATCGCGTAGACAGAGGCTGTGAATAGAGCAGACAGAAGGGGGTGAATAGAGCAGACAGAGGCTGTGGATAGTGCAGACAGAAGGGGGTGAATAGAGCAGACAGAGGCTGCGAATAGAGCAGACAGAGGCTGTGAATAGGGCAGACAGAAGGGTGCGAATAGAGCAGACAGAGGCTGTGAATAGAGCAAACAGAGGCTGTGAATAAAGCAGGCAGAGGGGGTGAATAGAGCCAACAGAGGGGTGAATAGAGCAGACAGAGGGGGCGTAAAGAGCAGACAGAGGTGGCGAATAGAGCAGACAGAGGGTGTGAATAGAGCAGACAGAGGGGGTGAATAGAGCAGACAGAGGGGGTGAATAGAGCAGACAGAGGGAGTGAATAGAGCAGACAGAGGGGGTGAATAGAGCAGACAGAGGGCATGAATAGAGCAGACAGAGGGGGTGAATAGAGCAGACATAGGGCATGAATAGTGCAGACAGAGGCTGTGAATAGAGCAGACTGAGGCTGTGAATACAGCAGACAGAGGTTGTGAATAGAGCAGACAGAGGGGGTGAATAGAGCAGACAGAGGTTGGGAATAGCGCAGACAGAGGCTGTGAATCGGGCAGACAGAATGGGGTGAAGAGAGCAGACAGAGGCTGTGAATAGAGCAGACTGAGGCTGTCAATAGAGCAGACAGAGGCTGTGAATAGAGCAGACAGAAGGGGGTGAATAGAGCAGACAGAAGTTGTGAATAGAGCAGACAGAGGCTGTGAATAGGGCAGACAGAAGGGGGTGAATAGAGCAGACAGTGGCTGTGAATATAGCAGACAGAGGCTGTGAATAGAGCAGACAAAGGCTGTGAATAGAGCAGACAGAGGCTGTGAATAGAGCAGACAGAGGGTGTGAATAGAGCAGACAGGGGCTGTGAATAGAGCAGACAGAAGGGGGCGAATAGAGCAGACAGAGGCTGTGAATAGAGCAGACAGAAGGGGGTGAATAGAGCAGAAAGAGGATGTGAATAGAGCAGACAGAAGGGGTTGAATATAGCAGACAGAGATTGTGAATAGAGCAGACAGAGGCTTTGAATAGAGCAGACAGAGGCTGTGAATAGAGCAGACAGAGGGTGTGAATAGAGCAGACAGTGGGAGTGAATAGAGCAGACAGAGGTTGTGAATAGAGCAGACAGAGGCTGTGAATAGGGCAGACAGAAGGGGGTGAATAGAGCAGACAGAGGCTGTGAATATAGCAGACAGAGGCTGTGAATAGAGCAGACAGAGGCTGTGAATAGAGCAGACAGAGGGTGTGAATAGAGCAGACAGTGGGAGTGAATAGAGCAGACAGAGGCGTGAATAGAGCAGACAGAGGTTGTGAATAGAGCAGGCAAAGGCTGTGAATAGAGCAGACAGAGGCTGTGAATAGAGCAGACAGAGGGTGTGAATAGAGCAGACAGGGGCTGTGAATACAGCAGACAGAAGGGGGCGAATGGAGCAGACAGAGGCTGTGAATAGAGCAGACAGAAGGGGGTGAATAGAGCAGAAAGAGGATGTGAATAGAGCAGACAGAAGGGGTTGAATATAGCAGACAGAGATTGTGAATAGAGCAGACAGAGGCTTTGAATAGAGCAGACATAAGGGGGTGAATAGAGCAGACAGAGGCTGTCAATAGAGCAGACAGAGGCTGTGACTGGAGCAGACAGAGGGTGTGAATAGAGCAGACAGAGGCTGTGAATAGAGCAGACAGAAGGGGGTGAATGGAGCAGACAGAGGCTGTGAATAGAGCAGACAGAGGTTGTGAATAGGGCAGACAGAAGGGGTGAATAGAGCAGACAGATGGTGTGAATAGAGACAACAGAGGGGGCGAATAGAGCAGATAGAGGGGGCGAATAGAGCAGACAGAGGCTGTGAAAGAGCAAACAGAGGGTGTGAATAGAGCAGGCAGAGGGTGTGAATAGAGACAACAGAGGGGGTGAATAGAGCAGACAGAGGGTGTGAATAGAGCAGACAGAGAGGGCGAATAGAGCAGACAGAGGGGGCGAATAGAGCAGACAGAGGCTGTGAATAGAGCAGACAGAGGGTGTGAATAGAGCAGACAGGGGCTGTGAATAGAGCAGACAGAAGGGGGCGAATAGAGCAGACAGAGGCTGTGAATAGAGCAGACAGAAGGGGGTGAATAGAGCAGAAAGAGGATGTGAATAGAGCAGACAGAAGGGGTTGAATATAGCAGACAGAGATTGTGAATAGAGCAGACAGAGGCTTTGAATAGAGCAGACATAAGGGGGTGAATAGAGCAGACAGAGGCTGTCAATAGAGCAGACAGAGGCTGTGAATAGAGCAGACAGAAGCTGTGGTTGGAGCAGACAGAGGCTGTGAATAGCGCAGACATAAGGGGGTGACTAGAGCAGACAGAGGCTGTGAATAGAGCAGACAGTGGCTGTGAATAGAGCAAACAGAGGACATGAATAGAGCAGACAGAGGGTGTGAATAGAGCAGACAGAGGCTGTGAATAGAGCAGACAGAAGGGGTGAATGGAGCAGACAGAGGCTGTGAATAGAGCAGACAGAGGTTGTGAATAGGGCAGACAGAAGGGGCGAATAGAGCAGACAGATGGTGTGAATAGAGCCAACAGAGGGGGAGAATAGAGCAGACAGAGGGGGCGAATAGAGCAGACAGAGGTGGCGAATAGAGCAGACAGAGGCTGTGAAAGAGCAAACAGAGGGTGTGAATAGAGCAGGCAGAGGGTGTGAATAGAGACAACAGAGGGGGTGAATAGAGCAGACAGAGGGTGTGAATAGAGCAGACAGAGAGGGCGAATAGAGCAGACAGAGGGGGCGAATAGAGCAGACAGAGGGTGTGAATAGAGCAGGCAGAGGGTGTGAATAGAGCCAACAGAGGGGGTGAAAAGAGCAGACAGAGGGGGCGAAAAGAGCAGACAGAGGGGGCGAATAGAGCAGACAGAGGGTGTGAGTAGAGCAGACAGAGGCTGTGAATGAAGCAGACAGAGGGCGTGAATAAAGCTGAAAGAGTGTGTGAATAGTGCAGACAGAGGGCGTGAATAGAGCAGACAGAGGGGCGAATAGAGCAGTCAGAGGGGCTGAATAGAGCAGACAGATGGGGTGAATAGAGCAGACAGAGGGCATGAATAGAGCAGACAGAGGGGATGAATAGAGCAGACATAGGGCATGAATAGAGCAGTCAGAGGCTGTGAATAGAGCAGACTGAGGCTGTGAATAGAGCAGACAGAGGCTGTGAATAGAGCAGACAGAGGGTGTGAATAGAGCAGACAGAGGCTGTGAGTAGGGCAGACAGAAGGGGTTGAATAGAGCAGACAGAGGCTGTGAATAGAGCAGACAGAGGCTGTGAGTAGGGCAGACAGAAGGGGGTGAATAGAGCAGACAGAGGCTGTGAATAGAGCAGACAGAAGGTGTGAATAGAGCAGACAGAGGGTGTGAATAGAGCAGACAGAGGGTGTGAATAGAGCAGACAGAGGATGTGAATAGAGCAGACAGAAGGGGGCGAATAGAGCAGACAGAGGCTGTGAATAGTGCAGAAAGAGGCTGTGAATAGGGCAGACAGAAGGGGATGAATAGAGCAGACAGAGGCTGTGAATAGAGCAGACTGAGGCTGTCAGTAGAGCAGACAGTGGCTGTGAATAGCGCAGACAGAAGGGGGTGAATAGAGCAGACAGAGGCTGTGAATAGAGCAGACAGAGGCTGTGAATAGGGCAGACAGAAGGAGGTGAATAGAGCAGACAGAGGCTGGGAATAGAGCAGACAGAGGGTGTGAATAGAGCAGACAGAGGGTGTGAATAGAGCAGATAGAGGCTGTGAATAGAGCAGACAGAAGGGGGCAAATAGAGCAGACAGAGGCTGTGAATAGAGCAAACAGAGGCTGTGAATAGAGCAGGCAGAGGGTGTGAATAGAGCCAACAGAGGGGGTGAATAGAGCAGACAGAGGGGGCAAAAAGAGCAGACAGAGGGGGCGAACAGAGCAGACAGAGGGTGTGAATGGAGCAGACAGAGGCTGTGAATGGAGCAGACAGAGGGCATGAATAGAGCTGAAAGAGGGTGTGAATAGTGCAGACAGAGGGCATGAATAGAGCAGACAGAGGGGGCGAATAGAGAAGACAGAGGGGGTGAATAGAGCAGACAAAGGGGGTGAATCGAGCAGACAGAGGGAGTGAATAGAGCAGACATAGGGCATGAATAGAGCAGACAGAGGCTGTGAATAGAGCAGGCTGAGGCTGTGAATAGAGCAGACAGAGGCTGTGAATAGAGCAGCCAGAAGCGGGTGAATAGAGCAGACACAGGCTGTGAATAGAGCAGACAGAGGCTGTGAATAGGGCAGACAGAAGGGGTGAATAGAGCAGACAGAGGCTGTGAATAGAGCAGACAGAGGGTGAGAATAGAGCAGACAGAGGGTGTGAATGGAGCAGACAGTGGCTGTGAATAGAGCAGACAGAAGGGGGTGAATAGCTCAGACAGAGTCTGTGAATAGAGCAGAGAGAAGGGGGTGAATAGAGCAGACAGAGGATGTGAATAGAGCAGACAGAGGCTGTGAATAGGGCAGACAGAAGGGGGTGAATAGACCAGACAGAGGCTGTGAATAGAGCAGACAGAGGGTGAGAATAGAGCAGACAGAGAGTGTGAATAGAGCAAACAGAGGGTATGAATAGAGCAGAGAGAGTCTGTGAATAGAGCAGACAGAAGCGGGTGAATAGAGCAGACAGAGACTGTGAATAGAGCAGACTGAGGCTGTCAATAGAGCAGACAGAGGCTGTGAATAGAGCAGACAGAAGGGGGTGAATAAAGCAGACAGTGGGCTTCAATAGAGCAGACCGAGGGCGTGAATCGAGCAGAGAGAGGCTTTGAATGGAGCAGACAGAGGCTGTGAATAGAGCAGACAGAGGGCTTCAATAGAGCAGACAGAGGGCGTGAATAGAGCTGACAGAGGCTGTGAATAGAGCAGACAGAGGCTGTGAATAGAGCAGGCAGAGGCTGTGAATAGAGCAGACAGAGGCTGTGAATAGAGCAGACAGAGGCTGTGAATAGAGCAGACAGAGGCTGTGAATAGAGCAGGCAGAGGCTGTGAATAGAGCAGACAGAGGCTGTGAATAGAGCAGACAGAGGCTGTGAATGGAGCAGATAGAGGCTGTGAATAAAGCAGACAGAGGCTGTGAATGGAGCAGACAGAGGGCATGACTAGGGCTGTAAGAGGGTGTGAATAGTGCAGACAGAGGGCGTGAATAGAGCAGACAGAGGGGGCGAATAGAGCAGACAGAGGGGGGGAATAGAGCAGACAGAGGGCATGAATAGAGCAGACAGAGGGGGTGAATAGAGCAGACCAAGGGCATGAATCGCGTAGACAGAGGCTGTGAATAGAGCAGACAGAAGGGGGTGAATAGAGCAGACAGAGGCTGTGGATAGTGCAGACAGAAGGGGGTGAATAGAGCAGACAGAGGCTGCGAATAGAGCAGACAGAGGCTGTGAATAGGGCAGACAGAAGGGTGCGAATAGAGCAGACAGAGGCTGTGAATAGAGCAAACAGAGGCTGTGAATAAAGCAGGCAGAGGGGGTGAATAGAGCCAACAGAGGGGGTGAATAGAGCAGACAGAGGGGGCGTAAAGAGCAGACAGAGGTGGCGAATAGAGCAGACAGAGGGTGTGAATAGAGCAGACAGAGGGGGTGAATAGAGCAGACAGAGGGGGTGAATAGAGCAGACAGAGGGAGTGAATAGAGCAGACAGAGGGGGTGAATAGAGCAGACAGAGGGCATGAATAGAGCAGACAGAGGGGGTGAATAGAGCAGACATAGGGCATGAATAGTGCAGACAGAGGCTGTGAATAGAGCAGACTGAGGCTGTGAATACAGCAGACAGAGGTTGTGAATAGAGCAGACAGAGGGGGTGAATAGAGCAGACAGAGGTTGGGAATAGCGCAGACAGAGGCTGTGAATCGGGCAGACAGAATGGGGTGAAGAGAGCAGACAGAGGCTGTGAATAGAGCAGACTGAGGCTGTCAATAGAGCAGACAGAGGCTGTGAATAGAGCAGACAGAAGGGGGTGAATAGAGCAGACAGAAGTTGTGAATAGAGCAGACAGAGGCTGTGAATAGGGCAGACAGAAGGGGGTGAATAGAGCAGACAGTGGCTGTGAATATAGCAGACAGAGGCTGTGAATAGAGCAGACAAAGGCTGTGAATAGAGCAGACAGAGGCTGTGAATAGAGCAGACAGAGGGTGTGAATAGAGCAGACAGGGGCTGTGAATAGAGCAGACAGAAGGGGGCGAATAGAGCAGACAGAGGCTGTGAATAGAGCAGACAGAAGGGGGTGAATAGAGCAGAAAGAGGATGTGAATAGAGCAGACAGAAGGGGTTGAATATAGCAGACAGAGATTGTGAATAGAGCAGACAGAGGCTTTGAATAGAGCAGACAGAGGCTGTGAATAGAGCAGACAGAGGGTGTGAATAGAGCAGACAGTGGGAGTGAATAGAGCAGACAGAGGTTGTGAATAGAGCAGACAGAGGCTGTGAATAGGGCAGACAGAAGGGGGTGAATAGAGCAGACAGAGGCTGTGAATATAGCAGACAGAGGCTGTGAATAGAGCAGACAGAGGCTGTGAATAGAGCAGACAGAGGGTGTGAATAGAGCAGACAGTGGGAGTGAATAGAGCAGACAGAGGCGTGAATAGAGCAGACAGAGGTTGTGAATAGAGCAGGCAAAGGCTGTGAATAGAGCAGACAGAGGCTGTGAATAGAGCAGACAG
>NC_140998.1:4545448-4629504 GCF_052327205.1 Somniosus microcephalus | reverse complement strand
TAGAGCTGAAAGAGGGTGTGAATAGTGCAGACAGAGGGCGTGAATATAGCAGACAGAGGGGGCGAATAGAGCAGACAGAGGGGGTGAATAGAGCAGACAGAGGGAGTGAATAGAGCAGACAGAAGGGGTGAATAGAGCAGACAGAGGCTGTGAATAGCGCAGACAGAGGCTGTGAATAGAGCAGACAGAGGCTGTGAATGGAGCAGACAGAGGACGTGACTAGAGCTGAAAGAGGGTGTGAATAGTGCAGACAGAGGGCATGTATAGAGCAGACAGAGGGGGCGAATAGAGCAGACAGAGGAGGTGAATAGAGCAGACAGAGGGAATGAATAGAGCAGACAGAAGGGGTGAATAGAGCAGACAGAGGCTGTGAATAGCGCAGACAGAGGCTGTGAATAGGGCAGATAGAAGGGGTGAATAGAGCAGACATAGGGCATGAATCGAGTAGACAGAGGCTGTGAATAGAGCAGACAGTGGCTGTGAATAGAGCAGACAGAGGGCTTCAATAGAGCAGACAGAGGGCGTGAATAGAGCAGACAGAGGCTGTGAATAGAGCAGGCAGAGGCTGTGAATAGAGCAGACAGAGGCTGTGAATAGAGCAGACAGAGGCTGTGAATGGAGCAGACAGAGGCTGTGAATAGCGCAGGCAGAGGCTGTGAATAGAGCAGACAGAGGCTGTGAATGGAGCAGACAGAGGGCGTGACTAGAGCTGAAAGAGGGTGTGAATAGTGCAGACAGAGGGCGTGTATAGAGCAGACAGAGGGGGCGAATAGAGCAGACAGAGGAGGTGAATAGAGCAGACAGAGGGAATGAATAGAGCAGACAGAAGGGGTGAATAGAGCAGACAGAGGCTGTGAATAGCGCAGACAGAGGCTGTGAATAGGGCAGACAGAAGGGGTGAATAGAGCAGACATAGGGCATGAATCGAGTAGACAGAGGCTGTGAATAGAGCAGACTGAGGCTGTGAATAGAGCAGGCAGAGGCTGTGAATAGAGCAGACAGAGGCTGTGAATAGAGCAGACAGAGGCTGTGGATGGAGCAGACAGAGGCTGTGAATAGAGAAGACAGAGGCTGTGAATGGTGCAGACCGAGGGCGTGACTAGAGCTGAAAGAGGGTGTGAATAGTGCAGACAGAGGGCGTGAATATAGCAGACAGAGGGGGCGAATAGAGCAGACAGAGGGGGTGAATAGAGCAGACAGAGGGAGTGAATAGAGCAGACAGAAGGGGTGAATAGAGCAGACAGAGGCTGTGAATAGCGCAGACAGAGGCTGTGAATAGAGCAGACAGAGGCTGTGAATGGAGCAGACAGAGGACGTGACTAGAGCTGAAAGAGGGTGTGAATAGTGCAGACAGAGGGCATGTATAGAGCAGACAGAGGGGGCGAATAGAGCAGACAGAGGAGGTGAATAGAGCAGACAGAGGGAATGAATAGAGCAGACAGAAGGGGTGAATAGAGCAGACAGAGGCTGTGAATAGCGCAGACAGAGGCTGTGAATAGGGCAGATAGAAGGGGTGAATAGAGCAGACATAGGGCATGAATCGAGTAGACAGAGGCTGTGAATAGAGCAGACAGTGGCTGTGAATAGAGCAGACAGAAGAGGTGAATAGAGCAGACAGAGGCTGTGAAAAGTGCAGACAGAGGCTGTGAATAGGGCAGACAGAAGGGGGTGAATAGAGCAGACAGAGGCTGTGAATAGAGCAGACTGAGGCTGTCAATAGAGCAGACAGAGGCTGTGAATACAGCAGACAGAAGGGGGTGAATACAGCAGACAGAGGCTGTGAATAGAGCAGACAGAGGCTGTGAATAGGGGAGACAGAAGGGGGTGAATAGAGCAGACAGAGGCTGTGAATAGAGCAGACAGAGGGTGTGAATAGAGCAGCCACAGGGTGTGAATAGAGCAGACAGAGGGTGTGAATAGAGCAGACAGAGGCTGTGAATAGAGCAGACAGAAGGGGGCGAATAGAGCAGACAGAGGCTGTGAATAGAGCAAACAGAGGCTGTGAATAGAGCAGACAGAGGCTGTGAATGTAGCAGACAGAGGGCGCGAATAGAGCTGAAAGAGGGTGTGAATAGTGCAGACAGAGGGCGTGAATAGAGCAGACAGAGGGGGCGAATAGAGCAGACAGAGGGGGTGAATAGAGCAGACAGGGGGGTGAATAGAGCAGACAGAGGGGGTGAATAAAGCAGACAGAGGGCATGAATAGAGCTGACAGAGGGGGTGAATAGAGAAAACATAGGACATGAATAGAGCAGACAGAGGCTGTGA
Source organism: Somniosus microcephalus (assembly GCF_052327205.1). Classification (NCBI taxonomy): domain Eukaryota; kingdom Metazoa; phylum Chordata; class Chondrichthyes; order Squaliformes; family Somniosidae; genus Somniosus; species Somniosus microcephalus. The sequence goes on along the minus strand of NC_140998.1, from coordinate 4,627,236 downwards.
ATAGAGCAGACTGAGGCTGTGAATAGAGCAGACAGAGGCTCTAAATAGAGCAGACAGAAGGGGGTGAATAGAGCAGACAGAGGCTGTGAATAGCACAGACAGAGGCTGTGAATAGGGCAGACAGAAGGGGGTGAATAGAGCAGACAGCGGCTGTGAATAAAGCAGACTGAGGCTGTCAAAAGAGCAGACAGTGGCTGTGAATAGAGCAGACAGAAGGGGGTGAATAGAGCAGACAGAGGCTGTGAATAGAGCAGACAGAGGCTGTGAATAGGGCAGACAGAAGGGGGTGAATAGAGCAGACAGAGGCTGTGAATAGAGCAGACAGAGGGTGTGAATAGAGCAGACAGAGGGTGTGAATAGAGCAGACAGAGGGGGTGAATAGAGCAGACAGAGGCTGTGAATAGAGCAGACAGAAGGGGGCGAATAGAGCAGACAGAGGCTGTGAATAGAGCAGACAGGAGGGGGTGAATAGAGCAGACAGAGGATGTGAATAGAGCAGACAGAAGGGGGTGACTATAGCAGACAGAGATTGTGAATAGAACAGACAGAGGCTTTGAATAGAGCAGACAGAAGGGTGTGAATAGAGCAGACAGAGGCTGTGAATAGAGCAGACAGAGGCTGTGAATAGAGCAGACAGAGGCTGTGAATAGAGCAGACATAAGGGGGTGAATAGAGCAGACAGAGGCTGTGTATAGAGCAGACAGAGGCTGTGAATAGAGCAAACAGACGCCGTGAATAGAGAAGACAGAGGGTGTGAATAGGACAGACAGAAGGGGGTGAATAGACCAGACAGAGGCTGTGAATAGAGCAGACAGAGGGTGTGAATAGAGCAGACAGAGGGTGTGAATAGAGCAGACAGAGGGTGTGAATAGAGCAGACAGAGGGTGTGAATAGAGCAGAAAGAAGGGGTGAATAGAGCAGACAAAGGCTGTGAATAGAGCAGACTGAGGTTGTCAATAGAGCAGACAGAGGCTGTGAATAGAACAGACAGAAGGGGGTGAGTAGAGGAGACAGTGGGCTTCAATAGCGCAGACAGAGGCTTTGAATAGAGCAGACAGAGGCTTTGAATAGAGCAGACAGAGGCTGTGAATAGAGCAGACAGAGGGCTTCAATAGAGCAGACAGAGGGCGTGAATAGAGCAGACAGAGGCTGTGAATAGAGCAGGCAGAGGCTGTGAATAGAGCAGACAGAGGCTGTGAATAGAGCAGACAGAGGCTGTGAATGGAGCAGACAGAGGCTGTGAATAGCGCAGACAGAGGCTGTGAATAGAGCAGACAGAGGCTGTGAATGGAGCAGACAGAGGGCGTGACTAGAGCTGAAAGAGGGTGTGAATAGTGCAGACAGAGGGCGTGTATAGAGCAGACAGAGGGGGCGAATAGAGCAGACAGAGGAGGTGAATAGAGCAGACAGAGGGAATGAATAGAGCAGACAGAAGGGGTGAATAGAGCAGACAGAGGCTGTGAATAGCGCAGACAGAGGCTGTGAATAGGGCAGACAGAAGGGGTGAATAGAGCAGACATAGGGCATGAATCGAGTAGACAGAGGCTGTGAATAGAGCAGACTGAGGCTGTGAATAGAGCAGACAGAGGCTGTGAATAGAGCAGACAGAAGGGGTGAATAGAGCAGACAGAGGCTGTGAAACGTGCAGACAGAGGCTGTGAATAGGGCAGACAGAAGGGGGTGAATAGAGCAGACAGAGGCTGTGAATAGAGCAGACTGAGGCTGTCAATAGAGCAGAGAGAGGCTGTGAATACAGCAGACAGAAGGGGGTGAATAGAGCAGACAGAGGCTGTGTATAGAGCAGACAGAGGCTGTGAATAGAGCAAACAGACGCCGTGAATAGAGAAGACAGAGGGTGTGAATAGGACAGACAGAAGGGGGTGAATAGACCAGACAGAGGCTGTGAATAGAGCAGACAGAGGGTGTGAATAGAGCAGACAGAGGGTGTGAATAGAGCAGACAGAGGGTGTGAATAGAGCAGACAGAGGGTGTGAATAGAGCAGAAAGAAGGGGTGAATAGAGCAGACAAAGGCTGTGAATAGAGCAGACTGAGGTTGTCAATAGAGCAGACAGAGGCTGTGAATAGAACAGACAGAAGGGGGTGAGTAGAGGAGACAGTGGGCTTCAATAGCGCAGACAGAGGCTTTGAATAGAGCAGACAGAGGCTTTGAATAGAGCAGACAGAGGCTGTGAATAGAGCAGACAGAGGGCTTCAATAGAGCAGACAGAGGGCGTGAATAGAGCAGACAGAGGCTGTGAATAGAGCAGGCAGAGGCTGTGAATAGAGCAGACAGAGGCTGTGAATAGAGCAGACAGAGGCTGTGAATGGAGCAGACAGAGGCTGTGAATAGCGCAGACAGAGGCTGTGAATAGAGCAGACAGAGGCTGTGAATGGAGCAGACAGAGGGCGTGACTAGAGCTGAAAGAGGGTGTGAATAGTGCAGACAGAGGGCGTGTATAGAGCAGACAGAGGGGGCGAATAGAGCAGACAGAGGAGGTGAATAGAGCAGACAGAGGGAATGAATAGAGCAGACAGAAGGGGTGAATAGAGCAGACAGAGGCTGTGAATAGCGCAGACAGAGGCTGTGAATAGGGCAGACAGAAGGGGTGAATAGAGCAGACATAGGGCATGAATCGAGTAGACAGAGGCTGTGAATAGAGCAGACTGAGGCTGTGAATAGAGCAGACAGAGGCTGTGAATAGAGCAGACAGAAGGGGTGAATAGAGCAGACAGAGGCTGTGAAACGTGCAGACAGAGGCTGTGAATAGGGCAGACAGAAGGGGGTGAATAGAGCAGACAGAGGCTGTGAATAGAGCAGACTGAGGCTGTCAATAGAGCAGAGAGAGGCTGTGAATACAGCAGACAGAAGGGGGTGAATAGAGCAGACAGAGGCTGTGAATAGAGCAGGCAGAGGCTGTGAATAGGGGAGACAGAAGGGGGTGAATAGAGCAGACAGAGGCTGTGAATAGAGCAGACAGAGGGTGTGAATAGAGCAGCCACAGGGTGTGAATAGAGCAGACAGAGGGTGTGAATAGAGCAGACAGAGGCTGTGAATAGAGCAGACAGAGGGGGCGAATAGAGCAGACAGAGGGGGTGAACAGAGCAGACAGGGGGGTGAATAGAGCAGACAGAGGGAGTGAATAGAGCAGACAGAGGGGGTGAATAGAGGAGACAGAGGGCATGAATAGAGCAGACAGAGGGCGTGAATAGAGCAAACATAGGGCATGAATAGAGCAGACAGAGGCTGTGAATAGAGCAGACTGAGGCTGTGAATAGAGCAGACAGAGGCTCTAAATAGAGCAGACAGAAGGGGGTGAATAGAGCAGACAGAGGCTGTGAATAGCACAGACAGAGGCTGTGAATAGGGCAGACAGAAGGGGGTGAATAGAGCAGAGAGAGGCTTTGAATGGAGCAGACAGAGGCTGTGAATAGAGCAGACAGAGGGCTTCAATAGAGCAGACAGAGGGCGTGAATCGAGCAGAGAGAGGCTTTGAATGGAGCAGACAGAGGCTGTGAATAGAGCAGACAGAGGGCTTCAATAGAGCAGACAGAGGGCGTGAATAGAGCTGACAGAGGCTGTGAATAGAGCAGACAGAGGCTGTGAATAGAGCAGACAGAGGCTGTGAATAGAGCAGACAGAAGGGGGTGAATAGAGCAGACAGTGGGCTTCAATAGAGCAGGCAGAGGGCGTGAATCGAGCAGACAGAGGCTTTGAATAGAGCAGACAGAGGCTGTGAATAGAGCAGACAGAGGGCTTCAATAGAGCAGACAGAGGGCGTGAATAGAGCAGACAGAGGCTGTGAATAGAGCAGGCAGAGGCTGTGAATAGAGCAGACAGAGGCTGTGAATAGAGCAGACAGAGGCTGTGAATGGAGCAGACAGAGGCTGTGAATAGCGCAGGCAGAGGCTGTGAATAGAGCAGACAGAGGCTGTGAATGGAGCAGACAGAGGGCGTGACTAGAGCTGAAAGAGGGTGTGAATAGTGCAGACAGAGGGCGTGTATAGAGCAGACAGAGGGGGCGAATAGAGCAGACAGAGGAGGTGAATAGAGCAGACAGAGGGAATGAATAGAGCAGACAGAAGGGGTGAATAGAGCAGACAGAGGCTGTGAATAGCGCAGACAGAGGCTGTGAATAGGGCAGACAGAAGGGGTGAATAGAGCAGACATAGGGCATGAATCGAGTAGACAGAGGCTGTGAATAGAGCAGACTGAGGCTGTGAATAGAGCAGACAGAGGCTGTGAATAGAGCAGACAGAAGGGGTGAATAGAGCAGACAGAGGCTGTGAAACGTGCAGACAGAGGCTGTGAATAGGGCAGACAGAAGGGGGTGAATAGAGCAGACAGAGGCTGTGAATAGAGCAGACTGAGGCTGTCAATAGAGCAGAGAGAGGCTGTGAATACAGCAGACAGAAGGGGGTGAATAGAGCAGACAGAGGCTGTGAATAGAGCAGGCAGAGGCTGTGAATAGGGGAGACAGAAGGGGGTGAATAGAGCAGACAGAGGTTGTGAATAGAGCAGACAGAGGGTGTGAATAGAGCAGCCACAGGGTGTGAATAGAGCAGACAGAGGCTGTGAATAGAGCAGGCAGAGGCTGTGAATAGAGCAGACAGAGGCTGTGAATAGAGCAGACAGAGGCTGTGAATGGAGCAGATAGAGGCTGTGAATAAAGCAGACAGAGGCTGTGAATGGAGCAGACAGAGGGCATGACTAGGGCTGTAAGAGGGTGTGAATAGTGCAGACAGAGGGCGTGAATAGAGCAGACAGAGGGGGCGAATAGAGCAGACAGAGGGGGGGAATAGAGCAGACAGAGGGCATGAATAGAGCAGACAGAGGGGGTGAATAGAGCAGACAAAGGGCATGAATCGAGTAGACAGAGGCTGTGAATAGAGCAGACAGAGGCTGTGGATAGTGCAGACAGAAGGGGGTGAATAGAGCAGACAGAGGCTGCGAATAGAGCAGACAGAGGCTGTGAATAGGGCAGACAGAAGGGTGCGAATAGAGCAGACAGAGGCTGTGAATAGAGCAAACAGAGGCTGTGAATAAAGTAGGCAGAGGGGGTGAATAGAGCCAACAGAGGGGGTGAATAGAGCAGACAGAGGGGGCGTAAAGAGCAGACAGAGGGGGCGAATAGAGCAGACAGAGGGTGTGAATAGAGCAGACAGAGGGGGTGAATAGAGCAGACAGAGGGGGTGAATAGAGCAGACAGAGGGAGTGAATAGAGCAGACAGAGGGGGTGAATAGAGCAGACAGAGGGCATGAATAGAGCAGACAGAGGGGGTGAATAGAGCAGACATAGGGCATGAATAGTGCAGACAGAGGCTGTGAATAGAGCAGACTGAGGCTGTGAATACAGCAGACAGAGGTTGTGAATAGAGCAGACAGAGGGGGTGAATAGAGCAGACAGAGGTTGGGAATAGCGCAGACAGAGGCTGTGAACCGGGCAGACAGAATGGGGTGAAGAGAGCAGACAGAGGCTGTGAATAGAGCAGACTGAGGCTGTCAATAGAGCAGACAGAGGCTGTGAATAGAGCAGACAGAAGGGGGTGAATAGAGCAGACAGAGGTTGTGAATAGAGCAGACAGAGGCTGTGAATAGGGCAGACAGAAGGGGGTGAATAGAGCAGACAGTGGCTGTGAATATAGCAGACAGAGGCTGTGAATAGAGCAGACAAAGGCTGTGAATAGAGCAGACAGAGGCTGTGAATAGAGCAGACAGAGGGTGTGAATAGAGCAGACAGGGGCTGTGAATAGAGCAGACAGAAGGGGGCGAATAGAGCAGACAGAGGCTGTGAATAGAGCAGACAGAAGGTGTGAATAGAGCAGAAAGAGGATGTGAATAGAGCAGACAGAAGGGGTTGAATATAGCAGACAGAGATTGTGAATAGAGCAGACAGAGGCTTTGAATAGAGCAGACAGAGGCTGTGAATAGAGCAGACAGAGGGTGTGAATAGAGCAGACAGTGGGAGTGAATAGAGCAGACAGAGGTTGTGAATAGAGCAGACAGAGGCTGTGAATAGGGCAGACAGAAGGGGGTGAATAGAGCAGACAGAGGCTGTGGATATAGCAGACAGAGGCTGTGAATAGAGCAGACAGAGGCTGTGAATAGAGCAGACAGAGGGTGTGAACAGAGCAGACAGTGGGAGTGAATAGAGCAGACAGAGGCGTGAATAGAGCAGACAGAGGTTGTGAATAGAGCAGGCAAAGGCTGTGAATAGAGCAGACAGAGGCTGTGAATAGAGCAGACAGAGGGTGTGAATAGAGCAGACAGGGGCTGTGAATAGAGCAGACAGAAGGGGGCGAATGGAGCAGACAGAGGCTGTGAATAGAGCAGACAGAAGGGGGTGAATAGAGCAGAAAGAGGATGTGAATAGAGCAGACAGAAGGGGTTGAATATAGCAGACAGAGATTGTGAATAGAGCAGACAGAGGCTTTGAATAGAGCAGACATAAGGGGGTGAATAGAGCAGACAGAGGCTGTCAATAGAGCAGAAAGAGGCTGTGACTGGAGCAGACAGAAGCTGTGGATAGAGCAGACAGAGGCTGTGAATAGAGCAGACAGTGGCTGTGAATAGAGCAAACAGAGGACATGAATAGAGCAGACAGAGGGTGTGAATAGAGCAGACAGAGGCTGTGAATAGAGCAGACAGAAGGGGGTGAATGGAGCAGACAGAGGCTGTGAATAGAGCAGACAGAGGTTGTGAATAGGGCAGACAGAAGGGGTGAATAGAGCAGACAGATGGTGTGAATAGAGACAACAGAGGGGGCGAATAGAGCAGATAGAGGGGGCGAATAGAGCAGACAGAGGCTGTGAAAGAGCAAACAGAGGGTGTGAATAGAGCAGGCAGAGGGTGTGAATAGAGACAACAGAGGGGGTGAATAGAGCAGACAGAGGGTGTGAATAGAGCAGACAGAGAGGGCGAATAGAGCAGACAGAGGGGGCGAATAGAGCAGACAGAGGCTGTGAATAGAGCAGACAGAGGGTGTGAATAGAGCAGACAGGGGCTGTGAATAGAGCAGACAGAAGGGGGCGAATAGAGCAGACAGAGGCTGTGAATAGAGCAGACAGAAGGGGGTGAATAGAGCAGAAAGAGGATGTGAATAGAGCAGACAGAAGGGGTTGAATATAGCAGACAGAGATTGTGAATAGAGCAGACAGAGGCTTTGAATAGAGCAGACATAAGGGGGTGAATAGAGCAGACAGAGGCTGTCAATAGAGCAGACAGAGGCTGTGAATAGAGCAGACAGAAGCTGTGGTTGGAGCAGACAGAGGCTGTGAATAGCGCAGACATAAGGGGGTGACTAGAGCAGACAGAGGCTGTGAATAGAGCAGACTGAGGCTGTGAATAGAGCAGACAGAGGCTCTAAATAGAGCAGACAGAAGGGGGTGAATAGAGCAGACAGAGGCTGTGAATAGCACAGACAGAGGCTGTGAATAGGGCAGACAGAAGGGGGTGAATAGAGCAGAGAGAGGCTTTGAATGGAGCAGACAGAGGCTGTGAATAGAGCAGACAGAGGGCTTCAATAGAGCAGACAGAGGGCGTGAATCGAGCAGAGAGAGGCTTTGAATGGAGCAGACAGAGGCTGTGAATAGAGCAGACAGAGGGCTTCAATAGAGCAGACAGAGGGCGTGAATAGAGCTGACAGAGGCTGTGAATAGAGCAGACAGAGGCTGTGAATAGAGCAGACAGAGGCTGTGAATAGAGCAGACAGAAGGGGGTGAATAGAGCAGACAGTGGGCTTCAATAGAGCAGGCAGAGGGCGTGAATCGAGCAGACAGAGGCTTTGAATAGAGCAGACAGAGGCTGTGAATAGAGCAGACAGAGGGCTTCAATAGAGCAGACAGAGGGCGTGAATAGAGCAGACAGAGGCTGTGAATAGAGCAGGCAGAGGCTGTGAATAGAGCAGACAGAGGCTGTGAATAGAGCAGACAGAGGCTGTGAATGGAGCAGACAGAGGCTGTGAATAGCGCAGGCAGAGGCTGTGAATAGAGCAGACAGAGGCTGTGAATGGAGCAGACAGAGGGCGTGACTAGAGCTGAAAGAGGGTGTGAATAGTGCAGACAGAGGGCGTGTATAGAGCAGACAGAGGGGGCGAATAGAGCAGACAGAGGAGGTGAATAGAGCAGACAGAGGGAATGAATAGAGCAGACAGAAGGGGTGAATAGAGCAGACAGAGGCTGTGAATAGCGCAGACAGAGGCTGTGAATAGGGCAGACAGAAGGGGTGAATAGAGCAGACATAGGGCATGAATCGAGTAGACAGAGGCTGTGAATAGAGCAGACTGAGGCTGTGAATAGAGCAGACAGAGGCTGTGAATAGAGCAGACAGAAGGGGTGAATAGAGCAGACAGAGGCTGTGAAACGTGCAGACAGAGGCTGTGAATAGGGCAGACAGAAGGGGGTGAATAGAGCAGACAGAGGCTGTGAATAGAGCAGACTGAGGCTGTCAATAGAGCAGAGAGAGGCTGTGAATACAGCAGACAGAAGGGGGTGAATAGAGCAGACAGAGGCTGTGAATAGAGCAGGCAGAGGCTGTGAATAGGGGAGACAGAAGGGGGTGAATAGAGCAGACAGAGGTTGTGAATAGAGCAGACAGAGGGTGTGAATAGAGCAGCCACAGGGTGTGAATAGAGCAGACAGAGGCTGTGAATAGAGCAGGCAGAGGCTGTGAATAGAGCAGACAGAGGCTGTGAATAGAGCAGACAGAGGCTGTGAATGGAGCAGATAGAGGCTGTGAATAAAGCAGACAGAGGCTGTGAATGGAGCAGACAGAGGGCATGACTAGGGCTGTAAGAGGGTGTGAATAGTGCAGACAGAGGGCGTGAATAGAGCAGACAGAGGGGGCGAATAGAGCAGACAGAGGGGGGGAATAGAGCAGACAGAGGGCATGAATAGAGCAGACAGAGGGGGTGAATAGAGCAGACAAAGGGCATGAATCGAGTAGACAGAGGCTGTGAATAGAGCAGACAGAGGCTGTGGATAGTGCAGACAGAAGGGGGTGAATAGAGCAGACAGAGGCTGCGAATAGAGCAGACAGAGGCTGTGAATAGGGCAGACAGAAGGGTGCGAATAGAGCAGACAGAGGCTGTGAATAGAGCAAACAGAGGCTGTGAATAAAGTAGGCAGAGGGGGTGAATAGAGCCAACAGAGGGGGTGAATAGAGCAGACAGAGGGGGCGTAAAGAGCAGACAGAGGGGGCGAATAGAGCAGACAGAGGGTGTGAATAGAGCAGACAGAGGGGGTGAATAGAGCAGACAGAGGGGGTGAATAGAGCAGACAGAGGGAGTGAATAGAGCAGACAGAGGGGGTGAATAGAGCAGACAGAGGGCATGAATAGAGCAGACAGAGGGGGTGAATAGAGCAGACATAGGGCATGAATAGTGCAGACAGAGGCTGTGAATAGAGCAGACTGAGGCTGTGAATACAGCAGACAGAGGTTGTGAATAGAGCAGACAGAGGGGGTGAATAGAGCAGACAGAGGTTGGGAATAGCGCAGACAGAGGCTGTGAACCGGGCAGACAGAATGGGGTGAAGAGAGCAGACAGAGGCTGTGAATAGAGCAGACTGAGGCTGTCAATAGAGCAGACAGAGGCTGTGAATAGAGCAGACAGAAGGGGGTGAATAGAGCAGACAGAGGTTGTGAATAGAGCAGACAGAGGCTGTGAATAGGGCAGACAGAAGGGGGTGAATAGAGCAGACAGTGGCTGTGAATATAGCAGACAGAGGCTGTGAATAGAGCAGACAAAGGCTGTGAATAGAGCAGACAGAGGCTGTGAATAGAGCAGACAGAGGGTGTGAATAGAGCAGACAGGGGCTGTGAATAGAGCAGACAGAAGGGGGCGAATAGAGCAGACAGAGGCTGTGAATAGAGCAGACAGAAGGTGTGAATAGAGCAGAAAGAGGATGTGAATAGAGCAGACAGAAGGGGTTGAATATAGCAGACAGAGATTGTGAATAGAGCAGACAGAGGCTTTGAATAGAGCAGACAGAGGCTGTGAATAGAGCAGACAGAGGGTGTGAATAGAGCAGACAGTGGGAGTGAATAGAGCAGACAGAGGTTGTGAATAGAGCAGACAGAGGCTGTGAATAGGGCAGACAGAAGGGGGTGAATAGAGCAGACAGAGGCTGTGGATATAGCAGACAGAGGCTGTGAATAGAGCAGACAGAGGCTGTGAATAAAGCAGACAGAGGGTGTGAACAGAGCAGACAGTGGGAGTGAATAGAGCAGACAGAGGCGTGAATAGAGCAGACAGAGGTTGTGAATAGAGCAGGCAAAGGCTGTGAATAGAGCAGACAGAGGCTGTGAATAGAGCAGACAGAGGGTGTGAATAGAGCAGACAGGGGCTGTGAATAGAGCAGACAGAAGGGGGCGAATGGAGCAGACAGAGGCTGTGAATAGAGCAGACAGAAGGGGGTGAATAGAGCAGAAAGAGGATGTGAATAGAGCAGACAGAAGGGGTTGAATATAGCAGACAGAGATTGTGAATAGAGCAGACAGAGGCTTTGAATAGAGCAGACATAAGGGGGTGAATAGAGCAGACAGAGGCTGTCAATAGAGCAGAAAGAGGCTGTGACTGGAGCAGACAGAAGCTGTGGATAGAGCAGACAGAGGCTGTGAATAGAGCAGACAGTGGCTGTGAATAGAGCAAACAGAGGACATGAATAGAGCAGACAGAGGGTGTGAATAGAGCAGACAGAGGCTGTGAATAGAGCAGACAGAAGGGGGTGAATGGAGCAGACAGAGGCTGTGAATAGAGCAGACAGAGGTTGTGAATAGGGCAGACAGAAGGGGTGAATAGAGCAGACAGATGGTGTGAATAGAGACAACAGAGGGGGCGAATAGAGCAGATAGAGGGGGCGAATAGAGCAGACAGAGGCTGTGAAAGAGCAAACAGAGGGTGTGAATAGAGCAGGCAGAGGGTGTGAATAGAGACAACAGAGGGGGTGAATAGAGCAGACAGAGGGTGTGAATAGAGCAGACAGAGAGGGCGAATAGAGCAGACAGAGGGGGCGAATAGAGCAGACAGAGGCTGTGAATAGAGCAGACAGAGGGTGTGAATAGAGCAGACAGGGGCTGTGAATAGAGCAGACAGAAGGGGGCGAATAGAGCAGACAGAGGCTGTGAATAGAGCAGACAGAAGGGGGTGAATAGAGCAGAAAGAGGATGTGAATAGAGCAGACAGAAGGGGTTGAATATAGCAGACAGAGATTGTGAATAGAGCAGACAGAGGCTTTGAATAGAGCAGACATAAGGGGGTGAATAGAGCAGACAGAGGCTGTCAATAGAGCAGACAGAGGCTGTGAATAGAGCAGACAGAAGCTGTGGTTGGAGCAGACAGAGGCTGTGAATAGCGCAGACATAAGGGGGTGACTAGAGCAGACAGAGGCTGTGAATAGAGCAGACAGTGGCTGTGAATAGAGCAAACAGTGGACATGAATAGAGCAGACAGAGGGTGTGAATAGAGCAGACAGAGGCTGTGAATAGAGCAGACAGAAGGGGTGAATGGAGCAGACAGAGGCTGTGAATAGAGCAGACAGAGGTTGTGAATAGGGCAGACAGAAGGGGCGAATAGAGCAGACAGATGGTGTGAATAGAGCCAACAGAGGGGGAGAATAGAGCAGACAGAGGGGGCGAATAGAGCAGACAGAGGGGGCGAATAGAGCAGACAGAGGCTGTGAAAGAGCAAACAGAGGGTGTGAATAGAGCAGGCAGAGGGTGTGAATAGAGACAACAGAGGGGGTGAATAGAGCAGACAGAGGGTGTGAATAGAGCAGACAGAGAGGGCGAATAGAGCAGACAGAGGGGGCGAATAGAGCAGACAGAGGGTGTGAATAGAGCAGGCAGAGGGTGTGAATAGAGCCAACAGAGGGGGTGAAAAGAGCAGACAGAGGGGGCGAAAAGAGCAGACAGAGGGGGCGAATAGAGCAGACAGAGGGTGTGAGTAGAGCAGACAGAGGCTGTGAATGAAGCAGACAGAGGGCGTGAATAAAGCTGAAAGAGTGTGTGAATAGTGCAGACAGAGGGCGTGAATAGAGCAGACAGAGGGGCGAATAGAGCAGTCAGAGGGGCTGAATAGAGCAGACAGATGGGGTGAATAGAGCAGACAGAGGGCATGAATAGAGCAGACAGAGGGGGTGAATAGAGCAGACATAGGGCATGAATAGAGCAGTCAGAGGCTGTGAATAGAGCAGACTGAGGCTGTGAATAGAGCAGACAGAGGCTGTGAATAGAGCAGACAGAGGATGTGAATAGAGCAGACAGAGGCTGTGAGTAGGGCAGACAGAAGGGGTTGAATAGAGCAGACAGAGGCTGTGAATAGAGCAGACAGAGGCTGTGAGTAGGGCAGACAGAAGGGGGTGAATAGAGCAGACAGAGGCTGTGAATAGAGCAGACAGAAGGTGTGAATAGAGCAGACAGAGGGTGTGAATAGAGCAGACAGAGGGTGTGAATAGAGCAGACAGAGGATGTGAATAGAGCAGACAGAAGGGGGCGAATAGAGCAGACAGAGGCTGTGAATAGTGCAGAAAGAGGCTGTGAATAGGGCAGACAGAAGGGGGTGAATAGAGCAGACAGAGGCTGTGAATAGAGCAGACTGAGGCTGTCAGTAGAGCAGACAGTGGCTGTGAATAGCGCAGACAGAAGGGGGTGAATAGAGCAGACAGAGGCTGTGAATAGAGCAGACAGAGGCTGTGAATAGGGCAGACAGAAGGAGGTGAATAGAGCAGACAGAGGCTGGGAATAGAGCAGACAGAGGGTGTGAATAGAGCAGACAGAGTGTGTGAATAGAGCAGATAGAGGCTGTGAATAGAGCAGACAGAAGGGGGCAAATAGAGCAGACAGAGGCTGTGAATAGAGCAAACAGAGGCTGTGAATAGAGCAGGCAGAGGGTGTGAATAGAGCCAACAGAGGGGGTGAATAGAGCAGACAGAGGGGGCGAAAAGAGCAGACAGAGGGGGCGAACAGAGCAGACAGAGGGTGTGAATGGAGCAGACAGAGGCTGTGAATGGAGCAGACAGAGGCTGTGAATGGAGCAGACAGAGGGCATGAATAGAGCTGAAAGAGGGTGTGAATAGTGCAGACAGAGGGCATGAATAGAGCAGACAGAGGGGGCGAATAGAGAAGACAGAGGGGGTGAATAGAGCAGACAAAGGGGGTGAATCGAGCAGACAGAGGGAGTGAATAGAGCAGACATAGGGCATGAATAGAGCAGACAGAGGCTGTGAATAGAGCAGGCTGAGGCTGTGAATAGAGCAGACAGAGGCTGTGAATAGAGCAGCCAGAAGCGGGTGAATAGAGCAGACACAGGCTGTGAATAGAGCAGACAGAGGCTGTGAATAGGGCAGACAGAAGGGGTGAATAGAGCAGACAGAGGCTGTGAATAGAGCAGACAGAGAGTGTGAATAGAGCAAACAGAGGGTATGAATAGAGCAGAGAGAGTCTGTGAATAGAGCAGACAGAAGCGGGTGAATAGAGCAGACAGAGACTGTGAATAGAGCAGACTGAGGCTGTCAATAGAGCAGACAGAGGCTGTGAATAGAGCAGACAGAAGGGGGTGAATAAAGCAGACAGTGGGCTTCAATAGAGCAGACAGAGGGCGTGAATCGAGCAGAGAGAGGCTTTGAATGGAGCAGACAGAGGCTGTGAATAGAGCAGACAGAGGGCTTCAATAGAGCAGACAGAGGGCGTGAATAGAGCTGACAGAGGCTGTGAATAGAGCAGACAGAGGCTTTGAATGGAGCAGACAGAGGCTGTGAATAGAGCAGACAGTGGGCTTCAATAGAGCAGGCAGAGGGCGTGAATAGAGCAGACAGAGGCTTTGAATAGAGCAGACAGAGGCTGTGAATAGAGCAGACAGAGGGCTTCAATAGAGCAGACAGAGGGCGTGAATAGAGCTGACAGAGGCTGTGAATAGAGCAGACAGAGGCTGTGAATGGAGCAGACAGAGGCTGTGAATAAAGCAGACAGAGGCTGTGAATGGAGCAGACAGAGGGCATGACTAGGGCTGAAAGACGGTGTGAATAGTGCAGACAGAGGGCGTGAATAGAGCAGACAGAGGTGGCGAATAGAGCAGACAGAGGGGGTGAATAGAGCAGACAGAGGATATGAAAAGAGCAGACAGAGGGGGTGAATAGAGCAGACAAAGGGCATGAATCGAGTAGACAGAGGCTGTGAATAGAGCAGACAGAAGGGGGTGAATAGAGCAGACAGAGGCTGTGGATAGTGCAGACAGAAGGGGGTGAATAGAGCAGACAGAGGCTGCGAACAGAGCAGACAGAGGCTGTGAATAGGGCAGACAGAAGGGGGTGAATAGAGCAGACAGAGGCTGTGAATATAGCAGACAGAGTCTGTGAATATAGCAGACAAAGGCTGTGAATAGAGCAGACAGAGGCTGTGAATAGAGCAGACAGAGGGTGTGAATAGAGCAGACAGGGGCTGTGAATAGAGCAGACAGAAGGGGGCGAATAGAGCAGACAGAGGCTGTGAATAGAGCAGACAGAAGGGGGTGAATAGAGCAGACAGAGGCTGTGAATAGAGCAAACAGAGGCTGTGAATAGAGCAGGCAGAGGGGGTGAATAGAGCCAACAGAGGGGGTGAATAGAGCAGACAGAGGGGGCGTAAAGAGCAGACAGAGGGGGCGAATAGAGCAGACAGAGGGTGTGAATAGAGCAGACAGAGGGGGTGAATAGAGCAGACAGAGGGGGTGAATAGAGCAGACAGAGGGAGCGAATAGAGCAGACAGAGGGGGTGAATAGAGCAGACAGAGGGCATGAATAGAGCAGACAGAGGGGGTGAATAGAGCAGACATAGTGCATGAATAGAGCAGACAGAGGCTGTGAATAGAGCAGACTGAGGCTGTGAATAGAGCAGACAGAGGCTGTGAATAGAGCAGACAGAGGGGGTGAATAGAGCAGACAGAGGTTGGGAATAGCGCAGACAGAGGCTGTGAATCGGGCAGACAGAATGGGGTGAATAGAGCAGACAGAGGCTGTGAATAGAGCAGACTGAGGCTGTCAATAGAGCAGACAGAGGCTGTGAATAGAGCAGACAGAAGGGGGTGAATAGAGCAGACAGAATGGGGTGAATAGAGCAGACAGAGGCTGTGAATATAGCAGACAGAGGCTGTGAATATAGCAGACAAAGGCTGTGAATAGAGCAGACAGAGGCTGTGAATAGAGCAGACAGAGGGAGTGAATAGAGCAGACAGGGGCTGTGAATAGAGCAGACAGAAGGGGGCGAATAGAGCAGACAGAGGCTGTGAATAGAGCAGACAGAAGGGGGTGAATAGAGCAGAAAGAGGATGTGAATAGAGCAGACAGAAGGGGTTGAATATAGCAGACAGAGATTGTGAATAGAGAAGACAGAGGCTTTGAATAGAGCAGACAGAGGCTGTGAATAGAGCAGACAGAGGGTGTGAATAGAGCAGACAGTGGGAGTGAATAGAGCAGACAGAGGCTGTGAATAGAGCAGACAGAGGCTGTGAATAGAGCAGACAGAGGCTGTGAATAGAGCAGACAGAGGGTGTGAATAGAGCAGACAGTGGGACTGAATACAGCAGACAGAGGCGTGAATAGAGCAGACAGAGATTGTGAATAGAGCAGAAAAAGGATGTGAATAGAGCAGACAGAGGCTGTGAATAGAGCAGACAGAGGGTGTGAATAGAGCAGACAGGGGCTGTGAATAGAGCAGACAGAAGGGGGCGAATAGAGCAGACAGAGGCTGTGAATAGAGCAGACAGAAGGGGGTGAATAGAGCAGAAAGAGGATGTGAATAGAGCAGACAGAAGGGGTTGAATATAGCAGACAGAGATTCTGAATAGAGCAGACAGAGGCTTTGAATAGAGCAGACATAAGGGGGTGAATAGAGCAGACAGAGGCTGTCAATAGAGCAGACAGAGGCTGTGAATAGCGCAGACAGAAGCTGTGGATAGAGCAGACAGAGGCTGTGAATAGAGCAGACATAAGGGGGTGACTAGAGCAGACAGAGGCTGTGAATAGAGCAAACAGAGGACATGAATAGAGCAGACAGAGGGTGTGAATAGAGCAGACAGAGGCTGTGAATAGAGCAGACAGAAGGGGGTGAATGGAGCAGACAGAGGCTGTGAATAGAGCAGACAGAGGTTGTGAATAGGGCAGACAGAAGGGGTGAATAGAGCAGACAGATGGTGTGAATAGAGCCAACAGAGGGGGAGAATAGAGCAGACAGAGGGGGCGAATAGAGCAGACAGAGGGGGCGAATAGAGCAGACAGAGGCTGTGAAAGAGCAAACAGAGGGTGTGAATAGAGCAGGCAGAGGGTGTGAATAGAGACAACAGAGGGGGTGAATAGAGCAGACAGAGGGTGTGAATAGAGCAGACAGAGAGGGCGAATAGAGCAGACAGAGGGGGCGAATAGAGCAGACAGAGGGTGTGAATAGAGCAGGCAGAGGGTGTGAATAGAGCCAACAGAGGGGGTGAAAAGAGCAGACAGAGGGGGCGAAAAGAGCAGACAGAGGGGGCGAATAGAGCAGACGGAGGGTGTGAGTAGAGCAGACAGAGGCTGTGAATGAAGCAGACAGAGGGCGTGAATAAAGCTGAAAGAGTGTGTGAATAGTGCAGACAGAGGGGGTGAATAGAGCAGACAGAGGGGCGAATAGAGCAGTCAGAGGGGCTGAAAAGAGCAGACAGAAGGGGTGAATAGAGCCAACAGAGGGGGTGAAAAGAGCAGACAGAGGGGGCGAAAAGAGCAGACAGAGGGGGCGAATAGAGCAGACGGAGGGTGTGAGTAGAGCAGACAGAGGCTGTGAATGAAGCAGACAGAGGGCGTGAATAAAGCTGAAAGAGTGTGTGAATAGTGCAGACAGAGGGCGTGAATAGAGCAGACAGAGGGGCGAATAGAGCAGTCAGAGGGGCTGAAAAGAGCAGACAGAAGGGGTGAATAGAGCCAACAGAGGGGGTGAAAAGAGCAGACACAGGGGGCGAAAAGAGCAGACAGAGGGGGCGAATAGAGCAGACGGAGGGTGTGAGTAGAGCAGACAGAGGCTGTGAATGAAGCAGACAGAGGGCGTGAATAAAGCTGAAAGAGTGTGTGAATAGTGCAGACAGAGGGCGTGAATAGAGCAGACAGAGGGGCGAATAGAGCAGTCAGAGGGGCTGAATAGAGCAGACAGAAGGGGTGAATAGAGCAGACAGAGGGAGTGAATAGAGCAGACAGATGGGGTGAATAGAGCAGACAGAGGGCATGAATAGAGCAGACAGAGGGGGTGAATAGAGCAGACATAGGGCATGAATAGAGCAGTCAGAGGCTGTGAATAGAGCAGACTGAGGCTGTGAATAGAGCAGACAGAGGCTGTGAATAGAGCACAGAATGGGGTGAATGGAGCAGACAGAGGCTGTGAATAGCGCAGACAGAGGCTGTGAGTAGGGCAGACAGAAGGGGGTGAATTGAGCAGACAGAGGCTGTGAATAGAGCAGACAGAAGGTGTGAATAGAGCAGACTGAGGCTGTCAATAGAGCAGACAGTGGCTGTGAATAGAGCAGACAGAAGAGGTGAATAGTGCAGACAGAGGCTGTGAAAAGTGCAGACAGAGGCTGTGAATAGGGCAGACAGAAGGGGGTGAATAGAGCAGACAGAGGCTGTGAATAGAGCAGACTGAGGCTGTCAATAGAGCAGACAGAGGCTGTGAATACAGCAGACAGAAGGGGGTGAATAGAGCAGACAGAGGCTGTGAATAGAGCAGACAGAGGCTGTGAATAGGGGAGACAGAAGGGGGTGAATAGAGCAGACAGAGGCTGTGAATAGAGCAGACAGAGGGTGTGAATAGAGCAGACATAGGGCATGAATAGAGCAGTCAGAGGCTGTGAATAGAGCAGACTGAGGCTGTGAATAGAGCAGACAGAGGCTGTGAATAGAGCACAGAATGGGGTGAATGGAGCAGACAGAGGCTGTGAATAGCGCAGACAGAGGCTGTGAGTAGGGCAGACAGAAGGGGGTGAATTGAGCAGACAGAGGCTGTGAATAGAGCAGACAGAAGGGGTGAATAGAGCAGACAGAGGGAGTGAATAGAGCAGACAGATGGGGTGAATAGAGCAGACAGAGGGCATGAATAGAGCAGACAGAGGGGGTGAATAGAGCAGACATAGGGCATGAATAGAGCAGTCAGAGGCTGTGAATAGAGCAGACTGAGGCTGTGAATAGAGCAGACAGAGGCTGTGAATAGAGCACAGAATGGGGTGAATGGAGCAGACAGAGGCTGTGAATAGCGCAGACAGAGGCTGTGAGTAGGGCAGACAGAAGGGGGTGAATTGAGCAGACAGAGGCTGTGAATAGAGCAGACAGAGGGTGTGAATAGAGCAGCCACAGGGTGTGAATAGAGCAGACAGAGGGTGTGAATAGAGCAGACAGAGGCTGTGAATAGAGCAGACAGAAGGGGGCGAATAGAGCAGACAGAGGCTGTGAATAGAGCAAACAGAGGCTGTGAATAGAGCAGACAGAGACTGTGAATGTAGCAGACAGAGGGCGCGAATAGAGCTGAAAGAGGGTGTGAATAATGCAGACAGAGGGCGTGAATAGAGCAGACAGAGGGGGCGAATAGAGCAGACAGAGGGGGTGAATAGAGCAGACAGGGGGGTGAATAGAGCAGACAGAGGGGGTGAATAAAGCAGACAGAGGGCATGAATAGAGCTGACAGAGGGGGTGAATAGAGAAAACATAGGACATGAATAGAGCACACAGAGGCTGTGAATAGAGCAGACTGAGGCTGTGAATAGAGCAGACAGAGGCTCTAAATAGAGCAGACAGAAGGGGGTGAATAGAGCAGACAGAGGCTGTGAATAGCACAGACAGAGGCTGTGAATAGGGCAGACAGAAGGGGGTGAATAGAGCAGACAGCGGCTGTGAATAAAGCAGACTGAGGCTGTCAAAAGAGCAGACAGTGGCTGTGAATAGAGCAGACAGAAGGGGGTGAATAGAGCAGACAGAGGCTGTGAATAGAGCAGACAGAGGCTGTGAATAGGGCAGACAGAAGGGGGTGAATAGAGCAGACAGAGGCTGTGAATAGAGCAGACAGAGGGTGTGAATAGAGCAGACAGAGGGTGTGAATAGAGCAGACAGAGGGGGTGAATAGAGCAGACAGAGGCTGTGAATAGAGCAGACAGAAGGGGGCGAATAGAGCAGACAGAGGCTGTGAATAGAGCAGACAGGAGGGGGTGAATAGAGCAGACAGAGGATGTGAATAGAGCAGACAGAAGGGGGTGACTATAGCAGACAGAGATTGTGAATAGAACAGACAGAGGCTTTGAATAGAGCAGACAGAAGGGTGTGAATAGAGCAGACAGAGGCTGTGAATAGAGCAGACAGAGGCTGTGAATAGAGCAGACAGAGGCTGTGAATAGAGCAGACATAAGGGGGTGAATAGAGCAGACAGAGGCTGTGTATAGAGCAGACAGAGGCTGTGAATAGAGCAAACAGACGCCGTGAATAGAGAAGACAGAGGGTGTGAATAGGACAGACAGAAGGGGGTGAATAGACCAGACAGAGGCTGTGAATAGAGCAGACAGAGGGTGTGAATAGAGCAGACAGAGGGTGTGAATAGAGCAGACAGAGGGTGTGAATAGAGCAGACAGAGGGTGTGAATAGAGCAGAAAGAAGGGGTGAATAGAGCAGACAAAGGCTGTGAATAGAGCAGACTGAGGTTGTCAATAGAGCAGACAGAGGCTGTGAATAGAACAGACAGAAGGGGGTGAATAGAGGAGACAGTGGGCTTCAATAGAGCAGACAGAGGGCGTGAATCGAGCAGACAGAGGCTTTGAATAGAGCAGACAGAGGCTGTGAATAGAGCAGACAGAGGGCTTCAATAGAGCAGACAGAGGGCGTGAATAGAGCAGACAGAGGCTGTGAATAGAGCAGGCAGAGGCTGTGAATAGAGCAGACAGAGGCTGTGAATAGAGCAGACAGAGGCTGTGAATGGAGCAGACAGAGGCTGTGAATAGCGCAGACAGAGGCTGTGAATAGAGCAGACAGAGGCTGTGAATGGAGCAGACAGAGGGCGTGACTAGAGCTGAAAGAGGGTGTGAATAGTGCAGACAGAGGGCGTGTATAGAGCAGACAGAGGGGGCGAATAGAGCAGACAGAGGAGGTGAATAGAGCAGACAGAGGGAATGAATAGAGCAGACAGAAGGGGTGAATAGAGCAGACTGAGGCTGTCAATAGAGCAGACAGTGGCTGTGAATAGAGCAGACAGAAGGGGCGAATAGAGCAGACAGAGGCTGTGAATAGCGCAGACAGAAGCTGTGAATAGGGCAGACAGAAGGGGTGAATAGAGCAGACATAGGGCATGAATCGAGTAGACAGAGGCTGTGAATAGAGCAGACTGAGGCTGTGAATAGAGCAGACAGAGGCTGTGAATAGAGCAGACAGAAGGGGTGAATAGAGCAGACAGAGGCTGTGAAACGTGCAGACAGAGGCTGTGAATAGGGCAGACAGAAGGGGGTGAATAGAGCAGACAGAGGCTGTGAATAGAGCAGACTGAGGCTGTCAATAGAGCAGAGAGAGGCTGTGAATACAGCAGACAGAAGGGGGTGAATAGAGCAGACAGAGGCTGTGAATAGAGCAGGCAGAGGCTGTGAATAGGGGAGACAGAAGGGGGTGAATAGAGCAGACAGAGGCTGTGAATAGAGCAGACAGAGGGTGTGAATAGAGCAGCCACAGGGTGTGAATAGAGCAGACAGAGGGTGTGAATAGAGCAGACAGAGGCTGTGAATAGAGCAGACAGAGGGGGCGAATAGAGCAGACAGAGGGGGTGAACAGAGCAGACAGGGGGGTGAATAGAGCAGACAGAGGGAGTGAATAGAGCAGACAGAGGGGGTGAATAGAGCAGACAGAGGGCATGAATAGAGCAGACAGAGGGCGTGAATAGAGCAAACATAGGGCATGAATAGAGCAGACAGAGGCTGTGAATAGAGCAGACTGAGGCTGTGAATAGCACAGACAGAGGCTGTGAATAGGGCAGACAGAAGGGGGTGAATAGAGCAGAGAGAGGCTTTGAATGGAGCAGACAGAGGCTGTGAATAGAGCAGACAGAGGGCTTCAATAGAGCAGACAGAGGGCGTGAATCGAGCAGAGAGAGGCTTTGAATGGAGCAGACAGAGGCTGTGAATAGAGCAGACAGAGGGCTTCAATAGAGCAGACAGAGGGCGTGAATAGAGCTGACAGCGGCTGTGAATAGAGCAGACAGAGGCTGTGAATAGAGCAGACAGAGACTGTGAATGTAGCAGACAGAGGGCGCGAATAGAGCTGAAAGAGGGTGTGAATAGTGCAGACAGAGGGCGTGAATAGAGCAGACAGAGGGGGCGAATAGAGCAGACAGAGGGGGTGAATAGAGCAGACAGGGGGGTGAATAGAGCAGACAGAGGGGGTGAATAAAGCAGACAGAGGGCATGAATAGAGCTGACAGAGGGGGTGAATAGAGAAAACATAGGACATGAATAGAGCACACAGAGGCTGTGAATAGAGCAGACTGAGGCTGTGAATAGAGCAGACAGAGGCTCTAAATAGAGCAGACAGAAGGGGGTGAATAGAGCAGACAGAGGCTGTGAATAGCACAGACAGAGGCTGTGAATAGGGCAGACAGAAGGGGGTGAATAGAGCAGACAGCGGCTGTGAATAAAGCAGACTGAGGCTGTCAAAAGAGCAGACAGTGGCTGTGAATAGAGCAGACAGAAGGGGGTGAATAGAGCAGACAGAGGCTGTGAATAGAGCAGACAGAGGCTGTGAATAGGGCAGACAGAAGGGGGTGAATAGAGCAGACAGAGGCTGTGAATAGAGCAGACAGAGGGTGTGAATAGAGCAGACAGAGGGTGTGAATAGAGCAGACAGAGGGGGTGAATAGAGCAGACAGAGGCTGTGAATAGAGCAGACAGAAGGGGGCGAATAGAGCAGACAGAGGCTGTGAATAGAGCAGACAGGAGGGGGTGAATAGAGCAGACAGAGGATGTGAATAGAGCAGACAGAAGGGGGTGACTATAGCAGACAGAGATTGTGAATAGAACAGACAGAGGCTTTGAATAGAGCAGACAGAAGGGTGTGAATAGAGCAGACAGAGGCTGTGAATAGAGCAGACAGAGGCTGTGAATAGAGCAGACAGAGGCTGTGAATAGAGCAGACATAAGGGGGTGAATAGAGCAGACAGAGGCTGTGTATAGAGCAGACAGAGGCTGTGAATAGAGCAAACAGACGCCGTGAATAGAGAAGACAGAGGGTGTGAATAGGACAGACAGAAGGGGGTGAATAGACCAGACAGAGGCTGTGAATAGAGCAGACAGAGGGTGTGAATAGAGCAGACAGAGGGTGTGAATAGAGCAGACAGAGGGTGTGAATAGAGCAGACAGAGGGTGTGAATAGAGCAGAAAGAAGGGGTGAATAGAGCAGACAAAGGCTGTGAATAGAGCAGACTGAGGTTGTCAATAGAGCAGACAGAGGCTGTGAATAGAACAGACAGAAGGGGGTGAATAGAGGAGACAGTGGGCTTCAATAGAGCAGACAGAGGGCGTGAATCGAGCAGACAGAGGCTTTGAATAGAGCAGACAGAGGGCATGAATAGAGCTGACAGAGGGGGTGAATAGAGAAAACATAGGACATGAATAGAGCACACAGAGGCTGTGAATAGAGCAGACTGAGGCTGTGAATAGAGCAGACAGAGGCTCTAAATAGAGCAGACAGAAGGGGGTGAATAGAGCAGACAGAGGCTGTGAATAGCACAGACAGAGGCTGTGAATAGGGCAGACAGAAGGGGGTGAATAGAGCAGACAGCGGCTGTGAATAAAGCAGACTGAGGCTGTCAAAAGAGCAGACAGTGGCTGTGAATAGAGCAGACAGAAGGGGGTGAATAGAGCAGACAGAGGCTGTGAATAGAGCAGACAGAGGCTGTGAATAGGGCAGACAGAAGGGGGTGAATAGAGCAGACAGAGGCTGTGAATAGAGCAGACAGAGGGTGTGAATAGAGCAGACAGAGGGTGTGAATAGAGCAGACAGAGGGGGTGAATAGAGCAGACAGAGGCTGTGAATAGAGCAGACAGAAGGGGGCGAATAGAGCAGACAGAGGCTGTGAATAGAGCAGACAGGAGGGGGTGAATAGAGCAGACAGAGGATGTGAATAGAGCAGACAGAAGGGGGTGACTATAGCAGACAGAGATTGTGAATAGAACAGACAGAGGCTTTGAATAGAGCAGACAGAAGGGTGTGAATAGAGCAGACAGAGGCTGTGAATAGAGCAGACAGAGGCTGTGAATAGAGCAGACAGAGGCTGTGAATAGAGCAGACATAAGGGGGTGAATAGAGCAGACAGAGGCTGTGTATAGAGCAGACAGAGGCTGTGAATAGAGCAAACAGACGCCGTGAATAGAGAAGACAGAGGGTGTGAATAGGACAGACAGAAGGGGGTGAATAGACCAGACAGAGGCTGTGAATAGAGCAGACAGAGGGTGTGAATAGAGCAGACAGAGGGTGTGAATAGAGCAGACAGAGGGTGTGAATAGAGCAGACAGAGGGTGTGAATAGAGCAGAAAGAAGGGGTGAATAGAGCAGACAAAGGCTGTGAATAGAGCAGACTGAGGTTGTCAATAGAGCAGACAGAGGCTGTGAATAGAACAGACAGAAGGGGGTGAATAGAGGAGACAGTGGGCTTCAATAGAGCAGACAGAGGGCGTGAATCGAGCAGACAGAGGCTTTGAATAGAGCAGACAGAGGCTGTGAATAGAGCAGACAGAGGGCTTCAATAGAGCAGACAGAGGGCGTGAATAGAGCAGACAGAGGCTGTGAATAGAGCAGGCAGAGGCTGTGAATAGAGCAGACAGAGGCTGTGAATAGAGCAGACAGAGGCTGTGAATGGAGCAGACAGAGGCTGTGAATAGCGCAGACAGAGGCTGTGAATAGAGCAGACAGAGGCTGTGAATGGAGCAGACAGAGGGCGTGACTAGAGCTGAAAGAGGGTGTGAATAGTGCAGACAGAGGGCGTGTATAGAGCAGACAGAGGGGGCGAATAGAGCAGACAGAGGAGGTGAATAGAGCAGACAGAGGGAATGAATAGAGCAGACAGAAGGGGTGAATAGAGCAGACTGAGGCTGTCAATAGAGCAGACAGTGGCTGTGAATAGAGCAGACAGAAGGGGCGAATAGAGCAGACAGAGGCTGTGAATAGCGCAGACAGAAGCTGTGAATAGGGCAGACAGAAGGGGTGAATAGAGCAGACATAGGGCATGAATCGAGTAGACAGAGGCTGTGAATAGAGCAGACTGAGGCTGTGAATAGAGCAGACAGAGGCTGTGAATAGAGCAGACAGAAGGGGTGAATAGAGCAGACAGAGGCTGTGAAACGTGCAGACAGAGGCTGTGAATAGGGCAGACAGAAGGGGGTGAATAGAGCAGACAGAGGCTGTGAATAGAGCAGACTGAGGCTGTCAATAGAGCAGAGAGAGGCTGTGAATACAGCAGACAGAAGGGGGTGAATAGAGCAGACAGAGGCTGTGAATAGAGCAGGCAGAGGCTGTGAATAGGGGAGACAGAAGGGGGTGAATAGAGCAGACAGAGGCTGTGAATAGAGCAGACAGAGGGTGTGAATAGAGCAGCCACAGGGTGTGAATAGAGCAGACAGAGGGTGTGAATAGAGCAGACAGAGGCTGTGAATAGAGCAGACAGAGGGGGCGAATAGAGCAGACAGAGGGGGTGAACAGAGCAGACAGGGGGGTGAATAGAGCAGACAGAGGGAGTGAATAGAGCAGACAGAGGGGGTGAATAGAGCAGACAGAGGGCATGAATAGAGCAGACAGAGGGCGTGAATAGAGCAAACATAGGGCATGAATAGAGCAGACAGAGGCTGTGAATAGAGCAGACTGAGGCTGTGAATAGCACAGACAGAGGCTGTGAATAGGGCAGACAGAAGGGGGTGAATAGAGCAGAGAGAGGCTTTGAATGGAGCAGACAGAGGCTGTGAATAGAGCAGACAGAGGGCTTCAATAGAGCAGACAGAGGGCGTGAATCGAGCAGAGAGAGGCTTTGAATGGAGCAGACAGAGGCTGTGAATAGAGCAGACAGAGGGCTTCAATAGAGCAGACAGAGGGCGTGAATAGAGCTGACAGCGGCTGTGAATAGAGCAGACAGAGGCTGTGAATAGAGCAGACAGAGGCTGTGAATAGAGCAGACAGAAGGGGGTGAATAGAGCAGACAGTGGGCTTCAATAGAGCAGGCAGAGGGCTTGAATCGAGCAGACAGAGGCTTTGAATAGAGCAGACAGAGGCTGTGAATAGAGCAGACAGAGGGCTTCAATAGAGCAGACAGAGGGCGTGAATAGAGCAGACAGAGGCTGTGAATAGAGCAGGCAGAGGCTGTGAATAGAGCAGACAGAGGCTGTGAATAGAGCAGACAGAGGCTGTGAATGGAGCAGACAGAGGCTGTGAATAGCGCAGACAGAGGCTGTGAATAGAGCAGACAGAGGCTGTGAATGGAGCAGACAGAGGGCGTGACTAGAGCTGAAAGAGGGTGTGAATAGTGCAGACAGAGGGCGTGTATAGAGCAGACAGAGGGGGCGAATAGAGCAGACAGAGGAGGTGAATAGAGCAGACAGAGGGAATGAATAGAGCAGACAGAAGGGGTGAATAGAGCAGACAGAGGCTGTGAATAGCGCAGACAGAGGCTGTGAATAGGGCAGACAGAAGGGGTGAATAGAGCAGACATAGGGCATGAATAGAGCAGACAGAGGCTGTGAATAGAGCAGACTGAGGCTGTGAATAGAGCAGACAGAGGCTCTAAATAGAGCAGACAGAAGGGGGTGAATAGAGCAGACAGAGGCTGTGAATAGCACAGACAGAGGCTGTGAATAGGGCAGACAGAAGGGGGTGAATAGAGCAGAGAGAGGCTTTGAATGGAGCAGACAGAGGCTGTGAATAGAGCAGACAGAGGGCTTCAATAGAGCAGACAGAGGGCGTGAATCGAGCAGAGAGAGGCTTTGAATGGAGCAGACAGAGGCTGTGAAGAGAGCAGACAGAGGGCTTCAATAGAGCAGACAGAGGGCGTGAATAGAGCTGACAGCGGCTGTGAATAGAGCAGACAGAGGCTGTGAATAGAGCAGACAGAGGCTGTGAATAGAGCAGACAGAAGGGGGTGAATAGAGCAGACAGTGGGCTTCAATAGAGCAGGCAGAGGGCGTGAATCGAGCAGACAGAGGCTTTGAATAGAGCAGACAGAGGCTGTGAATAGAGCAGACAGAGGGCTTCAATAGAGCAGACAGAGGGCGTGAATAGAGCAGACAGAGGCTGTGAATAGAGCAGGCAGAGGCTGTGAATAGAGCAGACAGAGGCTGTGAATAGAGCAGACAGAGGCTGTGAATGGAGCAGACAGAGGCTGTGAATAGCGCAGACAGAGGCTGTGAATAGAGCAGACAGAGGCTGTGAATGGAGCAGACAGAGGGCGTGACTAGAGCTGAAAGAGGGTGTGAATAGTGCAGACAGAGGGCGTGTATAGAGCAGACAGAGAGGGCGAATAGAGCAGACAGAGGAGGTGAATAGAGCAGACAGAGGGAATGAATAGAGCAGACAGAAGGGGTGAATAGAGCAGACAGAGGCTGTGAATAGCGCAGACAGAGGCTGTGAATAGGGCAGACAGAAGGGGTGAATAGAGCAGACAGAGGCTGTGAAACGTGCAGACAGAGGCTGTGAATAGGGCAGACAGAAGGGGGTGAATAGAGCAGACAGAGGCTGTGAATAGAGCAGACTGAGGCTGTCAATAGAGCAGAGAGAGGCTGTGAATACAGCAGACAGAAGGGGGTGAATAGAGCAGACAGAGGCTGTGAATAGAGCAGGCAGAGGCTGTGAATAGGGGAGACAGAAGGGGGTGAATAGAGCAGACAGAGGCTGTGAATAGAGCAGACAGAGGGTGTGAATAGAGCAGCCACAGGGTGTGAATAGAGCAGACAGAGGCTGTGAATAGAGCAGGCAGAGGCTGTGAATAGAGCAGACAGAGGCTGTGAATAGAGCAGACAGAGGCTGTGAATGGAGCAGATAGAGGCTGTGAATAAAGCAGACAGAGGCTGTGAATGGAGCAGACAGAGGGCATGACTAGGGCTGTAAGAGGGTGTGAATAGTGCAGACAGAGGGCGTGAATAGAGCAGACAGAGGGGGCGAATAGAGCAGACAGAGGGGGGGAATAGAGCAGACAGAGGGCATGAATAGAGCAGACAGAGGGGGTGAATAGAGCAGACAAAGGGCATGAATCGAGTAGACAGAGGCTGTGAATAGAGCAGACAGAGGCTGTGGATAGTGCAGACAGAAGGGGGTGAATAGAGCAGACAGAGGCTGCGAATAGAGCAGACAGAGGCTGTGAATAGGGCAGACAGAAGGGTGCGAATAGAGCAGACAGAGGCTGTGAATAGAGCAAACAGAGGCTGTGAATAAAGTAGGCAGAGGGGGTGAATAGAGCCAACAGAGGGGGTGAATAGAGCAGACAGAGGGGGCATAAAGAGCAGACAGAGGGGGCGAATAGAGCAGACAGAGGGTGTGAATAGAGCAGACAGAGGGGGTGAATAGAGCAGACAGAGGGGGTGAATAGAGCAGACAGAGGGAGTGAATAGTGCAGACAGAGGGGGTGAATAGAGCAGACAGAGGGCATGAATAGAGCAGACAGAGGGGGTGAATAGAGCAGACATAGGGCATGAATAGTGCAGACAGAGGCTGTGAATAGAGCAGACTGAGGCTGTGAATACAGCAGACAGAGGTTGTGAATAGAGCAGACAGAGGGGGTGAATAGAGCAGACAGAGGTTGGGAATAGCGCAGACAGAGGCTGTGAACCGGGCAGACAGAATGGGGTGAAGAGAGCAGACAGAGGCTGTGAATAGAGCAGACTGAGGCTGTCAATAGAGCAGACAGAGGCTGTGAATAGAGCAGACAGAAGGGGGTGAATAGAGCAGACAGAGGTTGTGAATAGAGCAGACAGAGGCTGTGAATAGGGCAGACAGAAGGGGGTGAATAGAGCAGACAGTGGTTGTGAATATAGCAGACAGAGGCTGTGAATAGAGCAGACAAAGGCTGTGAATAGAGCAGACAGAGGCTGTGAATAGAGCAGACAGAGGGTGTGAATAGAGCAGACAGGGGCTGTGAATAGAGCAGACAGAAGGGGGCGAATAGAGCAGACAGAGGCTGTGAATAGAGCAGACAGAAGGTGTGAATAGAGCAGAAAGAGGATGTGAATAGAGCAGACAGAAGGGGTTGAATATAGCAGACAGAGATTGTGAATAGAGCAGACAGAGGCTTTGAATAGAGCAGACAGAGGCTGTGAATAGAGCAGACAGAGGGTGTGAATAGAGCAGACAGTGGGAGTGAATAGAGCAGACAGAGGTTGTGAATAGAGCAGACAGAGGCTGTGAATAGGGCAGACAGAAGGGGGTGAATAGAGCAGACAGAGGCTGTGAATATAGCAGACAGAGGCTGTGAATAGAGCAGACAGAGGCTGTGAATAGAGCAGACAGAGGGTGTGAATAGAGCAGACAGTGGGAGTGAATAGAGCAGACAGAGGCGTGAATAGAGCAGACAGAGGTTGTGAATAGAGCAGGCAAAGGCTGTGAATAGAGCAGACAGAGGCTGTGAATAGAGCAGACAGAGGGTGTGAATAGAGCAGACAGGGGCTGTGAATAGAGCAGACAGAAGGGGGCGAATGGAGCAGACAGAGGCTGTGAATAGAGCAGACAGAAGGGGGTGAATAGAGCAGAAAGAGGATGTGAATAGAGCAGACAGAAGGGGTTGAATATAGCAGACAGAGATTGTGAATAGAGCAGACAGAGGCTTTGAATAGAGCAGACATAAGGGGGTGAATAGAGCAGACAGAGGCTGTCAATAGAGCAGAAAGAGGCTGTGACTGGAGCAGACAGAAGCTGTGGATAGAGCAGACAGAGGCTGTGAATAGAGCAGACAGTGGCTGTGAATAGAGCAAACAGAGGACATGAATAGAGCAGACAGAGGGTGTGAATAGAGCAGACAGAGGCTGTGAATAGAGCAGACAGAAGGGGGTGAATGGAGCAGACAGAGGCTGTGAATAGAGCAGACAGAGGTTGTGAATAGGGCAGACAGAAGGGGTGAATAGAGCAGACAGATGGTGTGAATAGAGACAACAGAGGGGGCGAATAGAGCAGATAGAGGGGGCGAATAGAGCAGACAGAGGCTGTGAAAGAGCAAACAGAGGGTGTGAATAGAGCAGGCAGAGGGTGTGAATAGAGACAACAGAGGGGGTGAATAGAGCAGACAGAGGGTGTGAATAGAGCAGACAGAGAGGGCGAATAGAGCAGACAGAGGGGGCGAATAGAGCAGACAGAGGCTGTGAATAGAGCAGACAGAGGGTGTGAATAGAGCAGACAGAGAGGGCGAATAGAGCAGACAGAGGGGGCGAATAGAGCAGACAGAGGCTGTGAATAGAGCAGACAGAGGGTGTGAATAGAGCAGACAGGGGCTGTGAATAGAGCAGACAGAAGGGGGCGAATAGAGCAGACAGAGGCTGTGAATAGAGCAGACAGAAGGGGGTGAATAGAGCAGAAAGAGGATGTGAATAGAGCAGACAGAAGGGGTTGAATATAGCAGACAGAGATTGTGAATAGAGCAGACAGAGGCTTTGAATAGAGCAGACATAAGGGGGTGAATAGAGCAGACAGAGGCTGTCAATAGAGCAGACAGAGGCTGTGAATAGAGCAGACAGAAGCTGTGGTTGGAGCAGACAGAGGCTGTGAATAGCGCAGATATAAGGGGGTGACTAGAGCAGACAGACGCTGTGAATAGAGCAGACAGTGGCTGTGAATAGAGCAAACAGTGGACATGAATAGAGCAGACAGAGGGTGTGAATAGAGCAGACAGAGGCTGTGAATAGAGCAGACAGAAGGGGTGAATGGAGCAGACAGAGGCTGTGAATAGAGCAGACAGAGGTTGTGAATAGGGCAGACAGAAGGGGCGAATAGAGCAGACAGATGGTGTGAATAGAGCCAACAGAGGGGGAGAATAGAGCAGACAGAGGGGGCGAATAGAGCAGACAGAGGGGGCGAATAGAGCAGACAGAGGCTGTGAAAGAGCAAACAGAGGGTGTGAATAGAGCAGGCAGAGGGTGTGAATAGAGACAACAGAGGGGGTGAATAGAGCAGACAGAGGGTGTGAATAGAGCAGACAGAGAGGGCGAATAGAGCAGACAGAGGGGGCGAATAGAGCAGACAGAGGGTGTGAATAGAGCAGGCAGAGGGTGTGAATAGAGCCAACAGAGGGGGTGAAAAGAGCAGACAGAGGGGGTGAATAAAGCTGAAAGAGTGTGTGAATAGTGCAGACAGAGGGCGTGAATAGAGCAGACAGAGGGGCGAATAGAGCAGTCAGAGGGGCTGAATAGAGCAGACAGATGGGGTAAATAGAGCAGACAGAGGGCATGAATAGAGCAGACAGAGGGGGTGAATAGAGCAGACATAGGGCATGAATAGAGCAGTCAGAGGCTGTGAATAGAGCAGACTGAGGCTGTGAATAGAGCAGACAGAGGCTGTGAATAGAGCAGACAGAGGATGTGAATAGAGCAGACAGAGGCTGTGAGTAGGGCAGACAGAAGGGGTTGAATAGAGCAGACAGAGGCTGTGAATAGAGCAGACAGAGGCTGTGAGTAGGGCAGACAGAAGGGGGTGAATAGAGCAGACAGAGGCTGTGAATAGAGCAGACAGAAGGTGTGAATAGAGCAGACAGAGGGTGTGAATAGAGCAGACAGAGGGTGTGAATAGAGCAGACAGAGGATGTGAATAGAGCAGACAGAAGGGGGCGAATAGAGCAGACAGAGGCTGTGAATAGTGCAGAAAGAGGCTGTGAATAGGGCAGACAGAAGGGGGTGAATAGAGCAGACAGAGGCTGTGAATAGAGCAGACTGAGGCTGTCAGTAGAGCAGACAGTGGCTGTGAATAGCACAGACAGAAGGGGGTGAATAGAGCAGACAGAGGCTGTGAATAGAGCAGACAGAGGCTGTGAATAGGGCAGACAGAAGGAGGTGAATAGAGCAGACAGAGGCTGGGAATAGAGCAGACAGAGGGTGTGAATAGAGCAGACAGAGTGTGTGAATAGAGCAGATAGAGGCTGTGAATAGAGCAGACAGAAGGGGGCAAATAGAGCAGACAGAGGCTGTGAATAGAGCAAACAGAGGCTGTGAATAGAGCAGGCAGAGGGTGTGAATAGAGCCAACAGAGGGGGTGAATAGAGCAGACAGAGGGGGCGAAAAGAGCAGACAGAGGGGGCGAACAGAGCAGACAGAGGGTGTGAATGGAGCAGACAGAGGCTGTGAATGGAGCAGACAGAGGCTGTGAATGGAGCAGACAGAGGGCATGAATAGAGCTGAAAGAGGGTGTGAATAGTGCAGACAGAGGGCATGAATAGAGCAGACAGAGGGGGCGAATAGAGAAGACAGAGGGGGTGAATAGAGCAGACAAAGGGGGTGAATCGAGCAGACAGAGGGAGTGAATAGAGCAGACATAGGGCATGAATAGAGCAGACAGAGGCTGTGAATAGAGCAGGCTGAGGCTGTGAATAGAGCAGACAGAGGCTGTGAATAGAGCAGCCAGAAGCGGGTGAATAGAGCAGACACAGGCTGTGAATAGAGCAGACAGAGGCTGTGAATAGGGCAGACAGAAGGGGTGAATAGAGCAGACAGAGGCTGTGAATAGAGCAGACAGAGGGTGAGAATAGAGCAGACAGAGGGTGTGAATAGAGCAGACAGGGGCTGTGAATAGAGCAGACAGAAGGGGGTGAATAGCTCAGACAGAGTCTGTGAATAGAGCAGAGAGAAGGGGGTGAATAGAGCAGACAGAGGCTGTGAATAGGGCAGACAGAAGGGGGTGAATAGACCAGACAGAGGCTGTGAATAGAGCAGACAGAGGGTGAGAATAGAGCAGACAGAGAGTGTGAATAGAGCAAACAGAGGGTATGAATAGAGCAGAGAGAGTCTGTGAATAGAGCAGACAGAAGCGGGTGAATAGAGCAGACAGAGACTGTGAATAGAGCAGACTGAGGCTGTCAATAGAGCAGACAGAGGCTGTGAATAGAGCAGACAGAAGGGGGTGAATAAAGCAGACAGTGGGCTTCAATAGAGCAGACAGAGGGCGTGAATCGAGCAGAGAGAGGCTTTGAATGGAGCAGACAGAGGCTGTGAATAGAGCAGACAGAGGGCTTCAATAGAGCAGACAGAGGGCGTGAATAGAGCTGACAGAGGCTGTGAATAGAGCAGACAGAGGCTTTGAATGGAGCAGACAGAGGCTGTGAATAGAGCAGACAGTGGGCTTCAATAGAGCAGGCAGAGGGCGTGAATCGAGCAGACAGAGGCTTTGAATAGAGCAGACAGAGGCTGTGAATAGAGCAGACAGAGGGCTTCAATAGAGCAGACAGAGGGCGTGAATAGAGCTGACAGAGGCTGTGAGTAGAGCAGACAGAGGCTGTGAATGGAGCAGACAGAGGCTGTGAATAAAGCAGACAGAGGCTGTGAATGGAGCAGACAGAGGGCATGACTAGGGCTGAAAGACGGTGTGAATAGTGCAGACAGAGGGCGTGAATAGAGCAGACAGAGGGGGCGAATAGAGCAGACAGAGGGGGTGAATAGAGCAGACAGAGGGCATGAAAAGAGCAGACAGAGGGGGTGAATAGAGCAGACAAAGGGCATGAATCGAGTAGACAGAGGCTGTGAATAGAGCAGACAGAAGGGGGTGAATAGAGCAGACAGAGGCTGTGGATAGTGCAGACAGAAGGGGGTGAATAGAGCAGACAGAGGCTGCGAACAGAGCAGACAGAGGCTGTGAATAGGGCAGACAGAAGGGGGTGAATAGAGCAGACAGAGGCTGTGAATATAGCAGACAGAGGCTGTGAATATAGCAGACAAAGGCTGTGAATAGAGCAGACAGAGGCTGTGAATAGAGCAGACAGAAGGGTGCGAATAGAGCAGACAGAGGCTGTGAATAGAGCAAACAGAGGCTGTGAATAAAGTAGGCAGAGGGGGTGAATAGAGCCAACAGAGGGGGTGAATAGAGCAGACAGAGGGGGCATAAAGAGCAGACAGAGGGGGCGAATAGAGCAGACAGAGGGTGTGAATAGAGCAGACAGAGGGGGTGAATAGTGCAGACAGAGGGGGTGAATAGAGCAGACAGAGGGAGTGAATAGTGCAGACAGAGGGGGTGAATAGAGCAGACAGAGGGCATGAATAGAGCAGACAGAGGGGGTGAATAGAGCAGACATAGGGCATGAATAGTGCAGACAGAGGCTGTGAATAGAGCAGACTGAGGCTGTGAATACAGCAGACAGAGGTTGTGAATAGAGCAGACAGAGGGGGTGAATAGAGCAGACAGAGGTTGGGAATAGCGCAGACAGAGGCTGTGAACCGGGCAGACAGAATGGGGTGAAGAGAGCAGACAGAGGCTGTGAATAGAGCAGACTGAGGCTGTCAATAGAGCAGACAGAGGCTGTGAATAGAGCAGACAGAAGGGGGTGAATAGAGCAGACAGAGGTTGTGAATAGAGCAGACAGAGGCTGTGAATAGGGCAGACAGAAGGGGGTGAATAGAGCAGACAGTGGTTGTGAATATAGCAGACAGAGGCTGTGAATAGAGCAGACAAAGGCTGTGAATAGAGCAGACAGAGGCTGTGAATAGAGCAGACAGAGGGTGTGAATAGAGCAGACAGGGGCTGTGAATAGAGCAGACAGAAGGGGGCGAATAGAGCAGACAGAGGCTGTGAATAGAGCAGACAGAAGGTGTGAATAGAGCAGAAAGAGGATGTGAATAGAGCAGACAGAAGGGGTTGAATATAGCAGACAGAGATTGTGAATAGAGCAGACAGAGGCTTTGAATAGAGCAGACAGAGGCTGTGAATAGAGCAGACAGAGGGTGTGAATAGAGCAGACAGTGGGAGTGAATAGAGCAGACAGAGGTTGTGAATAGAGCAGACAGAGGCTGTGAATAGGGCAGACAGAAGGGGGTGAATAGAGCAGACAGAGGCTGTGAATATAGCAGACAGAGGCTGTGAATAGAGCAGACAGAGGCTGTGAATAGAGCAGACAGAGGGTGTGAATAGAGCAGACAGTGGGAGTGAATAGAGCAGACAGAGGCGTGAATAGAGCAGACAGAGGTTGTGAATAGAGCAGGCAAAGGCTGTGAATAGAGCAGACAGAGGCTGTGAATAGAGCAGACAGAGGGTGTGAATAGAGCAGACAGGGGCTGTGAATAGAGCAGACAGAAGGGGGCGAATGGAGCAGACAGAGGCTGTGAATAGAGCAGACAGAAGGGGGTGAATAGAGCAGAAAGAGGATGTGAATAGAGCAGACAGAAGGGGTTGAATATAGCAGACAGAGATTGTGAATAGAGCAGACAGAGGCTTTGAATAGAGCAGACATAAGGGGGTGAATAGAGCAGACAGAGGCTGTCAATAGAGCAGAAAGAGGCTGTGACTGGAGCAGACAGAAGCTGTGGATAGAGCAGACAGAGGCTGTGAATAGAGCAGACAGTGGCTGTGAATAGAGCAAACAGAGGACATGAATAGAGCAGACAGAGGGTGTGAATAGAGCAGACAGAGGCTGTGAATAGAGCAGACAGAAGGGGGTGAATGGAGCAGACAGAGGCTGTGAATAGAGCAGACAGAGGTTGTGAATAGGGCAGACAGAAGGGGTGAATAGAGCAGACAGATGGTGTGAATAGAGACAACAGAGGGGGCGAATAGAGCAGATAGAGGGGGCGAATAGAGCAGACAGAGGCTGTGAAAGAGCAAACAGAGGGTGTGAATAGAGCAGGCAGAGGGTGTGAATAGAGACAACAGAGGGGGTGAATAGAGCAGACAGAGGGTGTGAATAGAGCAGACAGAGAGGGCGAATAGAGCAGACAGAGGGGGCGAATAGAGCAGACAGAGGCTGTGAATAGAGCAGACAGAGGGTGTGAATAGAGCAGACAGAGAGGGCGAATAGAGCAGACAGAGGGGGCGAATAGAGCAGACAGAGGCTGTGAATAGAGCAGACAGAGGGTGTGAATAGAGCAGACAGGGGCTGTGAATAGAGCAGACAGAAGGGGGCGAATAGAGCAGACAGAGGCTGTGAATAGAGCAGACAGAAGGGGGTGAATAGAGCAGAAAGAGGATGTGAATAGAGCAGACAGAAGGGGTTGAATATAGCAGACAGAGATTGTGAATAGAGCAGACAGAGGCTTTGAATAGAGCAGACATAAGGGGGTGAATAGAGCAGACAGAGGCTGTCAATAGAGCAGACAGAGGCTGTGAATAGAGCAGACAGAAGCTGTGGTTGGAGCAGACAGAGGCTGTGAATAGCGCAGACATAAGGGGGTGACTAGAGCAGACAGACGCTGTGAATAGAGCAGACAGTGGCTGTGAATAGAGCAAACAGTGGACATGAATAGAGCAGACAGAGGGTGTGAATAGAGCAGACAGAGGCTGTGAATAGAGCAGACAGAAGGGGTGAATGGAGCAGACAGAGGCTGTGAATAGAGCAGACAGAGGTTGTGAATAGGGCAGACAGAAGGGGCGAATAGAGCAGACAGATGGTGTGAATAGAGCCAACAGAGGGGGAGAATAGAGCAGACAGAGGGGGCGAATAGAGCAGACAGAGGGGGCGAATAGAGCAGACAGAGGCTGTGAAAGAGCAAACAGAGGGTGTGAATAGAGCAGGCAGAGGGTGTGAATAGAGACAACAGAGGGGGTGAATAGAGCAGACAGAGGGTGTGAATAGAGCAGACAGAGAGGGCGAATAGAGCAGACAGAGGGGGCGAATAGAGCAGACAGAGGGTGTGAATAGAGCAGGCAGAGGGTGTGAATAGAGCCAACAGAGGGGGTGAAAAGAGCAGACAGAGGGGGTGAATAAAGCTGAAAGAGTGTGTGAATAGTGCAGACAGAGGGCGTGAATAGAGCAGACAGAGGGGCGAATAGAGCAGTCAGAGGGGCTGAATAGAGCAGACAGATGGGGTAAATAGAGCAGACAGAGGGCATGAATAGAGCAGACAGAGGGGGTGAATAGAGCAGACATAGGGCATGAATAGAGCAGTCAGAGGCTGTGAATAGAGCAGACTGAGGCTGTGAATAGAGCAGACAGAGGCTGTGAATAGAGCAGACAGAGGATGTGAATAGAGCAGACAGAGGCTGTGAGTAGGGCAGACAGAAGGGGTTGAATAGAGCAGACAGAGGCTGTGAATAGAGCAGACAGAGGCTGTGAGTAGGGCAGACAGAAGGGGGTGAATAGAGCAGACAGAGGCTGTGAATAGAGCAGACAGAAGGTGTGAATAGAGCAGACAGAGGGTGTGAATAGAGCAGACAGAGGGTGTGAATAGAGCAGACAGAGGATGTGAATAGAGCAGACAGAAGGGGGCGAATAGAGCAGACAGAGGCTGTGAATAGTGCAGAAAGAGGCTGTGAATAGGGCAGACAGAAGGGGGTGAATAGAGCAGACAGAGGCTGTGAATAGAGCAGACTGAGGCTGTCAGTAGAGCAGACAGTGGCTGTGAATAGCACAGACAGAAGGGGGTGAATAGAGCAGACAGAGGCTGTGAATAGAGCAGACAGAGGCTGTGAATAGGGCAGACAGAAGGAGGTGAATAGAGCAGACAGAGGCTGGGAATAGAGCAGACAGAGGGTGTGAATAGAGCAGACAGAGTGTGTGAATAGAGCAGATAGAGGCTGTGAATAGAGCAGACAGAAGGGGGCAAATAGAGCAGACAGAGGCTGTGAATAGAGCAAACAGAGGCTGTGAATAGAGCAGGCAGAGGGTGTGAATAGAGCCAACAGAGGGGGTGAATAGAGCAGACAGAGGGGGCGAAAAGAGCAGACAGAGGGGGCGAACAGAGCAGACAGA
Source organism: Somniosus microcephalus (assembly GCF_052327205.1). Taxonomy (NCBI): domain Eukaryota; kingdom Metazoa; phylum Chordata; class Chondrichthyes; order Squaliformes; family Somniosidae; genus Somniosus; species Somniosus microcephalus. The sequence continues at coordinate 4,590,391 of NC_140998.1, read as the reverse complement.
GGGTGTGAATGGAGCAGACAGAGGCTGTGAATGGAGCAGACAGAGGCTGTGAATGGAGCAGACAGAGGGCATGAATAGAGCTGAAAGAGGGTGTGAATAGTGCAGACAGAGGGCATGAATAGAGCAGACAGAGGGGGCGAATAGAGAAGACAGAGGGGGTGAATAGAGCAGACAAAGGGGGTGAATCGAGCAGACAGAGGGAGTGAATAGAGCAGACATAGGGCATGAATAGAGCAGACAGAGGCTGTGAATAGAGCAGGCTGAGGCTGTGAATAGAGCAGACAGAGGCTGTGAATAGAGCAGCCAGAAGCGGGTGAATAGAGCAGACACAGGCTGTGAATAGAGCAGACAGAGGCTGTGAATAGGGCAGACAGAAGGGGTGAATAGAGCAGACAGAGGCTGTGAATAGAGCAGACAGAGGGTGAGAATAGAGCAGACAGAGGGTGTGAATAGAGCAGACAGGGGCTGTGAATAGAGCAGACAGAAGGGGGTGAATAGCTCAGACAGAGTCTGTGAATAGAGCAGAGAGAAGGGGGTGAATAGAGCAGACAGAGGCTGTGAATAGGGCAGACAGAAGGGGGTGAATAGACCAGACAGAGGCTGTGAATAGAGCAGACAGAGGGTGAGAATAGAGCAGACAGAGAGTGTGAATAGAGCAAACAGAGGGTATGAATAGAGCAGAGAGAGTCTGTGAATAGAGCAGACAGAAGCGGGTGAATAGAGCAGACAGAGACTGTGAATAGAGCAGACTGAGGCTGTCAATAGAGCAGACAGAGGCTGTGAATAGAGCAGACAGAAGGGGGTGAATAAAGCAGACAGTGGGCTTCAATAGAGCAGACAGAGGGCGTGAATCGAGCAGAGAGAGGCTTTGAATGGAGCAGACAGAGGCTGTGAATAGAGCAGACAGAGGGCTTCAATAGAGCAGACAGAGGGCGTGAATAGAGCTGACAGAGGCTGTGAATAGAGCAGACAGAGGCTTTGAATGGAGCAGACAGAGGCTGTGAATACAGCAGACAGTGGGCTTCAATAGAGCAGGCAGAGGGCGTGAATCGAGCAGACAGAGGCTTTGAATAGAGCAGACAGAGGCTGTGAATAGAGCAGACAGAGGGCTTCAATAGAGCAGACAGAGGGCGTGAATAGAGCTGACAGAGGCTGTGAGTAGAGCAGACAGAGGCTGTGAATGGAGCAGACAGAGGCTGTGAATAAAGCAGACAGAGGCTGTGAATGGAGCAGACAGAGGGCATGACTAGGGCTGAAAGACGGTGTGAATAGTGCAGACAGAGGGCGTGAATAGAGCAGACAGAGGGGGCGAATAGAGCAGACAGAGGGGGTGAATAGAGCAGACAGAGGGCATGAAAAGAGCAGACAGAGGGGGTGAATAGAGCAGACAAAGGGCATGAATCGAGTAGACAGAGGCTGTGAATAGAGCAGACAGAAGGGGGTGAATAGAGCAGACAGAGGCTGTGGATAGTGCAGACAGAAGCGGGTGAATAGAGCAGACAGAGGCTGCGAACAGAGCAGACAGAGGCTGTGAATAGGGCAGACAGAAGGGGGTGAATAGAGCAGACAGAGGCTGTGAATATAGCAGACAGAGGCTGTGAATATAGCAGACAAAGGCTGTGAATAGAGCAGACAGAGGCTGTGAATAGAGCAGACAGAGGGTGTGAATAGAGCAGACAGGGGCTGTGAATAGAGCAGACAGAAGGGGGCGAATAGAGCAGACAGAGGCTGTGAATAGAGCAGACAGAAGGGGGTGAATAGAGCAGACAGAGGCTGTGAATAGAGCAAACAGAGGCTGTGAATAGAGCAGGCAGAGGGGGTGAATAGAGCCAACAGAGGGGGTGCATAGAGCAGACAGAGGGGGCGTAAAGAGCAGACAGAGGGGGCGAATAGAGCAGACAGAGGGTGTGAATAGAGCAGACAGAGGGGGTGAATAGAGCAGACAGAGGGGGTGAATAGAGCAGACAGAGGGAGCGAATAGAGCAGACAGAGGGGGTGAATAGAGCAGACAGAGGGCATGAATAGAGCAGACAGAGGGGGTGAATAGAGCAGACATAGTGCATGAATAGAGCAGACAGAGGCTGTGAATAGAGCAGACTGAGGCTGTGAATAGAGCAGACAGAGGCTGTGAATAGAGCAGACAGAGGGGGTGAATAGAGCAGACAGAGGTTGGGAATAGCGCAGACAGAGGCTGTGAATCGGGCAGACAGAATGGGGTGAATAGAGCAGACAGAGGCTGTGAATAGAGCAGACTGAGGCTGTCAATAGAGCAGACAGAGGCTGTGAATAGAGCAGACAGAAGGGGGTGAATAGAGCAGACAGAAGGGGGTGAAAAGAGCAGACAGAGGCTGTGAATATAGCAGACAGAGGCTGTGAATATAGCAGACAAAGGCTGTGAATAGAGCAGACAGAGGCTGTGAATAGAGCAGACAGAGGGAGTGAATAGAGCAGACAGGGGCTGTGAATAGAGCAGACAGAAGGGGGCGAATAGAGCAGACAGAGGCTGTGAATAGAGCAGACAGAAGGGGGTGAATAGAGCAGAAAGAGGATGTGAATAGAGCAGACAGAAGGGGTTGAATATAGCAGACAGAGATTGTGAATAGAGCAGACAGAGGCTTTGAATAGAGCAGACAGAGGCTGTGAATAGAGCAGACAGAGGGTGTGAATAGAGCAGACATTGGGAGTGAATAGAGCAGACAGAGGCTGTGAATAGAGCAGACAGAGGCTGTGAATAGAGCAGACAGAGGGTGTGAATAGAGCAGACAGTGGGACTGAATACAGCAGACAGAGGCGTGAATAGAGCAGACAGAGATTGTGAATAGAGCAGAAAAAGGCTGTGAATAGAGCAGACAGAGGCTGTGAATAGAGCAGACAGAGGGTGTGAATAGAGCAGACAGGGGCTGTGAATAGAGCAGACAGAAGGGGGCGAATAGAGCAGACAGAGGCTGTGAATAGAGCAGACAGAAGGGGTGAATAGAGCAGAAAGAGGATGTGAATAGAGCAGACAGAAGGGGTTGAATATAGCAGACAGAAAATCTGAATAGAGCAGACAGAGGCTTTGAATAGAGCAGACATAAGGGGGTGAATAGAGCAGACAGAGGCTGTCAATAGAGCAGACAGAGGCTGTGAATAGCGCAGACAGAAGCTGTGGATAGAGCAGACAGAGGCTGTGAATAGAGCAGACATAAGGGGGTGACTAGAGCAGACAGAGGCTGTGAATAGAGCAAACAGAGGACATGAATAGAGCAGACAGAGGGTGTGAATAGAGCAGACAGAGGCTGTGAATAGAGCAGACAGAAGGGGGTGAATGGAGCAGACAGAGGCTGTGAATAGAGCAGACAGAGGTTGTGAATAGGGCAGACAGAAGGGGTGAATAGAGCAGACAGATGGTGTGAATAGAGCCAACAGAGGGGGAGAATAGAGCAGACAGAGGGGGCGAATAGAGCAGACAGAGGGGGCGAATAGAGCAGACAGAGGCTGTGAAAGAGCAAACAGAGGGTGTGAATAGAGCAGGCAGAGGGTGTGAATAGAGACAACAGAGGGGGTGAATAGAGCAGACAGAGGGTGTGAATAGAGCAGACAGAGAGGGCGAATAGAGCAGACAGAGGGGGCGAATAGAGCAGACAGAGGGTGTGAATAGAGCAGGCAGAGGGTGTGAATAGAGCCAACAGAGGGGGTGAAAAGAGCAGACAGAGGGGGCGAAAAGAGCAGACAGAGGGGGCGAATAGAGCAGACGGAGGTTGTGAGTAGAGCAGACAGAGGCTGTGAATGAAGCAGACAGAGGGCGTGAATAAAGCTGAAAGAGTGTGTGAATAGGGCAGACAGAGGGGGTGAATAGAGCAGACAGAGGGGCGAATAGAGCAGTCAGAGGGGCTGAAAAGAGCAGACAGAAGGGGTGAATAGAGCCAACAGAGGGGGTGAAAAGAGCAGACAGAGGGGGCGAAAAGAGCAGACAGAGGGGGCGAATAGAGCAGACGGAGGGTGTGAGTAGAGCAGACAGAGGCTGTGAATGAAGCAGACAGAGGGCGTGAATAAAGCTGAAAGAGTGTGTGAATAGTGCAGACAGAGGGCGTGAATAGAGCAGACAGAGGGGCGAATAGAGCAGTCAGAGGGGCTGAATAGAGCAGACAGAAGGGGTGAATAGAGCAGACAGAGGGAGTGAATAGAGCAGACAGATGGGGTGAATAGAGCAGACAGAGGGCATGAATAGAGCAGACAGAGGGGGTGAATAGAGCAGACATAGGGCATGAATAGAGCAGTCAGAGGCTGTGAATAGAGCAGACTGAGGCTGTGAATAGAGCAGACAGAGGCTGTGAATAGAGCACAGAATGGGGTGAATGGAGCAGACAGAGGCTGTGAATAGCACAGACAGAGGCTGTGAGTAGGGCAGACAGAAGGGGGTGAATTGAGCAGACAGAGGCTGTGAATAGAGCAGACAGAAGGTGTGAATAGAGCAGACAGAGGGTGTGAATACAGCAGACAGAGGGTGTGAATAGAGCAGACAGAGGATGTGAATAGAGCAGACAGAAGGGGGCGAATAGAGCAGACAGAGGCTGTGAATAGTGCAGAAAGAGGCTGTGAATAGTGCAGAAAGAGGCTGTGAATAGGGCAGGCAGAAGGGGGTGAATAGAGCAGACAGAGGCTGTAAATAGAGCAGACTGAGGCTGTCAGTAGAGCAGACAGTGGCTGTGAATAGCGCAGACAGAAGGGGGTGAATAGAGCAGACAGAGGCTGTGAATAGAGCAGACAGAGGCTGTGAATAGGGCAGACAGTAGGAGGTGAATAGAGCAGACAGAGGCTGGGAATAGAGCATACAGAGGGTGTGAATAGAGCAGACAGAGGGTGTGAATAGAGCAGACAGAGGCTGTGAATAGAGCAGACAGAAGGGGGCAAATAGAGCAGACAGTGGCTGTGAATAGAGCAAACAGAGGCTGTGAATAGAGCAGGCAGAGGGTGTGAATAGAGCCAACAGAGGGGGTGAATAGAGCAGACAGAGGGGGCGAAAAGAGCAGACAGAGGGGGCGAACAGAGCAGACAGAGGGTGTGAATGGAGCAGACAGAGGCTGTGAATGGAGCAGACAGAGGGCGTGAATAGAGCTGAAAGAGGGTGTGAATAGTGCAGACAGAGGGCATGAATAGAGCAGACAGAGGGGGCGAATAGAGAAGCCAGAGGGGGTGAATAGAGCAGACAAAGGGGGTGAATGGAGCAGACAGAGGGAGTGAATAGAGCAGACATAGGGCATGAATAGAGCAGACAGAGGCTGTGAATAGAGCAGGCTGAGGCTGTGAATAGAGCAGACAGAGGCTGTGAATAGAGCAGCCAGAAGCGGGTGAATGGAGCAGACACAGGCTGTGAATAGAGCAGACAGAGGCTGTGAATAGGGCAGACAGAAGGGGTGAATAGAGCAGACAGAGGCTGTGAATAGAGCAGACAGAGGGTGAGAATAGAGCAGACAGAGGATGTGAATAGAGCAGACAGAAGGGGTGAATAGAGCAGACAGAGGCTGTGAATAGAGCAGCCCGAAGCGGGTGAATAGAGCAGACACAGGCTGTGAATAGAGCAGACAGAGGCTGTGAATAGGGCAGACAGAAGGGGTGAATAGAGCAGACAGAGGCTGTGAATAGAGCAGACAGAAGGGGGTGAATAGCTCAGACAGAGTCTGTGAATAGAGCAGAGAGAAGGGGGTGAATAGAGCAGACAGAGGATGTGAATAGAGCAGACAGAGGCTGTGAATAGAGCAAACAGAGGCCGTGAATAGAGCAGACAGAGGGTGTGAATAGGGCAGACAGAAGGGGGTGAATAGAGCAGACAGAGGCTGTGAATAGAGCAGACAGAGGGTGAGAATAGAGCAGACAGAGAGTGTGAATAGAGCAAACAGAGGGTATGAATAGAGCAGACAGAGTCTGTGAATAGAGCAGACAGAAGGGGGTGAATAGAGCAGACAGAGACTGTGAATAGAGCAGACTGAGGCTGTCAATAGAGCAGACAGAGGCTGTGAATAGAGCAGACAGAAGGGGGTGAATAAAGCAGACAGTGGGCTTCAATAGAGCAGACAGAGGGCGTGAATCGAGCAGAGAGAGGCTTTGAATGGAGCAGACAGAGGCTGTGAATAGAGCAGACAGAGGGCTTCAATAGAGCAGACAGAGGGCGTGAATAGAGCTGACAGAGGCTGTGAATAGAGCAGACAGAGGCTGTGAATAGAGCTGACAGAGGCTGTGAATAGAGCAGACAGAGGCTGTGAATAGAGCAGACAGAGGCTGTGAATAGAGCAGGCAGAGGCTGTGAATAGAGCAGACAGAGGCTGTGAATAGAGCAGACAGAGGCTGTGAATGGAGCAGACAGAGGCTGTGAATAAAGCAGACAGAGGCTGTGAATGGAGCAGACAGAGGGCATTACTAGGGCTGAAAGAGGATGTGAATAGTGCAGACAGAGGGCGTGAATAGAGCAGACAGAGGGGGCGAATAGAGCAGACAGAGGGGGTGAATAGAGCAGACAAAGGGCATGAATCGAGTAGACAGAGGCTGTGAATAGAGCAGACAGAAGGGGGTGAATAGAGCAGACAGAGGCTGTGGATAGTGCAGACAGAAGGGGGTGAATAGAGCAGAGAGAGGCTGCGAATAGAGCAGACAGAGGCTGTGAATAGGGCAGACAGAAGGGTGCGAATAGAGCAGACAGAGGCTGTGAATAGAGCAAACAGAGGCTGTGAATAGAGCAGGCAGAGGGGGTGAATAGAGCCAACAGAGGGGGTGAATAGAGCAGACAGAGGGGACGTAAAGAGCAGACAGAGGGGGCGAATAGAGCAGACAGAGGGTGTGAATAGAGCAGACAGAGGGGGTGAATAGAGCAGACAGAGGGGGTGAATAGAGCAGACAGAGGGAGTGAATAGAGCAGACAGAGGGGGTGAATAGAGCAGACAGAGGGCATGAATAGAGCAGACAGAGGGGGTGAATAGAGCAGACATAGGGCATGAATAGAGCAGACAGAGGCTGTGAATAGAGCAGACTGAGGCTGTGAATAGAGCAGACAGAGGCTGTGAATAGAGCAGACAGAGGGGGTGAATAGAGCAGACAGAGGTTGGGAATAGCGCAGACAGAGGCTGTGAATCGGGCAGACAGAATGGGGTGAATAGAGCAGACAGAGGCTGTGAATAGAGCAGACTGAGGCTGTCAATAGAGCAGACAGAGGCTGTGAATAGTGCAGACAGAAGGGGGTGAATAGAGCAGACAGAGGTTGTGAATAGAGCAGACAGAGGCTGTGAATAGGGCAGACAGAAGTGGGTGAATAGAGCAGACAGAGGCTGTGAATATAGCAGACAGAGGCTGTGAATAGAGCAGACAAAGGCTGTGAATAGAGCAGACAGAGGCTGTGAATAGAGCAGACAGAGGGTGTGAAAAGAGCAGACAGGGGCTGTGAATAGAGCAGACAGAAGGGGGCGAATAGAGCAGACAGATGCTGTGAATAGAGCAGACAGAAGGGGGTGAATAGAGCAGAAAGAGGATGTGAATAGAGCAGACAGAAGGGGTTGAATATAGCAGACAGAGATTGTGAATAGAGCAGACAGAGGCTTTGAATAGAGCAGACAGAGGCTGTGAATAGAGCAGACAGAGGGTGTGAATAGAGCAGACAGTGGGAGTGAATAGAGCAGACAGAGGTTGTGAATAGAGCAGACAGAGGCTGTGAATAGGGCAGACAGAAGGGGGTGAATAGAGCAGACAGAGGCTGTGAATATAGCAGACAGAGGCTGTGAATAGAGCAGACAGAGGCTGTGAATAGAGCAGACAGAGGGTGTGAATAGAGCAGACAGTGGGAGTGAATAGAGCAGACAGAGGCGTGAATAGAGCAGACAGAGTGGGCAAATAGAGCAGACAGAGGCTGTGAAAGAGCAAACAGAGGGTGTGAATAGAGCAGGCAGAGGGTGTGAATAGAGACAACAGAGGGGGTGAATAGAGCAGACAGAGGGTGTGAATAGAGCAGACAGAGAGGGCGAATAGAGCAGACAGAGGGGGCGAATAGAGCAGACAGAGGGGGCGAATAGAGCAGACAGAGGGTGTGAATAGAGCAGGCAGAGGGTGTGAATAGAGCCAACAGAGGGGGTGAAAAGAGCAGACAGAGGGGGCGAAAAGAGCAGACAGAGCGGGCAAATAGAGCAGACGGAGGGTGTGAGTAGAGCAGACAGAGGCTGTGAATGAAGCAGACAGAGGGCGTGAATAAAGCTGAAAGAGTGTGTGAATAGTGCAGACAGAGGGCGTGAATAGAGCAGACAGAGGGGCGAATAGAGCAGTCAGAGGGGCTGAATAGAGCAGACAGAAGGGGTGAATAGAGCCAACAGAGGGTGTGAAAAGAGTGTGGTAAACCACTTTTATCGTTACACTATAGTTATCACTGTTGTATTGTTATCACCGTTATCACTGTTGTATCACGATACGAGGTCGCCTCTTGTCGCGCTGTTATACCTGGGCTGACCACCTCCGACTCCGCCCATGGCTCCACCTACCTGCCCAGGTATAAAGGTAGTCGACTGGCTGGTATTCCTCCTTGTTGGACCCGATCACCCACGAGGGTGGGCTCTGTTATTTAGTCAATAAAAACCTTTAGTTACGTTCCTAACTCGTCGCCTTTTATTGGACGAATTGATAGGTATATCAATTTTATTGACTAAATTTTAAAGATGTCTACTACTGGCCAGCCAGAAGCCCTCCCAGAAGCACAGCCACAGCAGCTTTCAGACACCGGGCTACGCCAGCCACACCAGCCGGCTTGGCTGCAAGCCCTCAAACCACCGTACCTGGATCTAAACCCACAGGCAGCAAACTCAGCCCTCAACTTCAAACACTGGCTGGACTGCTTCAAATCCTACCTGGAAGAATCCGGCGTCCCGCAGAGATCCAAACTAAGACTTCTGAACGCCCAAGCGAGCCCGAGAGTATACGCACTCATCCAGGACACGACTACATACGAGGCCGCTATCAACCTACTGAAACAGCAGTACCGCAGCCCGGTAAATTACATGTACACCAGGCACCTCCTAAGATCCCGCCCGCAACAGCCAGGAGAGTCTGTAGCTGAATTTTTACGGGCGCTAAGAGCACTCGGCAGGAACTGTGACTTTAAAGCGGTGACGGCTGTTGAAAATACGGAAGATAATATCCGCGATGCCTTTGTGAAAGGCCTACGGTCCGACTACTCACGGCAAAGACTGCTTGAAGCTAAAGACCTCGACCTGGACAAAGCTGAAGCCCTCGCTCTCTCCCTGGAGGTGGCCCATCAGGACCAGGAGGCGTTTTCCAGGTACTGCTCGCGACCCTGGGACTCGGGCCCGACCCCTACCGCAATACCCTTCGCAGCGCCGCCCCCGGGACCTACCTCAGCGTCGGCGTCCCGGACCCGACCGGGCCCACCACCCCCGGTACCGGCTCCGACATCGGGCACCTGCGATCGGGCCGCCGGCTGCTTCTTTTGCGGCCAGGAGAAGCACCCGAGGTCGCGCTGCCCAGCCAGGAACTCTACCTGCGCAACCTGCAGGAAGAAAGGCCACTTCTCTAAGGCCTGCAGGAGCAGATCTTCAGAGGCCAGCAGTGCCTCATGCGAACTGTGGGGGCGGCCATCTTCTTTCACGGCAACTGAGGCCAGCATCCCCACACGTGAGTCATGGGGGCGGCCATCTTTGATCAAGGCAACCGACCCCAATAGTGCCTCATGTGAGTTATGGGGGCAGCCATCTTCTCCGCCATTTTGTCCTACCTCGTGGGAGACGCCATTTTACCCACCACGCCCGACTGCCACCGGGCCCCCGGACCCGACGACCGCCTCGCCCGCAGACGACAACGACTCGCTTACCTACACACTAGCCTCCGTCACTCTGGATCAAGCCCACCCACACCACCTGTCCAAGTCGATGATGGACATCAAAGTAAACGGCCACGCCACGACCTGCCTGTTCGACAGCGGAAGCACGGAGAGCTTCATCCACCCAGACACGGTGAGCCACTACTCCCTCCCTGTCCTGCCAACGCGCAACCGAATCTCGATGGCATCGAGGTCCCACGCCACGGACATCAGCGGCTACTGTGCTGTGACCTTGTCGGTTAAGGGTACAGAGTATAAAAATTTTAAACTCCTCGTCCTCCCCCAGCTCTGCGCTGCCGTCCTGCTAGGGCTGGACTTCCAATCCCACCTCCAAAGTGTAACCCTAGCATACGGTGGACCCCTCCCCCCACTCACAGTCGACAACCAGCGAAGGTTAAACTGCCCACCGCGTAACACCTGCAGCCTATCCACCCTCAAGGTGCCGCCACCTTCCCTGTTCGCTAACCTCACCCCCGACTGCAAACCCGTCGCTACCAAGAGCAGGTGGTACAGCGCTGGGGACAGAGCTTTCATTAGCTCTGAGGTGCAGCGTCTCCTGAAGGAGGGCATCATCGAGGGGAGCAACAGCCCCTGGCGTGCCCAGGTCGTGGTCGTTAAGACCGGCGATAAAAATCGCCTGGTCATCGACTACAGCCAGATCATAAACAGATACACCCAGCTGGACGCATACCCCCTTCCCCGCATATCTGACATGGTCAATCAGATTGCACAATACCGCGTATTCTCGACCATCGACCTTAAGTCGGCCTACCACCAACTCCCTATCCACCCCGAGGACCGCCAGTACACCGCCTTCGAGGCGAATGGGCGCCTATACCACTTCCTTAGGGTCCCGTTCGGTGTCACCAACGGGGTCTCGGTCTTCCAAAGGGAGATGGACCGGATGGTTGACCAGAACGGACTGCAGGCCACATTCCCCTACCTAGATAACGTCACCATCTGCGGCCGCGACCGGCAAGACCACGACGTGAATCTGGAGAAATTCCTCCGTACAGCCCAATGGCTGAACCTCACCTACAATAAGGAGAAATGTGTGTTTAACACCTCGCGCCTTGCCATCCTTGGCTGTGTAGTAGAGAACGGACTCATCGGCCCCGACCCCGAAAGAATGCGCCCCCTCATGGAGCTACCCCTCCCCCACTGCCCTAAGGCACTTAAGAGAACCCTGGGGCTCTTCGCCTACTATGCCCAATGGGTGCCCAATTATGCGGACAAAGCCAGACCCCTCATGAAGTCCACATCCTTCCCCCTTACGGAGGAAGCGTGCGCAGCCTTCTCCCTCATTAAGGGAGACATTGCCAAGGCCACTATGCACGCAGTGGATGAGTCCATCCCCTTCCAAGTCGAGAGCGATGCATCCGACTTCGCCCTAGCCGCCACCCTTAACCAGGAGGGGAGACCGGTGGCCTTCTTCTCAAGGACCCTACAGGGCCCTGAGATCCGACACTCGTCGGTCGAGAAGGAGGCCCAGGCGATTGTGGAGGCGGTACGACGCTGGAGGCACTACCTGGCAGGCAAACGATTTACCCTCCTTACCGACCAACGTTCGGTCGCTTTTATGTTTAATAACAAGCTGAGGGGCAAAATCAAGAATGACAAGATCTTGAGGTGGAGAATCGAGCTCTCCACCTACGATTATGATATCTTGTACCGGCCAGGTAAGCTGAACGAACCCCCCGATGCTCTGTCACGAATTACATGCGCCAGCGCGCAAAGTGATAGACCTCAGACCCTCCACAACGACCTCTGCCACCCCGGGGTCACCAGACTTTACCACTTCATTAAGGCCCGCAACCTGCCCTACTCCATCGAGGAGGTCAGGACCATAACCAGGAACTGCCAGACCTGTGCCGAGTGCAAACCGCACTTCTTTAGGCCGGACAGAGCAAGCCTGATCAAGGCCACCCGCCCCTTCGAGCGCCTGAGCATCGACTTTAAGGGGCCCCTCCCGTCCTCTGACCGTAATGTGTACTTCCTCAACATTGTTGATGAGTACTCCCGTTTCCCCTTTGCCTTCCCCTGCCCAGACATGACCAGTACCACGGTCATTAAATGCCTGAACGACCTCTTCGCCTTGTTCGGGTTCCCAAACTATATACATAGTGACCGGGGCTCCTCTTTCATGAGCGAGGAACTCCGTCAGTTCCTACTAGCGAGAGGTATTGCAGCAAGTAGGACCACCAGCTACAACCCCCGAGGGAACGGCCAGGTGGAAAGAGAGAACGCGACGGTATGGAAGGCCGTCCTCTTAGCCTTAAAGTCTAAGGGCCTCCCAACCTCCCGCTGGCAGGAAGTCCTCCCGACAGCGCTGCACTCCATCCGGTCACTACTTTGCACTGCCGTTAACGCCACCCCCCATGAATGAATGTTTGTTTTCCCCAGGAAGTCGACTACGGGAACCACTCTACCAACCTGGCTGACCTCTCCGGGGCCCGTCTTGCTGCGAAAGCACGTGAGGGCCCATAAAACAGACCCCCTGGTCGAGAGGGTGAACCTCCTGCACGCCAACCCCCAGTACGCCTACGTGGGTTACCCAGACGGGCGGGAGGACACTGTCTCCTTACGAGACCTCGCACCCTCGGGCACTCCGGAGACACCACCTTTACCCCCCCCCACCACCCCCCCAATTCCAGCCCAGGTAGACGGCATGCCGGAACCCCACGAGCCTTCGCCGACCACGCAGACACCAGCACTAACACCGGATAATGCAGCACCGCCGCTGCGACGATCGGAGAGGCTTACGAGGCCTCCGGACAGACTGACATACCAGAACTGGTAGTACACTTCACCCCGCCGGACTCAAATCTAAACAAGGGGTGAATGTGGTAAACCACTTTTATCGTTACACTATAGTTATCACTGTTGTATTGTTATCACCGTTATCACTGTTGTATCACGATACGAGGTCGCCTCTTGTCGCGCTGTTATACCTGGGCTGACCACCTCCGACTCCGCCCATGGCTCCACCTACCTGCCCAGGTATAAAGGTAGTCGACTGGCTGGTATTCCTCCTTGTTGGACCCGATCACCCACGAGGGTGGGCTCTGTTATTTAGTCAATAAAAACCTTTAGTTACGTTCCTAACTCGTCGCCTTTTATTGGACGAATTGATAGGTATATCAAAGAGCAGACAGAGGGGGCGAAAAGAGCAGACAGAGGGGGCGAATAGAGCAGACGGAGGGTGTGAGTAGATCAGACAGAGGCTGTGAATGAAGCAGACAGAGGGCGTGAATAAAGCTGAAAGAGTGTGTGAATAGTGCAGACAGAGGGCATGAATAGAGCAGACAGAGGGGCGAATAGAGCAGTCAGAGGGGCTGAATAGAGCAGACAGAAGGGGTGAATAGAGCAGACAGAGGGAGTGAATAGAGCAGACAGATGGGGTGAATAGAGCAGACAGAGGGCATGAATAGAGCAGACAGAGGGGGTGAATAGAGCAGAAATAGGGCATGAATAGAGCAGTCAGAGGCTGTGAATAGAGCAGACTGAGGCTGTGAATAGAGCAGACAGAGGCTGTGAATAGAGCACAGAAGGGGGTGAATGGAGCAGACAGAGGCTGTGAATAGCGCAGACAGAGGCTGTGAGTAGGGCAGACAGAAGGGGGTGAATAGAGCAGACAGAGGCTGTGAATAGAGCAGACAGAAGGTGTGAATAGAGCAGACAGAGGGTGTGAATAGAGCAGACAGAGGGTGTGAATAGAGCAGACAGAGGATGTGAATAGAGCAGACAGAAGGGGGCGAATAGAGCAGACAGAAGGGGGCGAATAGAGCAGACAGAGGCTGTGAATAGTGCAGAAAGAGGCTGTGAATAGGGCAGACAGAAGGGGGTGAATAGAGCAGACAGAGGCTGTGAATAGAGCAGACTGAGGCTGTCAGTAGAGCAGACAGTGGCTGTGAATAGCGCAGACAGAAGGGGGTGAATAGAGCAGACAGAGGCTGTGAATAGAGCAGACAGAGGCTGTGAATAGGGCAGACAGAAGGAGGTGAATAGAGCAGACAGAGGCTGGGAATAGAGCATACAGAGGGTGTGAATAGAGCAGACAGAGGGTGTGAATAGAGCAGACAGAGGGTGTGAATAGAGCAGACAGAAGGGGGCAAATAGAGCAGACAGAGGCTGTGAATAGAGCAAACAGAGGCTGTGAATAGAGCAGGCAGAGGGTGTGAATAGAGCCAACAGAGGGGGTGAATAGAGCAGACAGAGGGGGCGAAAAGAGCAGACAGAGGGGGCGAACAGAGCAGACAGAGGGTGTGAATGGAGCAGACAGAGGCTGTGAATGGAGCAGACAGAGGGCGTGAATAGAGCTGAAAGAGGGTGTGAATAGTGCAGACAGAGGGCATGAAAAGAGCAGACAGAGGGGGCGAATAGCGAAGACAGAGGGGGTGAATAGAGCAGACAAAGGGGGTGAATGGAGCAGACAGAGGGAGTGAATAGAGCAGACATAGGGCATGAATAGAGCAGACAGAGGCTGTGAAAAGAGCAGGCTGAGGCTGTGAATAGAGCAGACAGAGGCTGTGAATAGAGCAGACTGAGGCTGTCAGTAGAGCAGACAGTGGCTGTGAATAGCGCAGACAGAAGGGGGTGAATAGAGCAGACAGAGGCTGTGAATAGAGCAGACAGAGGCTGTGAATAGGGCAGACAGAAGGAGGTGAATAGAGCAGACAGAGGCTGGGAATAGAGCATACAGAGGGTGTGAATAGAGCAGACAGAGGGTGTGAATAGAGCAGACAGAGGCTGTGAATAGAGCAGACAGAAGGGGGCAAATAGAGCAGACAGAGGCTGTGAATAGAGCAAACAGAGGCTGTGAATAGAGCAGGCAGAGGGTGTGAATAGAGCCAACAGAGGGGGTGAATAGAGCAGACAGAGGGGGCGAAAAGAGCAGACAGAGGGGGCGAACAGAGCAGACAGAGGGTGTGAATGGAGCAGACAGAGGCTGTGAATGGAGCAGACAGAGGCTGTGAATAGAGCAGCCAGAAGCGGGTGAATAGAGCAGACACAGGCTGTGAATAGAGCAGACAGAGGCTGTGAATAGGGCAGACAGAAGGGGTGAATAGAGCAGACAGATGCTGTGAATAGAGCAGACAGAGGGTGAGAATAGAGCAGACAGAGGGTGCGAATAGAGCAGACAGAAGGAGGTGAATAGAGCAGACAGAGGCTGGGAATAGAGCATACAGAGGGTGTGAATAGAGCAGACAGAAGGAGGTGAATAGAGCAGACAGAGTCTGTGAATAGAGCAGAGAGAAGGAGGTGAATAGAGCAGACAGAGGCTGTGAATAGAGCAGACAGAGGCTGTGAATAGGGCAGACAGAAGGAGGTGAATAGAGCAGACAGAGGCTGGGAATAGAGCATACAGAGGGTGTGAATAGAGCAGACAGAGGGTGTGAATAGAGCAAACAGAGGGTATGAATAGAGCAGACAGAGTCTGTGAATAGAGCAGACAGAGGCTGTGAATAGGGCAGACAGAAGGGGTGAATAGAGCAGACAGATGCTGTGAATAGAGCAGACAGAGGGTGAGAATAGAGCAGACAGAGGGTGCGAATAGAGCAGACAGGGGCTGTGAATAGAGCAGACAGAAGGGGGTGAATAGCTCAGACAGAGTCTGTGAATAGAGCAGAGAGAAGGAGGTGAATAGAGCAGACAGAGGATGTGAATAGAGCGGAGAGAGGCTGTGAATAGAGCAAACAGAGGCCGTGAATAGAGCAGACAGAGGTTGTGAATAGGGCAGACAGAAGGGGGTGAATAGACCAGACAGAGGCTGTGAATAGAGCAGACAAAGGGTGAGAATAGAGCAGACAGAGAGTGTGAATAGAGCAAACAGAGGGTATGAATAGAGCAGACAGAGTCTGTGAATAGAGCAGACAGAAGGGGGTGAATAGAGCAGACAGAGACTGTGAATAGAGCAGACTGAGGCTGTCAATAGAGCAGACAGAGGCTGTGAATAGAGCAGACAGAAGGGGGTGAATAAAGCAGACAGTGGGCTTCAATAGAGCAGACAGAGGGCGTGAATCGAGCAGAGGGAGGCTTTGAATGGAGCAGACAGAGGCTGTGAATAGAGCAGACAGAGGGCTTCAATAGAGCAGACAGAGGGCGTGAATAGAGCTGACAGAGGCTGTGAATAGAGCAGACAGAGGCTGTGAATAGAGCAGACAGAGGCTGTGTATAGAGCAGACAGAAGGGGGTGAATAGAGCAGACAGTGGGCTTCAATAGAGCAGGCAGAGGGCATGAATCGAGCAGACAGAGGCTTTGAATAGAGCAGACAGAGGCTGTGAATAGAGCAGACAGAGGGCCTCAATAGAGCAGACAGAGGGCGTGAATAGAGCTGACAGAGGCTGTGAATAGAGCAGACAGAGGCTGTGAATAGAGCAGACAGAGGCTGTGAATAGAGCAGGCAGAGGCTGTGAATAGAGCAGACAGAGGCTGTGAATAGAGCAGACAGAGGCTGTGAATGGAGCAGACAGAGGCTGTGAATAAAGCAGACAGAGGCTGTGAATGGAGCAGACAGAGGGCATGACTAGGGCTGAAAGAGGGTGTGAATAGTGCAGACAGAGGGCGTGAATAGAGCAGACAGAGGGGGCGAATAGAGCAGACAGAGGGGGTGAACAGAGCAGACAGAGGGCATGAATAGAGCAGACAGAGGGGGTGAATAGAGCAGACAAAGGGCATGAATCGAGTAGACAGAGGCTGTGAATAGAGCAGACAGAAGGGGGTGAATAGAGCAGACAGAGGCTGTGCATAGTGCAGACAGAAGGGGGTGAATAGAGCAGACAGAGGCTGCGAATAGAGCAGACAGAGGCTGTGAATAGGGCAGACAGAAGGGTGCGAAGAGAGCAGACAGAGGCTGTGAATAGAGCAAACAGAGGCTGTGAATAGAGCAGGCAGAGGGTGGGAATAGAGCCAACAGAGGGGGTGAATAGAGCAGACAGAGGGGGTGAATAGAGCAGACATAGGGCATGATTAGAGCAGACAGAGGCTGTGAATAGAGCAGACTGAGGCTGTGAATAGAGCAGACAGAGGGGGTGAATAGAGCAGCCATAGGGCATGAATAGAGCAGACAGAGGCTGTGAATAGAGCAGACTGAGGCTGTGAATAGAGCAGACAGAGGGTGTGAATAGAGCAGACAGAGGGGGTGAATAGAGCAGACAGAGGGGGTGAGTAGAGCAGACAGAGGGAGTGAATAGAGCAGACAGAGGGGGTGAATAGAGCAGACAGAGGGCATGAATAGAGCAGACAGAGGGGGTGAATAGAGCAGACATAGGGCATGAATAGAGCAGACAGAGGCTGTGAATAGAGCAGACTGAGGCTGTGAATAGAGCAGACAGAGGCTGTGAATAGAGCAGACAGAGGGGGTGAATAGAGCAGACAGAGGTTGGTAATAGCGCAGACAGAGGCTGTGAATCGGGCAGACAGAATGGGGTGAATAGAGCAGACAGAGGCTGTGAATAGAGCAGACTGAGGCTGTCAATAGAGCAGACAGAGGCTGTGAATAGAGCAGACAGAAGGGGGTGAATAGAGCAGACAGAGGTTGTGAATAGAGCAGACAGAGGCTGTGAATAGGGCAGACAGAAGTGGGTGAATAGAGCAGACAGAGGCTGTGACTATAGCAGACAGAGGCTGTGAATAGAGCAGGCAAAGGCTGTGAATAGAGCAGACAGAGGCTGTGAATAGAGCAGACAGAGGGTGTGAAAAGAGCAGACAGTGGCTGTGAATAGAGCAGACAGAAGGGGGCGAATAGAGCAGACAGATGCTGTGAATAGAGCAGACAGAAGGGGTGAATAGAGCAGAAAGAGGATGTGAATAGAGCAGACAGAAGGGGTTGAATATAGCAGACAGAGATTGTGAATAGAGCAGACAGAGGCTTTGAATAGAGCAGACAGAGGCTGTGAATAGAGCGGACAGAGGGTGTGAATAGAGCAGACAGTGGGAGTGAATAGAGCAGACAGAGGCTGTGAATATAGCAGACAGAGGCTGTGAATAGAGCAGACAAAGGCTGTGAATAGAGCGGACAGAGGCTGTGAATAGAGCAGACAGAGGGTGTGAATAGAGCAGACAGGGGCTGTGAATAGAGCAGACAGAAGGGGGCGAATAGAGCAGACAGAGGCTGTGAATAGAGCAGACAGAAGGGGGTGAATAGAGCTGAAAGAGGATGTGAATAGAGCAGACAGAAGGGGTTGAATATAGCAGACAGAGATTGTGAATAGAGCAGACAGAGGCTTTGAATAGAGCAGACAGAGGCTGTGAATAGAGCAGACAGAGGGTGTGAATAGAGCAGACAGTGGGAGTGAATAGAGCAGATAGAGGTTGTGAATAGAGCAGACAGAGGCTGTGAATAGGGCAGACAGAAGGGGGTGAATAGAGCAGACAGAGGCTGTGAATATAGCAGACAGAGGCTGTGAATAGAGCAGACAGAGGCTGTGAATAGAGCAGACAGAGGGTGTGAATAGAGCAGACAGTGGGAGTGAATAGAGCAGACAGAGGCGTGAATAGAGCAGACAGAGGTTGTTAATAGAGCAGACAAAGGCTGTGAATAGAGCAGACAGAGGCTGTGAATAGAGCAGACAGAGGGTGTGAATAGAGCAGACAGGGGCTGTGAATAGAGCAGACAGAAGGGGGCGAATAGAGCAGACAGAGGCTGTGAATAGAGCAGACAGAAGGGGTTGAATATAGCAGACAGAGATTGTGAATAGAGCAGACAGAGGCTTTTAATAGAGCAGACATAAGGGGGTGAATAGAGCAGACAGAGGCTGTCAATAGAGCAGACAGAGGCTGTGAATAGAGCAGACAGAAGCTGTGAATAGAGCAGACAGAGGCTGTGAATAGAGCAGACATAAGGGGGTGACTGGAGCAGACAGAGGCTGTGAATAGAGCAGACAGTGGCTGTGAATAGAGCAAACAGAGGACATGAATAGAGCAGACAGAGGGTGTGAATAGAGCAGACAGAGGCTGTGAATAGAGCAGACAGAAGGGGGTGAATGGAGCAGACAGAGGCTGTGAAAGAGCAAACAGAGGGTGTGAATAGAGCAGGCAGAGGGTGTGAATAGAGACAACAGAGGGGGTGAATAGAGCAGACAGAGGGGGAGAATAGAGCAGACAGAGTGGGCGAATAGAGCAGACAGAGGGGGCGAATAGAGCAGACAGAGGCTGTGAAAGAGCAAACAGAGGGTGTGAATAGAGCAGGCAGAGGGTGTGAATAGAGACAACAGAGGGGGTGAATAGAGCAGACAGAGGGTGTGAATAGAGCAGACAGAGAGGGCGAATAGAGCAGACAGAGGGGGCGAATAGAGCAGACAGAGGGTGCGAAAAAGCAGACAGAGTGTGTGAATAGAGCAGTCAGAGGCTGTGAAGAGAGCAGACAGTGGGGTGAATAGAGCAGCCAGAGGGTGTGAACAGAACAGACAGAGGGTGTCAATAGATAAGATAGGGTGTGAATAGTGCAGACAGAGGGCGTGAATAGAGCAGACAGAGGGGGCGAATAGAGCAGACAGAGGGGGTGAATAGAGCAGACAGAGAGGGTGAATAGAGCAGGCAGAGGGAGTGAATAGAGCAGACAGAGGGGGTGAATAGAGCAGACAGAGGGCATGAATAGAGCAGACAGAGGGGGTGAATAGAGCAGACATAGGGCATGAATAGAGCAGACAGAGGCTGTGAATAGAGCAGGCTGAGGCTGTGAATAGAGCAGACAGAGGCTGTGAGTAGAGCAGCCAGAAGGGGGTGAATAGAGCAGACAGAGAGTTTGATTAGAGCAGACAGAGGGTATGAATAGAGCAGACAGAGGCTGTGAATAGAGCTGACAGAAGGGGGTGAATAGAGCAGACAGAGGGGGCGAATAGAGCAGACTGAGGCTGTGAAAGAGCAAACAGAGGGTGTGAATAGAGCAGGCAGAGGGTGTGAATAGAGACAACAGAGGGGGTGAATAGAGCAGACAGAGGGTGTGAATAGAGCAGACAGAGAGGGCGAATAGAGCAGACAGAGGGGGCGAATAGAGCAGACAGAGGGTGCGAAAAAGCAGACAGAGTGTGTGAATAGAGCAGTCAGAGGCTGTGAAGAGAGCAGACAGTGGGGTGAATAGAGCAGCCAGAGGGTGTGAACAGAACAGACAGAGGGTGTCAATAGATAAGATAGGGTGTGAATAGTGCAGACAGAGGGCGTGAATAGAGCAGACAGAGGGGGCGAATAGAGCAGACAGAGGGGGTGAATAGAGCAGACAGAGAGGGTGAATAGAGCAGGCAGAGGGAGTGAATAGAGCAGACAGAGGGGGTGAATAGAGCAGACAGAGGGCATGAATAGAGCAGACAGAGGGGGTGAATAGAGCAGACATAGGGCATGAATAGAGCAGACAGAGGCTGTGAATAGAGCAGGCTGAGGCTGTGAATAGAGCAGACAGAGGCTGTGAGTAGAGCAGCCAGAAGGGGGTGAATAGAGCAGACAGAGGCTGTGAATAGAGCCGACAGAGGCTGTGAATAGGGCAGACAGAGGGTGTGAATAGAGCAGACAGAGGGTGTGAATAGAGCAGACATAGGGTGTGAATAGAGCAGACAGAGGCTGTGAATAGAGCAGACAAAAGGGGGTGAATAGCTCAGACAGAGGCTGTGAATAGAGCTGACAGAAGGGGGTGAATAGAGCAGTCAGTGGATGTGAATATAGCAGACAGAAGGGGGTGACTATAGCAGAGAGATTGTGAATAGAGCAGACAGAAGCTTTGAATAGAGCAGACAGAAGGGGGTGAATAGAGCAGACACAGGCTGTGAATAGAGCAGGCAGAGGCTGTGAATAGAGCAGACAGAGGCCGTGAATAGAGCAGACAGAGGGTGTGAATAGGGCAGACAGAAGGGGGTGAATAGACCAGACAGAGGCTGTGAATAGAGCAGAGAGAGGGTGTGAATAGAGCAGACAGAGAGTTTGATTAGAGCAGACAGAGGGTATGAATAGAGCAGACAGAGGCTGTGAATAGAGCAGACAGAAGGGGGTGAATAGAGCAGACAGAGACTGTGAATAGAGCAGACTGAGGCTGTCAATAGAGCAGACAGAGGCTGTGAATAGAGCAGGCAGAAGGGGGTGAATAGAGCAGACAGTGGGCTTCAATAGAGCAGACAGACGGCGTGAATTGAGCAGACTGAGGCTTTCAATAGAGCAGGCAGAAGGGGGTGAATAGAGCAGACAGTGGGCTTCAATATAGCAGACAGACGGCGTGAATTGAGCAGACTGAGGCTGTGAATAGAGCAGGCAGAGGCTGTGAATAGAGCAGACAGAGGCTGTGAATAGAGCAGACAGTGGTTGTGAATGGAGCAGACAGAGGGCGTGACTAGAGCTGAAAGAGGGTGTGAATAGTGCAGACAGAGGGCGTGAATTGAGCAGAGAGAGGGGGCGAATGGAGCAGACAGAGGGGGTGAATAGAGCAGACAGAGGGGGTGAATAGAGCAGACAGAGGGCATGAATAGAGCAGGCAGAGGGGGTGAATAGAGCAGACAAAGGGCATGAATCGAGTAGACAGAGGCTGTGAATAGCGCAGACTGAGGCTGTGAATAGAGCAGATGGAGGCTGTGAATAGAGCAGACATAAGGGGGTGAATAGAGCAGACAGAGGCTGTGGATAGTGTGGACAGAAGGGGTGAATAGAGCAGACTGAGGCTGTGGATGGTGCAGACAGAGGCTGTGAATAGAGGAGACAGAAGGGGGTGAATAGAGTAGACAGAGGCTGGGAATAGAGCAGACAGAAGGTGTGAATAGAGCAGACAGAGGGTGTGAATAGAGCAGACAGAGGGTGTGAATAGAGCAGACAGAGGCTGTGAATGGAGCAGACAGAAGGGGGCGAATAGAGCAGACAGAGGCTGTGAATAGAGCAAACAGAGGCTGTGTATAGAGCAGGCAGAGGGTGTGAATAGAGCCAACAGAGGGGGTGAATAGAGCAGACAGAGGGGGCGAAAGGAGCAGACAGAGGGGGCGAATAGAGCAGACAGAGGGTGTGAAAAAGCAGACAGAGGCTGTGAATAGAGCAGTCAGAGGCTGTGAATAGTGCAGACAGTGGGGTGAATAGAGCAGCCAGAGGGTGTGAACAGAACAGACAGAGGGTGTCAATAGAGAAGACAGGGTGTGAATAGAGCAGACAGAGTGTGTGAATAGTGCAGGCAGTGGGAGTGAATAGTGCAGGCAGAGGGGTGAATAGAGCAGGCAGTGGGGGTGAATAGAGCAGGCAGAGGCTGTGAATAGAGCAGGCAGAGGGTGTGAATAGAGCAGACAGGGGGTGAGAATAGAGCAGGCAGAGGGTGTGAATAGAGCAGGCAGAGGGTGTGAATAGAGCAGACAGTGGGTGTGAATAGAGCAGGCAGAGGTTGTGAATAGAGCAGGCAGAGGTTGTGAATAGAGCAGACATTGAGTGTGAATAGGGCAGGCAGAGTGTGTGAATAGAGCAGGCAGAGGGGGGGAATAGAGCCAACAGAGGGGGTGAATAGAGCAGACAGAGGGGGTGAAAAGAGCAGAGGGGGCGATTAGAACAGACAGAGGGTGTGAATAGAGCAGACAGAGTGTTTGAATAAAGCAGACAGAGGCTGTGAATAGAGCAGACAGTGGGGTGAATAGAGCAGACAGAAAGTGTGAATAGAGCAGACAGAGGGTGTGAATAGAGCAGACAGTGGGGTGAATAGAGCAGACAGAGGGTGTGAATAGAGCATACAGGGTGTGAATAGAGCAGACAGAGGGTGTGAGTAGAGCAGACAGGGTGTGAATAGAGCAGACAGTGTTGTGAATAGAGCAGACAGAGGGTGTGAGCAGAGCAGGCAGTGCGGTTGAATAGAGCAGACAGTGGGGTGCATAGAGCAGGCAGAGGGTCTGAATAGAGCAGACAGAGGGGGCGAATGGAGCAGACAGGGGGTGTGACTAGAGCAGACAAAAAGTGTGAATAGAGCAGGCAGTGGGGGTGAATAGAGAAGACAGTGGGTTTGAATAGAGCAGACAGATGGTGTCAATTGAGCAGACAGAGGGTCTGAATAGAGCAGACAGAGGGTGTGAATAGTGCAGGCAGAGTGTGTGAATAGAGCAGACAGGGTGTGAATAGAGCAGGCAGTGGGGGTGAATAGAGCAGGCAGTGGGGGTGAATAGAGCAGACAAAGTGAGGGAATAGAGCAGACAGAGGCTGTGAATAGAGCAGATGGAGTGGGTGAATAGAGCAGACAGAGGGTGTGAATACAGCAGACAGAGGGTCTGAATAGAGCAGACAGAGAGTGTGCATAGAGCAGGCAGTGGGGGTGAATAGAGAAGAGAGTGGGTATGAATAAAGCAGACAGATGGTGTCAATAGAGCAGACAGAGGGTCTGAATTGAGCAGATAGAGGGTGTGAATAGAGCAGGCAGAGTGTGTGAATAGAGCAGACAGGGTGTGAATAGAGCAGGCAGTGGGGGTGAATAGAGCAGGCAGTGGGGGTGAATAGAGCAGACAGAGTGAGGGAATAGAGCAGACAGAGGCTGTGAATAGAGCAGATGGAGTGGGTGAATAGAGCAGACAGAGGGTGTGAATAGAGCAGACAGTGTGGGTAAATAGAGCAGACAGAGGGAGCGAATAGAGAAAACAGTGTGGGTGAATAGAGCAGACAGAGAGTGTGAGTAGAGCAGACAGAGGGTGTGAATAGAGCAGAGAGTGTGGGTGAATAGAGCAAACAGAGGGGGCGAATAGAGCAGACAGAGTGAGGGAATAGAGCAGACAGAGGCTGTGAATAGAGCAGACAGAGTGGGTGAATAGAGGAGACAGAGTGAGTGAATAGGGCAGACAGAGAGTGTGAATAGAGCAGACAGAGGTTGTGCGTAGAGCAGACAGAGGGGGCGAATAGAGCAGACAGAGTGAGGGAATAGAGCAGACAGAGGCTGTGAATAGAGCAGACAGAGTGGGTGAATAGAGGAGACAGAGTGAGTGAATAGAGCAGACAGAGAGTGTGAATAGAGCAGACAGAGGTTGTGCATAGAGCAGACAGAGGGGGCAAATAGAGCAGACAGAGGGGGTGAATAGTGCAGACAGTGGGGTGGATAGAGCAGGCAGAGGGTGTAAATAGAGCAGACAGCGGGGGTGAATAGAGCAGACAGAGGGGATGAATAGAGCAGGCCGTGGGATTGAATAGAGCAGACAGAGGGGTGAATCGAGCAGAGAGAGGTTGTGAATAGAGCAGACAGAGTCTGTGAATAGAGCAGACAGAGGCTGTGAATAGAGCAGTCAGAGGGTGTGAATAGAGCAGACAGGGGCTGTGAATAGAGCAGACAGAAGTGATCGAATAGAGTAGACAGAGGCTGTGAATAGAGCAGACAGAAGGGGGTGAATAGAGCAGACAGAGGATGTGAATAGAGTAGACAGAAGGGGGTGAATAGAGCAGAAAGAGGATGTGAATAGAGCAGACAGAAGGGGTTGAATATAGCAGACAGAGATTGTGAATAGAGCAGACAGAGGCTTTGAATAGAGCAGACAGAAGGGGGTGAATAGAGCAGACAGAGGCTGTCAATAGGGCAGACAGAGGCTGTGAATAGAGCAGACAGAAGCTGTGAGTAGAGCAGACAGAGGCTGTGAATAGAGCAGACAGTGGGTGAGAATAGAGCAGGCAGATGGTGTGAATAGAGCAGGCAGAGGGTGTGAATAGAGCAGACAGTGGGTGAGAATATAGCAGGCAGAGGGTGTGAATAGAGCAGACAGTGGGTGTGAATAGAGGAGGCAGAGGTTGTGAATACAGCAGGCAGAGGGTGTGAAAAAAACAGACATTGAGTGTGAATAGAGCAGGCAGAGAGGGTGAATAGAGCCAACAGAGGGGGTGAATAGAGCAGACAGAGGGTGTGAATAGAGCAGACAGAGGGGGTGAATAGAGCAGACAGAGTGGGCGAATAGAGCAGACAGTGGGGTGAATAGAGCAGACAGAGAGTGTGAATAGAGCAGGCAGAGGGTGTGAATAGAGCCAACAGTGGAGGTGAATAGAGCAGACAGAGGCTGTGAATAGAGCAGACAGAGTGTTTGAATAAAGCAGACAGAGGCTGTGAATTGAGCAGACAGTGAGGTGAATAGAGCAGACAGAAATTGTGAATAGAGCAGACAGAGGGTGTGAATAGAGCAGACAGTGGGGTGAATAGAGCAGACAGAGGGTGTGAATAGAGCATACAGGGTGTGAATAGAGCAGGCAGAAGGTGTGAACAGAGCAGGCAGTGGGGTTGAAGAGAGCAGACAGTTGGGTGCATAGAGCAGGCAGAGGGCCTGAATAGAGCAGACAGAGGGGGCGAATGGAGCAGACAGAGGGTGTGACTAGAGCAGACAGAGAGTTTGCATAGAGCAGGCAGTGGGGGTGAATAGAGAAGACAGTGGGTGTGAATAGAGCAGACAGATGGTGTCAATAGAGCAGACAGAGGGTCTGAATTGAGCAGATAGAGGGTGTGAATAGAGCAGGCAGAGTGTGTGAATAGAGCAGACAGGGTGTGAATAGAGCAGGCAGTGGGGGTGAATAGAGCAGGCAGTGGGGGTGAATAGAGCAGACAGAGTGAGGGAATAGAGCAGACAGAGGCTGTGAATAGAGCAGATGGAGTGGGTGAATAGAGCAGACAGAGGGTGTGAATAGAGCAGACAGTGTGGGTAAATAGAGCAGACAGAGGGAGCGAATAGAGAAAACAGTGTGGGTGAAAAGAGCAGACAGAGAGTGTGAATAGAGCAGACAGAGGGTGTGAATAGAGCAGAGAGTGTGGGTGAATAGAGCAGACAGAGGGGGCGAATAGAGCAGGCAGAGGGGATGAATAGAGCAGGCAGTGGGAGTGAATAGAGCAGACAGAGGGGTGAATAGAGCCGACAGAGGTTGTGAATAGAGCAGACAGAGGCTGTGAATAGAGCAGACAGAGGCTGTGAATAGAGTAGACAGAGGGTGTGAATAGAGCAGACAGGGGCTGTGAATAGAGCAGACAGAAGGGGGCGAATAGAGCAGACAGAGGCTGTGAATAGAGCAGACAGAAGGGGCTGAATAGAGCAGACAGAGGATGTGAATAGAGCAGACAGAAGGGGGTGAATAGAGCAGAAAGAGGATGTGAATAGAGCAGACAGAAGGGGCTGAATATAGCAGACAGAGATTGTGAATAGAGCAGACAGAGGGTTTGAATAGAGCAGACAGAAGGGGGTGAATAGAGCAGATAGAGGCTGTCAATAGAGCAGACAGAGGCTGTGAATAGAGCAGACAGCAGCTGTGAATAGAGCAGACAGAGGCTGTGAATAGAGCAGACAGAAGAGGGTGAATAGAGCAGACAGAGGCAGTGAATAGAGCAAACAGAGGCTGTGAATAGAGCAGGCAGAGGGTGTGAATAGAGCCAACAGAGGGGGTGAATAGAGCAGACAGAGGGGGCGAAAGAGCAGACAGAGGGGGTGAATAGAGCAGACAGAGGGTGTGAATAGAGCAGACAGAGGGTGTGAATAGAGCAGAGAGTGTGGGTGAATAGAGCAGACAGAGGGGGCGAATAGAGCAGGCAGAGGGGATGAATAGAGCAGGCAGTGGGAGTGAATAGAGCAGACAGAGGGGTGAATAGAGCAGACGGAGGCTGTGAATAGAGCAGACATAAGGGGGTGAATAGAGCAGACAGAGGCTGTGGATAGTGTGGACAGAAGGGGTGAATAGAGCAGACAGAGGCTGTGGATGGTGCAGACAGAGGCTGTGAATAGAAGAGACAGAAGGGGGTGAATAGAGTAGACAGAGGCTGGGAATAGAGCAGACAGAGGGTGTGAATAGAGCAGACAGAGGGTGTGAATAGAGCAGACAGAGGGTGTGAATAGAGCAGACAGAGGCTGTGAATGGAGCAGACAGAAGGGGGCGAATAGAGCAGACAGAGGCTGTGAATAGAGCAAACAGAGGCTGTGTATAGAGCAGGCAGAGGGTGTGAATAGAGCAAACAGAGGGGGTGAATAGAGCAGACAGAGGGGGCGAAAGGAGCAGACAGAGGGGGCGAATAGAGCAGACAGAGGGTGTGAAAAAGAAGACAGAGGCTGTGAATAGAGCAGTCAGAGGCTGTGAATAGTGCAGACAGTGGGGTGAATAGAGCAGCCAGAGGGTGTGAACAGAACAGACAGAGGGTGTCAATAGAGAAGACAGGGTGTGAATAGAGCCGACAGAGTGTGTGAATAGTGCAGGCAGTGGGAGTAAATAGTGCAGGCAGAGGGGTGAATAGAGCAGGCAGAGGGTGTGAATAGAGCCAACAGTGTGGGTGAATAGAGCAGACAGAGAGTGTGAATAGAGCAGACAGTGGGGTGAATAGAGCAGAAAGTGGGTGAGAATAGAGAAGGCAGAGGGTGTGAATAGAACAGACAGTGGGTGTGAATAGAGCAGGCAGTGGGGGTGAATAGAGCAGGCAGAGGCTGTGAATAGAGCAGGCAGAGGGTGTGAATAGAGCAGACAGGGGGTGAGAATAGAGCAGGCAGAGGGTGTGAATAGAGCAGGCAGAGGGTGTGAATAGAGCAGACAGTGGGTGTGAATAGAGCAGGCAGAGGTTGTGAATAGAGCAGGCAGAGGTTGTGAATAGAGCAGACATTGAGTGTGAATAGGGCAGGCAGAGTGTGTGAATAGAGCAGGCAGAGGGGGTGAATAGAGCCAACAGAGGGGGTGAATAGAGCAGACAGAGGGGGTGAAAAGAGCAGAGGGGGCGATTAGAACAGACAGAGGGTGTGAATAGAGCAGACAGAGGGGGTGAATAGAGCAGACAGAGCGGGTGAATAGAGCAGACAGTGGGGTGAATAGAGCAGACAGAGTGTGTGAATAGAGGAGGCAGAGGGTGTGAATAGAGCCAACAGTGGAGGTGAATAGAGCAGACAGAGGGTGTGAATAGAGCATACAGGGTGTGAATAGAGCAGACAGAGGGTGTGAGTAGAGCAGACAGGGTGTGAATAGAGCAGACAGTGTTGTGAATAGAGCAGACAGAGGGTGTGAGCAGAGCAGGCAGTGCGGTTGAATAGAGCAGACAGTGGGGTACATAGAGCAGGCAGAGAGTCTGAATAGAGCAGACAGAGGGGGCGAATGGAGCAGACAGAGGGTGTGACTAGAGCAGACAGAAAGTGTGAATAGAGCAGGCAGTGGGGGTGAATAGAGAAGACAGTGGGTTTGAATAGAGCAGACAGATGGTGTCAATTGAGCAGACAGAGGGTCTGAATAGAGCAGACAGAGGGTGTGAATAGAGCAGGCAGAGTGTGTGAATAGAGCAGACAGGGTGTGAATAGAGCAGGCAGTGGGGGTGAATAGAGCAGGCAGTGGGGGTGAATAGAGCAGACAGAGTGAGGGAATAGAGAAAACAGTGTGGGTGAATAGAGCAGACAGAGAGTGTGAGTAGAGCAGACAGGGTGTGAATAGAGCAGGCAGTGGGGGTGAATAGAGCAGGCAGTGGGGGTAAATAGAGCAGACAGAGGGAGCGAATAGAGAAAACAGTGTGGGTGAATAGAGCAGACAGAGAGTGTGAGTAGAGCAGACAGAGGGTGTGAATAGAGCAGAGAGTGTGGGTGAATAGAGCAAACAGAGGGGGCGAATAGAGCAGACAGAGTGAGGGAATAGAGCAGAAAGAGGCTGTGAATAGAGCAGACAGAGTGGGTGAATAGAGGAGACAGAGTGAGTGAATAGAGCAGACAGAGAGTGTGAATAGAGCAGACAGAGGTTGTGCATAGAGCAGACAGAGGGGGCGAATAGAGCAGACAGAGTGAGGGAATAGAGCAGACAGAGGCTGTGAATAGAGCAGACAGAGTGGGTGAATAGAGGAGACAGAGTGAGTGAATAGAGCAGACAGAGAGTGTGAATAGAGCAGACAGAGGTTGTGCATAGAGCAGACAGAGGGGGCAAATAGAGCAGACAGAGGGGGTGAATAGTGCAGACAGTGGGGTGGATAGAGCAGGCAGAGGGTGTAAATAGAGCAGACAGCGGGGGTGAATAGAGCAGACAGAGGGGATGAATAGAGCAGGCCGTGGGATTGAATAGAGCAGACAGAGGGGTGAATAGAGCAGAGAGAGGTTGTGAATAGAGCAGACAGAGTCTGTGAATAGAGCAGACAGAGGCTGTGAATAGAGCAGTCAGAGGGTGTGAATAGAGCAGACAGGGGCTGTGAATGGAGCAGACAGAAGGGATCGAATAGAGTAGACAGAGGCTGTGAATAGAGCAGACAGAAGGGGGTGAATAGAGCAGACAGAGGATGTGAATAGAGTAGACAGAAGGGGGTGAATAGAGCAGAAAGAGGATGTGAATAGAGCAGACAGAAGGGGTTGAATATAGCAGACAGAGATTGTGAATAGAGCAGACAGAGTCTTTGAATAGAGCAGACAGAAGGGGGTGAATAGAGCAGACAGAGGCTGTCAATAGGGCAGACAGAGGCTGTGAGTAGAGCAGACAGAAGCTGTGAGTAGAGCAGACAGAGGCTGTGAATAGAGCAGACAGTGGGTGAGAATAGAGCAGGCAGAGGGTGTGAATAGAGCAGGCAGAGGTGTGGAATAGAGCAGACAGTGGGTGAGAATATAGCAGGCAGAGGGTGTGAATAGAGCAGACAGTGGGTGTGAATAGAGCAGGCAGAGGTTGTGAATAGAGCAGGCCGAGGGTGTGAAAAAAGCAGACATTGAGTGTGAATAGGGCATGCAGAGTGTGTGAATAGAGCAGCAGAGGGGGGTGAATAGAGCCAACAGAGGGGGTGAATAGAGCAGACAGAGGGGGTGAAAAGAGCAAACAGAGGGGACGATTAGAACAGACAGAGGGTGTGAATAGAGCAGACAGAGGGGGTGAATAGAGCAGACAGAGTGGGCGAATAGAGCAGACAGTGGGGTGAATAGAGCAGACAGAGAGTGTGAATAGAGCAGGCAGAGGGTGTGAATAGAGCCAACAGTGGAGGTGAATAGAGCAGACAGAGGCTGTGAATAGAGCAGACAGAGTGTTTGAATAAAGCAGACAGAGGCTGTGAATAGAGCAGACAGTGAGGTGAATAGAGCAGACAGAAAGTGTGAATAGAGCAGACAGAGGGTGTGAATGGAGCAGACAGTGGGGTGAATAGAGCAGACAGAGGGTGTGAATAGAGCAGGCAGAAGGTGTGAACAGAGCAGGCAGTGGGGTTGAAGAGAGCAGACAGTTGGGTGCATAGAGCAGGCAGAGGGCCTGAATAGAGCAGACAGAGGGGGCGAATGGAGCAGACAGAGGGTGTGACTAGAGCAGACAGAGAGTGTGCATAGAGCAGCAGTGGGGGTGAATAGAGAAGACAGTGGGTGTGAATAGAGCAGACAGATGGTGTCAATAGAGCAGACAGAGGGTCTGAATTGAGCAGATAGAGGGTGTGAATAGAGCAGGCAGAGTGTGTGAATAGAGCAGACAGGGTGTGAATAGAGCAGACAGTGGGGGTGAATAGAGCAGGCAGTGGGGGTGAATAGAGCAGACAGAGTGAGGGAATAGAGCAGACAGAGGCTGTGAATAGAGCAGATGGAGTGGGTGAATAGAGCAGACAGAGGGTGTGAATAGAGCAGACAGTGTGGGTAAATAGAGCAGACAGAGGGAGCGAATAGAGAAAACAGTGTGGGTGAAAAGAGCAGACAGAGAGTGTGAATAGAGCAGACAGAGGGTGTGAATAGAGCAGAGAGTGTGGGTGAATAGAGCAGACAGAGGGGGCGAATTAGAGCAGGCAGAGGGGATGAATAGAGCAGGCAGTGGGAGTGAATAGAGCAGACAGAGGGGTGTAATAGAGCAGACAGAGGTTGTGAATAGAGCAGACAGAGGCTGTGAATAGAGCAGACAGAGGCTGTGAATAGAGCAGACAGAGGCTGTGAATAGAGCAGACAGGGGCTGTGAATAGAGCAGACAGAAGGGTTCGAATAGAGCAGACAGAGGCTGTGAATAGAGCAGACAGAAGGGGTGAATAGAGCAGACAGAGGATGTGAATAGAGCAGACAGAAGGGGGTGAATAGAGCAGAAAGAGGATGTGAATAGAGCAGACAGAAGGGGCTGAATATAGCAGACAGAGATTGTGAATAGAGCAGACAGAGGCTTTGAATAGAGCAGACAGAAGGGGGTGAATAGAGCAGATAGAGGCTGTCAATAGAGCAGACAGAGGCTGTGTAGAGCAGACAGAAGCTGTGAATAGAGCAGACAGAGGCTGTGAATAGAGCAGACAGAAGAGGGTGAATAGAGTAGACAGAGGCAGTGAATAGAGCAAACAGAGGCTGTGAATAGAGCAGGCAGAGGGTGTGAATAGAGCCAACAGAGGGGGTGAATAGAGCAGACAGAGGGGGCGAAAAGAGCAGACAGAGGGGGTGAATAGAGCAGACAGAGGGTGTGAATAGAGCAGACAGAGGGTGTGAATAGAGCAGAGAGTGTGGGTGAATAGAGCAGACAGAGGGGGCGAATAGAGCAGGCAGAGGGGATGAATAGAGCAGGCAGTGGGAGTGAATAGAGCAGACAGAGGGGTGAATAGAGCAGGCAGTGGGAGTGAATAGAGCAGACAGAGGGGTGAATAGAGCAGACAGAGATTGTGAATAGAGCAGACAGAGGCTGTCAATAGAGCAGACAGAGGCTGTGAATAGAGCAGACAGAGGGTGTGAATAGAGCAGACAGAGGCTGTGAATAGAGCAGACAGAGTGGGTGAATAGAGGAGACAGAGTGAGTGAATAGAGCAGACAGAGAGTGTGAATAGAGCAGACAGAGGTTGTGCATAGAGCAGACAGAGGGGGCGAATAGAGCAGACAGAGTGAGGGAATAGAGCAGACAGAGGCTGTGAATAGAGCAGACAGAGTGGGTGAATAGAGGAGACAGAGTGAGTGAATAGAGCAGACAGAGAGTGTGAATAGAGCAGACAGAGGTTGTGCATAGAGCAGACAGAGGGGGCAAATAGAGCAGACAGAGGGGGTGAATAGTGCAGACAGTGCGGTGGATAGAGCAGGCAGAGGGTGTAAATAGAGCAGACAGCGGGGGTGAATAGAGCAGACAGAGGGGATGAATAGAGCAGACCGTGGGATTGAATAGAGCAGACAGAGGGGTGAATAGAGCAGAGAGAGGTTGTGAATAGAGCAGACAGAGTCTGTGAATAGAGCAGACAGAGGCTGTGAATAGAGCAGTCAGAGGGTGTGAATAGAGCAGACAGGGGCTGTGAATAGAGCAGACAGAAGGGATCGAATAGAGTAGACAGAGGCTGTGAATAGAGCAGACAGAAGGGGGTGAATAGAGCAGACATGAGGATGTGAATAGAGTAGACAGAAGGGGGTGAATAGAGCAGAAAGAGGATGTGAATAGAGCAGACAGAAGGGGTTGAATATAGCAGACAGAGATTGTGAATAGAGCAGACAGAGGCTTTGAATAGAGCAGACAGAAGGGGGTGAATAGAGCAGACAGAGGCTGTCAATAGGGCAGACAGAGGCTGTGAGTAGAGCAGACAGAAGCTGTGAGTAGAGCAGACAGAGGCTGTGAATAGAGCAGACAGTGGGTGAGAATAGAGCAGGCAGAGGGTGTGAATAGAGCAGGCAGAGGGTGTGAATAGAGCAGACAGTGGGTGAGAATATAGCAGGCAGAGGGTGTGAATAGAGCAGACAGTGGGTGTGAATAGAGCAGGCAGAGGTTGTGAGTAGAGCAGACAGAAGCTGTGAATAGAGCAGACAGAGGCTGTGAATAGAGCAGACAGAGTGGGTGAATAGAGGAGACAGAGTGAGTGAATAGAGCAGACAGAGAGTGTGAATAGAGCAGACAGAGGTTGTGCATAGAGCAGACAGAGGGGGCGAATAGAGCAGACAGAGTGAGGGAATAGAGCAGACAGAGGCTGTGAATAGAGCAGACAGAGTGGGTGAATAGAGGAGACAGAGTGAGTGAATAGAGCAGACAGAGAGTGTGAATAGAGCAGACAGAGGTTGTGCATAGAGCAGACAGAGGGGGCAAATAGAGCAGACAGAGGGGGTGAATAGTGCAGACAGTGCGGTGGATAGAGCAGGCAGAGGGTGTAAATAGAGCAGACAGCGGGGGTGAATAGAGCAGACAGAGGGGATGAATAGAGCAGGCCGTGGGATTGAATAGAGCAGACAGAGGGGTGAATACAGCAGAGAGAGGTTGTGAATAGAGCAGACAGAGTCTGTGAATAGAGCAGACAGAGGCTGTGAATAGAGCAGTCAGAGGGTGTGAATAGAGCAGACAGGGGCTGTGAGTAGAGCAGACAGAAGCTGTGAGTAGAGCAGACAGAGGCTGTGAATAGAGCAGACAGTGGGTGAGAATAGAGCAGGCAGAGGGTGTGAATAGAGCAGGCAGAGGGTGTGAATAGAGCAGACAGTGGGTGAGAATATAGCAGGCAGAGGGTGTGAATAGAGCAGACAGTGGGTGTGAATAGAGCAGGCAGAGGTTGTGAATAGAGCAGGCAGATGGTGTGAAAAAAGCAGACATTGAGTGTGAATAGGGCATGCAGAGGGTGTGAATAGAGCAGGCAGAGAGGGTGAATAGAGCCAACAGAGGGGGTGAATAGAGCAGACAGAGGGGGTGAAAAGAGCAAACAGAGGGGACGATTAGAACAGACAGAGGGTGTGAATAGAGCAGACAGAGGGGGTGAATAGAGCAGACAGAGTGGGCGAATAGAGCAGACAGTGGGGTGAATAGAGCAGACAGAGAGTGTGAATAGAGCAGGCAGAGGGTGTGAATAGAGCCAACAGTGGAGGTGAATAGAGCAGACAGAGGCTGTGAATAGAGCAGACAGTGAGGTGAATAGAGCAGACAGAAAGTGTGAATAGAGCAGACAGAGGGTGTGAATAGAGCAGACAGTGGGGTGAATAGAGCAGACAGAGGGTGTGAATAGAGCATACAGGGTGTGAATAGAGCAGGCAGAAGGTGTGAACAGAGCAGGCAGTGGGGTTGAAGAGAGCAGACAGTTGGGTGCATAGAGCAGGCAGAGGGCCTGAATAGAGCAGACAGAGGGGGCGAATGGAGCAGACAGAGGGTGTGACTAGAGCAGACAGAGAGTGTGCATAGAGCAGGCAGTGGGGGTGAATAGAGAAGAGAGTGGGTGTGAATAGAGCAGACAGATGGTGTCAATAGAGCAGACAGAGGGTCTGAATTGAGCAGATAGAGGGTGTGAATAGAGCAGGCAGAGTGTGTGAATAGAGCAGACAGGGTGTGAATAGAGCAGGCAGTGGGGGTGAATAGAGCAGGCAGTGGGGGTGAATAGAGCAGACAGAGTGAGGGAATAGAGCAGACAGAGGCTGTGAATAGAGCAGATGGAGTGGGTGAATAGAGCAGACAGAGGGTGTGAATAGAGCAGACAGTGTGGGTAAATAGAGCAGACAGAGGGAGCGAATAGAGAAAACAGTGTGGGTGAAAAGAGCAGACAGAGAGTGTGAATAGAGCAGACAGAGTGTGTGAATAGAGCAGAGAGTGTGGGTGAATAGAGCAGACAGAGGGGGCGAATAGAGCAGGCAGAGGGGATGAATAGAGCAGTCAGTGGGAGTGAATAGAGCAGACAGAGGGGTGAATAGAGCAGACAGAGGTTGTGAATAGAGCAGACAGAGGCTGTGAATAGAGCAGACAGAGGCTGTGAATAGAGCAGACAGAGGGTGTGAATAGAGCAGACAGAGGGGTGAATAGAGCAGGCAGGGGCTGTGAATAGAGCAGACAGAAGGGGTCGAATAGAGCAGACAGAGGCTGTGAATAGAGCAGACAGAAGGGGGTGAATAGAGCAGACAGAGGATGTGAATAGAGCAGACAGAAGGGGGTGAATAGAGCAGAAAGAGGATGTGAATAGCGCAGACAGAAGGGGCTGAATATAGCAGACAGAGATTGTGAATAGAGCAGACAGAGGCTTTGAATAGAGCAGACAGAAGGGGTGAATAGAGCAGATAGAGGCTGTCAATAGAGCAGACAGAGGCTGTGAATAGAGCAGACAGAAGCTGTGAATAGAGCAGACAGAGGCTGTGAATAGAGCAGACAGAAGAGGGTGAATAGAGCAGACAGAGGCAGTGAACAGAGCAAACAGAGGCTGTGAATAGAGCAGGCAGAGGGTGTGAATAGCGCCAACAGAGGGGGTGAATAGAGCAGACAGAGGGGGCGAAAAGAGCAGACAGAGGGTGTGAATAGAGCAGACAGAGGGTGTGAATAGAGCAGACAGAGGCTGTGAATGGAGCAGACAGAGGGCGTGAATAGAGCAGACAGAGGGGGTGAATAGAGCAGACAGAGGGGGTGAATAGAGCAGACAGAGGGAGTGAATAGAGCAGACAGAGGGGGTGAATAGAGCAGACAGAGGGCATGAATAGAGCAGACAGAGGGGGTGAATAGAGCAGACATAGGGCATGAATAGAGCAGACAGAGGCTGTGAATAGAGCAGACTGAGGCTGTGAATAGAGCAGACAGAGGCTGTGAATAGAGCAGACAGAAGGGGGTGAATAGAGCAGACAGAGGCTGTGAATAGCGCAGACAGAGGCTGTGAACCTGGCAGACAGAAGGGGGTGAATAGAGCAGAAAGGGGATGTGAATAGCGCAGACAGAAGGGGGCGAATAGAGCAGACAGAGGCTGTGAATAGAGCAGACAGAAGGGGATGAATAGAGCAGACAGAGGATGTGAATAGAGCAGGCAGTGGGGGTGAATAGAGCAGGCAGTGGGGGTGAATAGAGCAGACAGAGTGAGGGAATAGAGCAGACAGAGGCTGTGAATAGAGCAGATGGAGTGGGTGAATAGAGCAGACAGAGGGTGTGAATAGAGCAGACAGTGTGGGTAAATAGAGCAGACAGAGGGAGCGAATAGAGAAAACAGTGTGGGTGAAAAGAGCAGACAGAGAGTGTGAATAGAGCAGACAGAGGGTGTGAATAGAGCAGAGAGTGTGGGTGAATAGAGCAGACAGAGGGGGCGAATAGAGCAGGCAGAGAGGATGAATAGAGCAGGCAGTGGGAGTGAATAGAGCAGACAGAGGGGTGAATAGAGCAGACAGAAGGGGGTGAATAGAGCAGACAGAGGATGTGAATAGAGCAGGCAGTGGGGGTGAATAGAGCAGGCAGTGGGGGTGAATAGAGCAGACAGAGTGAGGGAATAGAGCAGACAGAGGCTGTGAATAGAGCAGATGGAGTGGGTGAATAGAGCAGACAGAGGGTGTGAATAGAGCAGACAGAGGGTGTGAATAGAGCAGAGAGTGTGGGTGAATAGAGCAGACAGAGGGGGCGAATAGAGCAGGCAGAGTGGATGAATAGAGCAGGCAGTGGGAGTGAATAGAGCAGACAGAGGGGTGAATAGAGCAGACAGAGGTTGTGAATAGAGCAGACAGAGGCTGTGAATAGAGCAGACAGAGGCTGTGAATAGAGCAGACAGAGGGTGTGAATAGAGCAGACAGGGGCTGTGAATAGAGCAGACAGAAGGGGGCGAATAGAGCAGACAGAGGCTGTGAATAGAGCAGACAGAAGGGGGTGAATAGAGCAGACAGAGGATGTGAATAGAGCAGACAGAAGGGGGTGAATAGAGCAGAAAGAGGATGTGAATAGAGCAGACAGAAGGGGCTGAATATAGCAGACAGAGATTGTGAATAGAGCAGACAGAGGCTTTGAATAGAGCAGACAGAAGGGGGTGAATAGAGCAGATAGAGGCTGTCAATAGAGCAGACAGAGGCTGTGAATAGAGCAGACAGAAGCTGTGAATAGAGCAGACAGAGGCTGTGAATAGAGCAGACAGAAGAGGGTGAATAGAGCAGACAGAGGCAGTGAATAGAGCAAACAGAGGCTGTGAATAGAGCAGGCAGAGGGTGTGAATAGAGCCAACAGAGGGGGTGAATAGAGCAGACAGAGGGGGCGAAAAGAGCAGGCAGAGGGGGTGAATAGAGCAGACAGAGGGTGTGAATAGAGCAGACAGAGGGTGTGAATAGAGCAGAGAGTGTGGGTGAATAGAGCAGACAGAGGGGGCGAATAGAGCAGGCAGAGGGGATGAATAGAGCAGGCAGTGGGAGTGAATAGAGCAGACAGAGGGGTGAATAGAGCAGGCAGTGGGAGTGAATAGAGCAGACAGAGGGGTGAATAGAGCAGACAGAGGTTGTGAATAGAGCAGACAGAGGCTGTCAATAGAGCAGACAGAGGCTGTGAATAGAGCAGACAGAGGGAGTGAATAGAGCAGACAGGGGCTGTGAATAGAGCAGACAGAAGGGGGCGAATAGAGCAGACAGAGGCTGTGAATAGAGCAGACAGAAGGGGGTGAATAGAGCAGACAGAGGATGTGAATAGAGCAGACAGAAGGGGGTGAATAGAGCAGAAAGAGGGGGTGAATAGAGCAGACAGAGGGTGTGAATAGAGCAGACAGAGGCTGTGAATGGAGCAGACAGAGGGCGTGAATAGAGCAGACAGAGGGGGTGAATAGAGCAGACAGAGGGGGTGAATAGAGCAGACAGAGGGAGTGAATAGAGCAGACAGAGGGGGTGAATAGAGCAGACAGAGGGCATGAATAGAGCAGACAGAGGGGGTGAATAGAGCAGACATAGGGCATGAATAGAGCAGACAGAAGGGGGTGAATAGAGCAGACAGAGGCTGTGAATAGCGCAGACAGAGGCTGTGAACCTGGCAGACAGAAGGGGGTGAATAGAGCAGACAGAGGATGTGAATAGAGCAGACTGAAGCTGTCAATAGAGCAGAGAGAGGCTGTGAATAGAGCAGACAGAAGGGGGTGAATAGAGCAGACAGAGGTTGTGAATAGAGCAGAGAGAGGCTGTGAATAGGGCAGACAGAAGGGGGTGAATAGAGCAGACAGAGGCTGTGAATAGAGCAGACAGAGGCTGTGAATAGAGCAGACAGAGGGTATGAATAGAGCAGACAGGGGCTGTGAATAGAGCAGACAGAAGGGGCGAATACAGCAGACAGAGGCTGTGAATAGAGCAGACAGAAGGGGGTGAATAGAGCAGACAGAGGATGTGAATAGAGCAGACAGAAGGGGGTGAATAGAGCAGAAAGAGGATGTGAATAGAGCAGACAGAAGGGGTTGATTATAGCAGACAGTGATTGTGAATAGAGCAGACCGAGGCTTTAAATACAGCAGACAGAAGGGGGTGAATAGAGCAGACAGAGGCTGTGAATAGAGCAGGCAGAGGGTGTGAATAGAGCCAACAGAGGGGGTGAATAGAGCAGACAGAGGGGGCGAAAAGAGCAGACAGAGGGGGTGAATAGAGCAGACAGAGGGTGTGAATAGAGCAGACAGAGGCTGTGAATGGAGCAGACAGAGGGCGTGAATAGAGCAGACAGAGGGGTGAATAGAGCAGACAGAGGGGATGAATAGAGCAGACAGAGGGAGTGAATAGAGCAGACAGAGGGGGTGAATAGAGCAGACAGAGGGCATGAATAGAGCAGACAGAGGGGGTGAATAGAGCAGACATAGGGCATGAATAGAGCAGACAGAAGGGGGTGAATAGAGCAGACAGAGGCTGTGAATAGCGCAGACAGAGGCTGTGAACCTGGCAGACAGAAGGGGGTGAATAGAGCAGACAGAGGATGTGAATAGAGCAGACTGAAGCTGTCAATAGAGCAGAGAGAGGCTGTGAATAGAGCAGACAGAAGGGGGTGAATAGAGCAGACAGAGGTTGTGAATAGAGCAGAGAGAGGCTGTGAATAGGGCAGACAGAAGGGGGTGAATAGAGCAGACAGAGGCTGTGAATAGAGCAGACAGAGGCTGTGAATAGAGCAGACAGAGGGTGTGAATAGAGCAGACAGGGGCTGTGAATAGAGCAGACAGAAGGGGCGAATACAGCAGACAGAGGCTGTGAATAGAGCAGACAGAAGGGGGTGAATAGAGCAGGAAGAGGATGTGAATAGAGCAGACAGAAGGGGGTGAATAGAGCAGAAAGAGGATGTGAATAGAGCAGACAGAAGGGGTTGATTATAGCAGACAGAGATTGTGAATAGAGCAGACCGAGGCTTTAAATACAGCAGACAGAAGGGGGTGAATAGAGCAGACAGAGGCTGTCAATAGAGCAGACAGAGGCTGTCAATAGAGCAGACAGAAGCTGAGAATAGAGCAGACAGATGCTGTGAATAGAGCAGACATAAGGGGGTGACTAGAGCCACAGAGGCTGTGAATAGAGCAGACAGTGGCTGTGAATAGAGCAAACAGAGGCCATGAATAGAGCAGACAGAGGGGCTGAATAGAGCAGACAGAGGCTGTGAATAGAGCAGACAGAGGCTGTGAATAGGGCAGACAGAAGGGGTGAATAAAGCAGACAGATGGTGTGAATAGAGCCAACAGAGGGCGTGAATAGAGCAGACAGAGGGGGCGAATGGAGCAGACAGAGGGTATGAATAGAGCAGGCAGAGGGTGTGAATAGAGACAACAGAGTGGGTTAATAGAGCAGACAGAGGGTGTGAATAGAGCAGACAGGGGGGGCGAATAGAGCAGACAGTGGGGGCGAATAGAGCAGACAGAGGGTGTGAAAAAGCAGACAGAGGATGTGAATAGAGCAGTCAGAGGCTGTGAATAGTGCAGACAGTGGGGTGAATAGAGCAGACAGAGGCTGTCAATAGAGCAGACAGAGACTGTAAATAGAGCAGACAGAAGCTGTGAATAGAGTAGACAGAGGCTGTGAATAGAGCAGACATAAGGGGGTGACTAGAGCAGACAGAGGCTGTGAATAGAGCAGACAGTGGCTGTGAATAGAGCAAACAGAGGCCATGAATAGAGCAGACAGAGGGTGTGAATAGAGCAGACAGAGGCTGTGAATAGAGCAGACAGAAGGGGGTGAATAGAGCAGACAGATGGTGTGAATAGAGCCAACGGGGGGGTGAATAGAGCAGACAGAGGGGGCGAATAGAGCAGACAGAGGGGGCGATTAGAGCAGACAGAGGGTGTGAAAGAGCAGACACGGGGTGTAACTAGAGCAGGCAGAAGGTGTGAATAGAGACAACAGAGGGGGCGAATAGAGCAGACAGAGGGGGCGAATAGAGCAGACAGAGGGGGCGAATAGAGCAGACAGAGGGTGTGAAAAAGCAGACAGAGGGTGTGAATAGAGCAGTCAGAGGATGTGAATAGAGCAAACAGTGGGGTGAATAGAGCAGCCAGAAGGTGTGAACAGAACAGACAGAGGGTGTCAATAGAGAAGACAGGGTGTGAATAGAGCAGACAGAGGGTGTGAATAGTGCAGGCAGTGGGAGTGAATAGAGCAGGCAGAGGGGGTGAATAGAGCAGGCAGACGGTGTGAATAGAGCCAAGAGTGTGGGTGAGTAGAGCAGACAGAGGGTGTGAATAGAGCAGACAGTGGGGTGAATAGAGCAGACAGTGGGTGTGAATAGAGCACGCAGTTGGGGTGAATAGAGCAGGCAGAGGCTGTCAATTGAGCAGACAGTGAGTTGTGAATAGAGCAGAAAGTGGGTGAGGATAGAGAAGGCAGAGGGTGTGAATAGAGCAGACAGTGGGGTGAATAGAGCAGACAGTGGGTGTGAATAGAGCACGCAGTGGGGGTGAATAGAGCAGGCAGAGGCTGTGAATAGAGCAGACAGTGGGTTGTGAATAGAGAAGACAGTGGGTGAGAATAGAGCAGGCAGAGGGTGTGAATAGAGGAGGCAGAGGGTGTGAATAGAGCAGACAGGGGGTGAGAATAGAGCAGGCAGAGGGTGTGAATAGAGCAGACAGTGAGTGTGAATAGAGCAGGCAGAGGTTGTGAATAGAGCAGGCAGAGGGTGTGAATAGAGCAGACATTGAGTGTGAATAGGGCAGGCAGAGGGTGTGAATAGAGCAGGCAGAGGGGGTGAATAGAGCCAACAGAGGGGGTGAATAGAGCAGACAGAGGGGGTGAAAAGAGCAAACAGAGGGGGCGATTAGAACAGACAGAGGGTGTGAATAGAGCAGACAGAGGGGGTGAATAGAGCAGACAGAGCGGGTGAATAGAGCAGACAGTGGGGTGACTAGAGCAGACAGGGTGTGAATAGAGCAGAGAGAGGGTGTGAATAGAGCATACAGGGTGTGAATAGAGCAGACAGTGGTGTGAATAGAGCAGACAGAGGGTGTGAATAGAGCAGAGAGTGGGGTGAATAGAGCAGGCAGAGGGTGTGAACAGAGCAGGCAGTGGGGTTGAAGAGAGCTGACAGTGGGGTGCATAGAGCAGGCAGAGGGTCTGAATAGAGCAGACAGAGGGGGCGAATGGAGCAGACAGAGTGTGTGACTAGAGCAGACAGAAGCTGTGAATAGAGCAGACAGAGGCTGTGAATAGAGCAGACATAAGGGGGTGACTAGAGCAGACAGAGGTTGTGAATAGAGCAGACAGTGGCTGTGAATAGAGCAAACAGAGGCCATGAATAGAGCAGACAGAGGGTGTGAATAGAGCAGACAGAGGCTGTGAATAGAGCAGACAGAAGGGGGTGAATAGAGCAGACAGATGGTGTGAATAGAGCCAACGGGGGGGGGGTGAATAGAGCAGACAGAGGGGGCGATTAGAGCAGACAGAGGGGGCGATTAGAGCAGACAGAGGGTGTGAAAGAGCAGACAGGGGGTGTGAATAGAGCAGGCAGAAGGTGTGAATAGAGACAACAGAGGGGGTGAATAGAGCAGACAGAGGGTGTGAATAGAGCAGACAGAGGGGGCGAATAGAGCAGACAGAGGGCGTGAACAGAACAGACAGAGGGTGTCAATAGAGAAGACAGGGTGTCAATAGAGCAGACAGAGGGTGTGAATAGTGCAGGCAGTGGGAGTGAATAGAGCAGGCAGAGGGGGTGAATAGAGCAGGCAGAGGGTGTGATTAGAGCCAAGAGTGTGGGTGAGTAGAGCAGATAGAGGGTGTGAATAGAGCAGACAGTGGGGTGAATAGAGCAGACAGTGGGTGTGAATAGAGCACGTAGTGGGGGTGAATAGAGCAGGCAGAGGCTGTCAATTGAGCAGACAGTGAGTTGTGAATAGAGCAGAAAGTGGGTGAGGATAGAGAAGGCAGAGGGTGTGAATAGAGCAGACAGTGGGGTGAATAGAGCAGACAGTGGGTGTGAATAGAGCACGCAGTGGGGGTGAATAGAGCAGGCAGAGGCTGTGAATAGAGCAGACAGTGGGTTGTGAATAGAGCAGACAGTGGGTGAGAATAGAGCAGGCAGAGGGTGTGAATAGAGGAGGCAGAGGGTGTGAATAGAGCAGACAGGGGGTGAGAATAGAGCAGGCAGAGGGTGTGAATAGAGCAGACAGTGGGTGTGAATAGAGCAGGCAGAGGTTGTGAATAGAGCAGGCAGAGGGTGTGAATAGAGGAGGCAGAGGGTGTGAATAGAGCAGACAGGGGGTGAGAATAGAGCAGGCAGAGGGTG
The DNA here is from genome assembly GCF_052327205.1 of Somniosus microcephalus. NCBI lineage: Eukaryota > Metazoa > Chordata > Chondrichthyes > Squaliformes > Somniosidae > Somniosus > Somniosus microcephalus. The sequence continues at coordinate 4,548,341 of NC_140998.1, read as the reverse complement.
TGAATAGAGCAGACAGTGGGTGTGAATAGAGCAGGCAGAGGTTGTGAATAGAGCAGGCAGAGGGTGTGAATAGAGCAGACATTGAGTGTGAATAGGGCAGGCAGAGGGTGTGAATAGAGCAGGCAGAGGGGGTGAATAGAGCCAACAGAGGGGGTGAATAGAGCAGACAGAGGGGGTGAAAAGAGCAAACAGAGGGGGCGATTAGAACAGACAGAGGGTGTGAATAGAGCAGACAGAGGGGGTGAATAGAGCAGGCAGAGAATGTGAATAGAGCAGGCAGAGGGTGTGAATAGAGCCAACAGTGGAGGTGAATAGAGCAGACAGAGGCTGTGAATAGAGCAGGCAGAGTGTTTGAATAAAGCAGACAGAGGCTGTGAATAGAGCAGACAGAGGGGTGAATAGAGCAGACAGAAAGTGGGAATAAAGCAGATAGTGGGTGTGAATAGAGCAGACAGTGGGGTGAATAGAGCAGACAGAGGGTGTGAATAGAGCATACAGGGTGTGAATAGAGCAGACAGAGGGTGTGAATAGCGCATACAGGGTGTGAATAGAGCAGACAGTGGGGTGACTAGAGCAGACAGGGTGTGAATAGAGCAGACAGAGGGTGTGAATAGAGCATACAGGGTGTGAATAGAGCAGAAAGTGAGTGTGAATAGAGCATACAGAGTGTGAATAGAGCAGACAGTGGTGTGAATAGAGCAGACAGAGGGTGTGAATAGAGCAGACAGAGGCTGTGAATAGAGCAGAGAGTGGGGTGAATAGAGCAGGCAGAGGGTGTGAACAGAGCAGGCAGTGGGGTTGAAGAGAGCTGACAGTGGGGTGCACAGAGCAGGCAGAGGGTCTGAATAGAGCAGACAGAGGGGGCGAATGGAGCAGACAGAGTGTGTGACTAGAGCAGACAGAGAGTGTGAATAGAGCGGGCAGTGGGGTGAATAGAGAAGACAGTGGGTGTGAATAGAGCTGACAGATGGTGTCAATAGAGCAGACAGAGGGACTGAATAGAGCAGACAGATGGTGTGAATAGAGCAGGCAGAGTGTGTGAATAGAGCAGACAGGGTGTGAATAGAGCAGGCAGTTGGTGTGAATAGAGCAGGCAGAGGCTGTGAATAGAGCAGATGGAGTGGGTGAATAGAGCAGACAGAGTGTGTGAATAGAGCAGACAGTGTGGGTAAATAGAGCAGAAAGAGGGAGCGAATAGAGAAAACAGTGTGGGTGAATAGAGCAGACAGAAAGTGTGAACAGAGCAGACAGAGGGTGTGAATAGAGCAGAGAGTGTGGGTGAATAGAGCAGACAGAGTGGGTGAATAGAGCAGACAGAGTGAGTGAATAGAGCAGGCACAGAGTGTGAACAGAGCAGACAGAGTTTTTGCATAGAGCAGACAGAGGGGGCAAATAGAGCAGACAGAGGGGGTGAATAGAGCAGACAGAGGGGATGAATAGAGCAGGCAGTGGGAGTGAATAGAGCAGACAGAGGGGTGAATAGAGCAGACAGAGGTTGTGAATAGAGCAGACAGAGGCTGTGAATAGAGCAGACAGAGGCTGTGAATAGAGCAGACAGAGGGTGTGAATAGAGCAGACAGGGGCTGTGAATAGAGCAGACAGAAGGGGGCGAATAGAGCAGACAGAGGCTGTGAGTAGAGCAGACAGAAGGGGGTGAATAGAGCAGACAGAGGATGTGAATAGAGCAGACAGAAGGGGGTGAATAGAGCAGAAAGTGGATGTGAATAGAGCAGACAGAAGGGGTTGAATATAGCAGACCGCGATTGTGAATAGAGCAGAGAGAGGCTTTGAATAGAGCAGACAGAAGGGGGTGAATAGAGCAGACATAGGCTGTCAATAGAGCAGACAGAGGCTGTGAATAGAGCAGACAGGAGCTGTGAATAGAGCAGACAGAGGCTGTGAATAGAGCAGACAGAGGGTGTGAATAGAGCAGACAGTGGCTGTGAATAGAGCAAACAGAGGCCATGAATAGAGCAGACAGAGGGTGTGAATAGAGCAGACAGAAGTGGTGAATAGGGCAGACAGAAGGGGTGAATAGAGCAGACAGATGGTGTGAATAGAGCAGACAGAGGCTGTGAATAGAGCAGACAAAAGGGGGTGACTAGAGCAGACAGAGGCTGTGAATAGAGCAGACAGTGGCTGTGAATAGAGCAAACAGAGGCCATGAATAGAGCAGACAGAGGGTGTGAATAGAGCAGACAGAGGCTGTGAATAGAGCAGACAGAAGGGGGTGAATAGAGCAGACAAAGGCTGTGAATAGAGCAGACAGAGGCTGTGAATAGGGCAGACAGAAGGGGGTGAATAGAGCAGACAGAGGCTGTGAATAGAGCAGAAAGAGGCTGTGAATAGAGCAGACAGAGGGTGTGAATAGAGCAGACAGGGGCTGTGAATAGAGCAGACAGAAGGGGCGAATAGAGCAGACAGAGGCTGTGAATAGAGCAGACAGAAGGGGGTGAATAGAGCAGACAGAGGATGTGAATAGAGCAGACAGAAGGGGGTGAATAGAGCAGAAAGAGGATGTGAATAGAGCAGACAGAAGGGGTTGATTATAGCAGACAGAGATTGTGAATAGAGCAGACAGAGGCTTTGAATAGAGCAGACAGAAGGGGGTGAAAGAGCAGACAGAGGCTGTCAATAGAGCAGACAGAGGCTGTGAATAGAGCAGACAGAAGCTGAGAATAGAGCAGACAGAGGCTGTGAATAGAGCAAACAGAGGCCATGATTAGAGCAGACAGAGGGGGTGAATAGAGCAGACAGAGGCTGTGAATAGAGCAGACAGAGGCTGTGAATAGGGCAGGCAGAGGGTGTGAATAGAGACAACAGAGTGGGTTAATAGAGCAGACAGAGGGTGTGAATAGAGCAGACAGAGGGGGCGAATAGAGCAGACAGAGGG